>NC_137980.1:11301711-11790872 GCF_963924665.1 Micromys minutus
GTTTTCTTTTCTTTATCAAGCCTGCCTTATTGTGCCAATTGCCATCATAACTTTAAGATTTATCAATCAAGGGGACAAATAAATAGACAACAATAATTTATTTGAACTCCAAGGACTTATTAGGCATGAAGTAGGATTTTTCCCTATTCATGAAGTTTATTTCCCTGCATTAATTTGAACTACAGAGAATCAAGAGTTTTGACAGACACGTGAATTGGACATGAAATTGATCCGGGACATTGATTTTCTCTTAAAAATGTGAACTCACGCCTACACCATTATCTTGATAACAGGAACATACAGAAAATAGCAGGATAAGGTGTTGGGTTTGATGGACATGACAGCAAAGCAGGGTATTTCAAGAAGGAATGCTATTGTGCCAATGGGGATTTACTTTCGAATATAATTTCATGGAACAACGTGCTTTTACACTGCTATGAGCTTACATCCTTCTCTGCAGAAACTGTGGGATGCTCCCCTTGGACTTTGACCAAATTGCTTACAAACCATAACTACTGATAGTGAAATCACCAGTTCCTGGTTGTTCCTGCATGGGAGGGATTCTGCCAGAGTGGATTTAGCTCTTGGGCTGCCTACTGTCTTCCAGAAAACATTGTTGTGTCTGCATTAGACAGTGACCATTCCTGGTTATTCCTACTTCTGTCCTCTTTGTCCTCAATCTATTTCTCCACAGGTATAAGATATATATATTGCAAAAGAAAGGCTTTCTTTGCTTTTAGTTTTCCGTCAGCCCATCATTCCTAGGCTTTACATTTTTTAATTGATCATTTTATTTGTTTATATTTCAAATGACATCTCCATTCCTGCTCACCTCTCCACAAAGCCCCATCACATCTCCCCTCCATTTTGCCTCTCTGAGGGTGCTCTTCCACCCACCTCACCACTCTAGCATCCCCCTATGATGGGGCATCAAGTCTCCATAAAACCAACCTTCTCCCCTCCCATTAATATCAGATATGGCCATCCTCCACTAATATGTATCTGGAGCCATGGATACCTCAATGTCTACTCTTTGGTTGATGGTTTATTCTCTGGGAGCTCTGGTTGCTCTGTTAGTAAATATTGTTCTTCCAATAGAGTTGAAATCACTTTCAGCTCCTCCAGTCCTTCCTCTATCACTTCCATTGTGGTACCTGGAATCAGTCTGATGGTTGCCTATGAGTATCTGCATCTGTAGTGGTCAGGAGATGTTAGAACCTCTCATGAAACAGTTGTGCCAGGTTCGTGTCAGAAAGCACTTCTTTGCATCAGCAATAGTATTGGGTATTACAATTTTTTATGTTTGTAATTTTATCAAAATGATTACTTAGTATGCAGTCATTATTTCTTAGTCAACATTTTTATCATATTTTTCTTCTCCTGGTTTTAGGTATTGAGTACATGACCTTCAGCCTGTCAGACACATGCTCTACCACAAAAGTATATCTCAGCTAGCAAAATTTGTTACTTTTAACTTCCTTTTAGTATTTATGTCTTGGTCAACACAGTTACAACAAGAATGCTATCATAGTTGGGTCTGGCACAAAACAGACTAACATCCTATTGGTTTCTTTCTTTTCTTCCTTCTTTTCTTCTTTTTCTTGTTTCCTTCCTTCCTCTCACCGCTCTCTTCTTCCCTCCCTCCCTCCTTGCCTGCCTGCCTGTCTTCCTTCCTTCCTTCCTTCCTTCTTTTCTTCTTTTTCTTGTTTCCTTCCTTCCTCTCACCCCTCTCTTCTTCCCTCCCTTCCTCCTTGCCTGCCTGCCTGTCTTCCTTCCTTCCTTCCTTCCTTCCTTCCTTCCTTCCTTCCTTCCTTCCTTCCTACCTTCCTTCCTTCTTTCTGTTTGTTGTTGTTTTCTGTTGTCTGTGCTTTGTAAAAAGCCAGAATTTCACATTTTGCTCAGATTACCCACCTAATACTTGGGGACTTTTTAAAAATCTCTGGCAGACTTTGACATATTAGATTTCACTTAGTACAAATGTTGCATTTATACTGACAATTACATAACAGTTTTTATAGTTTTTCAAAAGAATCTTTCTTTGTCCACTCTAATATTTACTTATGAGCTGAAGAATCTTTCATCTTCCTCATCCTGAACTATCTCTGCCCTTAAATACTCACTGACATTTAGTAATTCATATGAAAAGAAGAGCCCTCCAATTCAATACCTGCCTTATTATCAAACATTTTTATTTTAGATGATTTGTAAACTTCTCAGATACAATACATCCTTTAAAGTCAGGTGTATTACACATTCTTTTAAAACTATTTAGTCATACTGTTATGAACTCTAAAAACCAACTAAAATTTCTTGAAACCAATCTCCATTTTGTTCCAATGCCATTTTGACTAATTGCATGTTAAAGTTTTTATATCATTTCTACCTCTTTAAATGATGTTGTACAAGTATTAATGTGGTAAGATACAAATTAGAGAAAAATTTCACAATATGTTATAATCTTAGGTTTGAGAGTGCAGCTCAGTGGTTGAGCAATTGTCTGACATTTTGCAAGTACATAAGCTAAAATCAGAGTATCCAAAAAAAACAAAACAAAAAACAAAAAACAAGAGTGCAAAAATACTGTATTTATAAAAGGGGGAATGTAGTAGATCTAAAATTTGATAAATATGCACATGTTTTACCATTAATCTAATTGAGTTCTTATACTATCATATTGTGTTCATTAAATACATAAAATTTCCTGTCACTTAAAGATGTTTACAAACTTTAGTTCCTTAGGAATTAGTAGGCATGTGTTGTCAAATTATATGTCAGGGTTGACACAATCTATACTCATCAGAAAGGAGGGAGTCACAATTGAAAAATATGTCTCCAAATGACGAGGCTGTATTCAAGCTGGGCTATCACTTATAGCTCTATAAGAAAACAGGTTAAGCAGGTCACAAGAGGCAAGTCATTTTGAAGCATCTCTCCATAGCCTCTACGTAAGCTCCTATGTCATCTTCCTGATATGTTTGAGTTCCTGTCCTCTGTTCTGATGAGCTTTGTGTTTCTTCAATGATGAAAAGTAGTATGGAAATGTGAGCCAAATGAACACTTTCCTCCCAAAGTTGCTTACCAAGTTTCATCACAGAAATAGTAACCCCTAGAAAGTTAAGCATAATCAAAAAAGAACAAGGATTGAGCAAGAGAAATAAAAACAGCAAAGGTCTGCTAAATAACTACTAGTTTCTATGCATGTGACAAGAAGTAAGTAGATCTTTCTCATTGCAACCACAGAAAGATTAAATAACTAGTACACATCTGATAAAATATATATATAATATATTTAATACTATCATCTGGAAAGAGCAGTATAGGTTCCAAGTAAGGTTTCATTTCATATGATATACATGTGCGTGTAGGTGCATATGTGTCATAATAGTCGTATAATAGTCATGTGCTAGTGAGCGGATATCCTCTGGTATGTCCCTCACCTTCAATCTTATTTGAGGCAAAATTTCTTCTTAGGGACACCCATGTGCATAGTGATTTTCTGGATTTCCCTCCAATCTGAGAAGCACTGGATAAAGTCTAGGACAGTTTTGACATAGATGCTGGTATTCAACCTTAGTTCTTCACATGTGCAAGAACTTCATTCCCAGTGCCAACTCACCAGACTCCAATAATTGTTTCTTAAGAAAAACTTCAAAGTTCCTGGAAAGTCAAAGATCAATAACTGCTAGCCAGCCTTATGTAGTTCTGATTCTATCTGTCCACCAAAATCAGTACTACAAAAGGAGACCGGTGCGCATGTGCTGGATAGGCCTCAGCTGCCAGAAAAAAAAAGCATGTCAGGATGAGATTTTCTGGTTTTAAGCAAATATGTAACTGTAAGCCCCTAGAATATCGCTCACGCTCTGTCTCTCTCTCCCAGACACTGCTTTCTGTCAGTACAAATAAGATGATATAAATGTCTTCAGATTGTTTTGCCCCTTTGGACATGTGCTGCCCGTGGAAGTCACGCTTCCTTTTGGGATAGTACTCGAAATATGTGGTATTATGATGGGCACTGCAAAACTGTTTGAATGACTGTTCACCCTAAGTACTCTTTGGATTGAGGATGAGTGTTGCTCATCTTTCTTCTGTGAAGCTTTGTTCACACCAGAGGCATGTTCTTTCCTACATATTTCTGTTAGTACAGCAAGGAGACAGGATAAAACTGTGGTCCACATGATGTTAAAGTTGATGGTGAGAGGGATTCCTCTGGTATGAGCCTCATCCTCAACGTCCCACTTTCTTCACACCTTCCCCACTACCTTTTTTCTTTTCTTCCGCATTCTTTTTTGGCCTCAGAGGCAGCATCTTAACTGATAAGGCTCTTAGAAGCACTGGGGTTATTGATGAAGTTTAGGACATGGTCCAATGAATCGAACTCAACACCTCTTTGTATAATAACTCATGCTTCTCTACTCTGGAGTTTACATAAAAGCTATTATTGCTTTCACATTGAATCAGTGTTGCCACTTTGGGCATGTAGCTTAGGCAGGTACAATTCTCAGGATATTTTCTTTTATCACTTTGATTTTCGAAGAGGGCCTTTCATGCTCCAAATGTGACTTCAGATCTCTTTGACATGTCTCTTTCTGGTACCTTGTCATGTGCAGATAGTGAG
Organism: Micromys minutus; assembly: GCF_963924665.1. Classification (NCBI taxonomy): domain Eukaryota; kingdom Metazoa; phylum Chordata; class Mammalia; order Rodentia; family Muridae; genus Micromys; species Micromys minutus. The sequence continues at coordinate 11,306,327 of NC_137980.1, forward strand.
GCAATTGACTGTAATGGTCTGTGTGGAAACCTCATTGCTCCTAATTCAAAATGTTATCACCTGAACTTTCTGTCTTACAAGTAACTACAGGTGACAACTTCACCAACTGCCATTCTCAATTAAACAATCATGGCCATTTTTCTAGCCTCCTATATCCATTTTTAGAGTATAAAATTTGATCTGTGCAATGTCAGAGACAGAACCACAATAGCTACTGTGTCTGCTTTGGTGCAACACACTTGGTTGAAGTTTCTCCTTGGATCTTCAATGCATCTCTCGGTTTAAGAATTCAAACAGGGCATTGGCCTGAACACATTCAGGTTCAGTGAGTTGGAAAATAATAATAGAAATTTTTAGTCCTTTATTACCTTCTAGGCTATTAACATCTTCTATCTAATGTGAGTACACATGTCAATTCCAGGCTCTAAGCATTGGGAGATGTACCCCTGCAGATGAGGGAGGGTACCCCAAAAGTTACAATGAGAAACATATATCTGTAAAGAGAACATTTATTGAATAGCTAAAGAAACCCAGCTACACCTGACTTTTAGTAGTCAGCCTGCAAACCAAGTGATGTGGTATTTTAATCCTAAGACAGATACTAAGAAAAGAAACTTTTACTCTGTTCCTCAGGTGACATTTGCAACCCCAATCCCTGTGAAAATGGTGGCATCTGTCTGTCAGGATTGGCTGATGATTCTTTTACCTGTGACTGTCCAGACGGCTTCACAGACCCAAACTGCTCTAGTGTTGTGGAGGTTGGTAAGTGCAAGATTTAAGCATCTCCGCAGTCATCATTTTGTTAATGGTGTTCAGATGTGATTCTTGTGTGCTGAAGATTTTTCTAAGATTGTGTTGAACTTGTATTAGTACCAATTTTATTGTTTTTGGTTGTCTTTTCATTATATTTTTATTGATGCTATCCTTAAATACATCCTAGTTCCTAGTTTAATTATTGGCATTATATTTGGCCAAAATAGTTGAAAGCAATGAATCCCCTGAGCCTTTGATGTAAATGAAAAAATATATATATATATTTTAGTAAAGAAAGGAGATAATTCTAATGCTGACTAAGGAAAATCACTACTGTAAATTTAATAGGTCTTTCAAATGAATTGATAACATGTACTAGTATTTCATAAATCTAAATTATTTGTCTTTTAAGAATATAAACATGCACCCCATTTTAAGATTATAAAGAATATGCAGTATTCCAACTGCAATTCTCTTCAAAACCTTTGCAAACTACTCTTCTATGCAAAAATTGATTTGTGCCACAGATTACTTTCAAACACATTTGAATTTGTAAAAAAATGTCATTGCTATAGGACTTTACAATATTCTTAGTTTCCAACCAGTTCCCCAATAAGAAGCTGGTATATTTTCAGGTTTTCTAAGAAGCTGAGCACAGTTCAGTGAATAGTGCCACATGCTGAGGTACATGGGCAGCGCAGACGGCACTGGATGGCTTGTTAACTTAAAAAGAAAACACAAGACGTCGGACAGGAGAGAGGCAGAAGTAGGTCTCAAAGGAATTAATGGAGGAATTTGATCAAAATGAATTGTATGAAGTTCTCCAAGAATTTAAAATCTTTTTAAAAGCACACTGTGTAAACTGCTGTGAAAACTTTCTCTCTGAGTCAAAGCAGCACTATGATTAGGTGTGAGAACACTGATTTTCATAGTAGTACAAAAACTTCTCCAAAATAGTCTGTATTTATGAAATATAAAGTCCAGTAATATTAAATGCACTTTTGTTAGCCATCATAATTGCTAAAAAAACTGAACTTGGAAATAGAAAATTATTAGCTTTGGTATCCAGTGATAAGTATGTGTTACCTATCATTGTATTTGACACATCTGACTTAGAAGTTGTGTTTAGTAAAAGCCCATAACCATTTGCTGAATGATAGAACAATTGCTTTTAAAACAATCATTATTTACTATACTCGAACACAAGTTATAGAATTTAGAATACTTTTAAAAATTGTTGGTTATTTTATTTACATTTCAAATGTTATCCCCCTTCCTGTTTTCCTCTCTGAACTACCCAACATCTCACCTACCCTCCCCTCTGCCTCCACTAGGGTGCTCACCCACCACCTACTCCCACCCCACTGCCCTAACATTCTCCTATATTATGGCATGAAGACTTCACAGGACCAAGGCCCTCTCCTCCCTTTGATTCCAGATGAGGTGTCCCTGCTCATAGTGATACTTTAATTTCTTCCTTTTCGATTTAAATCCCTTTGAACTCCTGTTGTCTAATTGCTCTGGCTATGTCTTGGCATACTCTATTGAATAGGAAGGGAGAGAGTGGGCAACTGTGGCTAGTCGCTGATTTTAGTGAGATTTCTTTAAGACATTGAAGTTTGAAAAATAAGCCTACACACCTATGGTCACTTGATGTTGGACAAAAGAGCTAAAACCATCCAGTAGTAAAAAAAGACAGTATTCAGGAAATGCTTCTGCTTCAATTGGAGGTCAGCATGTAGAAAAATGCAAATTGATCCATTCTTATCTCCTTTGTATGAAATACAAGTCCAAGTGGATAAAGGACCTCAACATAAAACTAGCAGATGTGAAAGTGGAGAAGAGCCTTGAACACATGGGCACAGGGAAACATATCCTTAACAAAATGCCAATTGTATATATTCTAAGATCAAGAATCAAAAAAAATGGAGCATCATGATATTGCATGATTCTGCAAGAAAAAAAAGAATGTCAATAGGACAAAATGGCAACCAACAGATTGGGAAAAATATCCTTACCAATTATACATCCATTAGAAGGCTAATATCTAGCATATACAAAGAGCTCAAGAAGTTAGACTCCAGAGAACCAAATAACTCTATTAAAAATGGGGTACAGACATAAGCAAAGAATTCTCAACTGAGAAATATTGAATGCTTAAGAAGCACCTAAAGTAATGTTCAACGTTGTGAGTCATCAGGGAAATGTAAATCAAAACAACACTGAGATTCTATCTCACACCAGACAGAATGGCTAAGATCAAAATCTCAGGTGACAGCAAATGCTGGCAAAAATATAGATAAAGAACAGTCCTCCATTGTTGGTGGGATTGCAAGCTTTTACAACCACTTTGGACACATGTCTGGCAGTTTCTCAGGAAATTGGACATAGTACTACCAGAGGACCCAGCTATACCACTTCTTATCATACAGAACTTTCACTTGCTTGCCAACATAATCCACTATATAAGCAAAATTAAAAAAAAGAAAACACATGATTATCTCATTAGATGCTGAAAAGGCACTTGACAAAATTGAACACCCTTTCATGTTTAAAGTGTTGGAAAGAACAGGAATTCAAAGCCCATACCTAACATTTTAAAAGCAATATACAGGAAACTAGTAACTAACATAAAACTAAATTGAGAAAAACTATAAACAATCCCACCAAAATAAGAGAATAGACAAGGGTGTCTCTTTTCTCCCTCCCTATTCAATATAGTCCTTGAAGCTCTAACCATAGCAATTAGAAAACAAAAGGAGGTCAAGGGAATATAAATTGGAAGAGAAGTCAAAATATCACTATGTGCAAATTATATGATAGTATATTTAAGTAACCCCAAAACTTCCAACACAGAATACCTAAATCTAATAACCAGCAAAGTGGCTGGATATGAAATTAACTCAAACAAACCAGTAGCCTTCCTCTACTCAAAGGACAAACAAGCTGAGAAAGAAATGAGGGAAGCAAAACTCTTTAAAAAAGTGTACTTTGTTTTTCTGCATGCTACTAATATTTTACACTACACTAGCATAATTATATCTGAAAATTTTTTATTTATATTATTGCTTAGTTTGTTAGTTTAATTCATATTAGAAACAATTCTCTTTTAAAGCTTTTAAAGTCAGCAATGTTTTACGGAGTGTGACATTATTCCATAGAAATAAAACTTAAACAGTCACTCTTACTTCATCAGAAGATATATACAGAAGCACTTTAGAGTTTAATATGAGAACCATATATCCAAAAGTCTATAGTATCAAAGAGAATTATATCTATAAGTAATTCTACCAAGAATTTTGAAATCTAATTAAATTTTGTATCATTTAAATTCCAGTATCAATTTCACAGTTCCTTAGTAGTACATACTTATTTTGTGAACAACTTGAAAAAGGATACTATAAATCAAAGATAAATGCGATAAGTATTTTTAAAGTTTGTTCTATTTTTAATTATTAATTCCATATCCAACATTTTTCCAGAAGAGTGGTGTAAAAAATCCATCGCATTTCATGGGTGCTGAAGTATTGGTTGCTTGTGGAATTAAATTATCCCCAGGCTCATTGCTATACTACTTAGGTACACACATAATTAGATATATGATAGCTAAACTACAGTATTTTAATTACATTTGGTTTAATATGTTTCATACAAGCATGCCCTTCTGTAGGGTCAAGTAGCAGTGCTTGGGAACGGTTTATTTTTCTTTCAGCCCAGCACGGGCCCTTCACATAGATGTAATCCAATTCTAGTTATCAAATGTATGAAAAAGTACAATGAAAATTTAAATGTGGCAAGTTAACATGCCTGTTGTGTGTTACTTAGCATTGCTGTTTCATAAAATAAGCTGCGTATGTGTGTATGCTATGTACCCATGTGATAGAAGACCATGTGATTGGAGGACAAAGGAAGAGGCTCTTGTCCTCTTCTTTGCTCTCCGGATCATTATCTTGGGTTGAGGCATGAAGCTGTTGAGACTGTAGCTTCTCAGGTAGACTGTCTTGACAACATTCTGTCTCCCCTCCCCAATGACTCTTTCAGTCACACACACAAGAGGCGACTATTGGTTTTGTATGTGTGTGCATGGGTTTCACAGTCATCTTTTTATGCTTGCACATCCAGCATTCTATTCCACTGAACAATCTCTCCAGCCCTTTCAAATAGTTTTATTAAAAAATAGAATTTAGAGTAAAACAATAATTTCTAGATTAGATACATTCATAGGACAAGCAAATTGATTTTTAATTTTTGAAACTTCTTTCTCAGGCCTGCATTTTCTAGCAAACATCAGTATACTACAGAGCACCTATGGAGTAAAAATACTTATTAGTAATTTTTTAGTATCTTTCCTAATTTAAGGTTTACCCTGTTTTTAAAATGCAGAAAACAAATATTTGAGCCATTAAATGCCTTTCTTTGTTTTTCATTTGAATACAACCAGAGATATTTTCAGTCACTGTTTCTCTGTATGAGCTATAGAGAAGAAACCATAAAAAATGAGATTATATATATATATATATATATATATATATATATATATATATATATATATACACATATATAAATTCTAGAGAAGTGGGCATTTTTAGATAATACCTTAAAAGACATAGAGCTATGAACATTACCATATATCGATTTACATATGATTATTTTATTTAGATAAACATTTATTTTCATATTTTTATTGAATAACACTTTGTACATTTATATAAACGTTTAATTCTATTATTATTTCACAAGAAAAGAAAATAAACTTACTCATAGGCTTGTACCAAATACTTTGATGAGTCCTTGAGTCTCTACCCTGTGTAAAGAATTATAGACAATGGAAAAATATCATTATCATTAGCAGGCAGTGTTTTGGAAGAAAAGAACACATCCGTTTCTTGTCCATTGCTAAATTATAAGCCTTGAAAACATACATATAAGTAGCATTTTAGACAGAGAAGATTACATTTGGGAATACATATGTATATGCATAAATGATCATCCATATAGAAAAAATGATTAAAGAGGGTATGACTTGAAGGAGTATAAAGTGTTATATATTAGCATCAGGAGGGAGGAAAACAATGGTGAAGTTTCAGAATACCGTTTACCCCAGTCAGTCTACAGACTGCAAGAGGTTATTTCAAACACATGTCTAGGAAAATTCTGTCATGTTTTTATTGCAGACCTTAGTGTTTTGCCATAACCTACTCATCCATCCATCCTACTCAATTCAAAAGATCTCACCCAATTTTGTGCTTTTATTTTTCCCCAGTAATAAATCCTCTGGTGTCAAATAAACTTAGAGGACTTCCCCACTTTGGGTAGCAATCCTCCTATTTCTTACATTTCTGAACTATTGGATTGCAGGTTAGCAAGAATAATATTCTCAGACTTGCAAAATTCACTCATTAAGTAACATGATTTCTTTTCAACTTTCTTTTAAATAATTTTCTCTTACTTTCTAGCTCACTCACTCAGTAGCTTGTTCACTTTTGCTCTCTCATTCACCTTGCATCATACATGTAGATTCATACATACCTATCTGTTCAACATCTTCAAGGCACCAAGATACCTGCAGAGAGCAATAGGAACATTTCTCTTGCAACAAAGCAAAACCTGTTGCATAATATCTTGAATTTGAAGACAATATCTGTCAAACAAGCTAGACTTTGCAGAGATGGGCCGTGGTCCCACTTCTAGGAACTTGTGGACTGAAGTTGATGTTGCTGTGCCCACATTGCTCCCCAGTCAGTCAATAAATGGCTCATGTTTCCTAGAAAGCAATGTGTTGACATATTTCATTTATAATATATATTTCTATTGATAGTGAGTAGTGTAGAGTTTATTAATGAAAATGTTTGTATCTCTTAACATATATAATTTATTATTACAACTCTCTGTATGCTATTGAAATAATTAAAATATTATTAATAGTAACAAATGTAACCACAGTCATATATTGATGTATATATGATGAAACCAAAATGAATTTAAGAAATGATTTATTCAAGAAAAAAAATCTAATTTTTATGGCCAAGAGTGTAGTTAAGATCTACCTCAAGAAATATCAAGTTTACACCACAAGAGCTGAATCAATAATCAATCAATCAATCAATAATAAAGTCTTAATTATCTTTCATTTATAATCAGATACTTAAGTCTTAATTAACAACGAAGATAAATATTACATTCACAGGAATTGCTACCTAATATCAGAAAAATGAGATAAATTAATGAAAGATGGTCATAACTATGGATAAATGGGTAATAAATTAGAAACTAGTGTAAGTACATGCAGCTACAAGAGAGCCCTGTTCTAAGTAAATGTTAGAGAATGTATGCATTAATTAATACTGTAACATTTACAAATAATTATAAAATAATTCTATCCTAGAAGATGAGACACAAATCTTATTCTAGACAAAAGACCAAATATGTTGGAAGCCAAGGGATAAGAAGTTACTAAGAGGGCTCTTTTTCCTGCCACTGGATCTCCTTCCTCTAACTGGACTTCCTAATTTGGCTTCAGTGGGAAGGGATAAGCCTAGTACTGCTGGAACTAGACATCCCAGGGTGGGGTGGTACCCAAAGGGGGCTCCCCCTCTCTGAAAATGGGAGGGGTCAATGAGGAAAGGAGTTTGTTAGGTTGTGACCAGGAGGAGAAAAGGGGGCTATGATCAGGTTGTAAAGTGAATAAAAATTTATATTATTGAAAAAAATCACAAATATGTATTTTCTACCAAAAATAATGAAGATGATCGATACATAGTGAAGATTATGTTGCTATAGTATGAACATAAATACAGTAAATATAGCAGGGGATAGATTAATAGTAATATAGTTAATCTGAAGACAATGATGTTCTTGAGTGGATAACCAGTAACTTAGCAGAAGCTAAACACTAACGGGAAGAAGCTTTCAGAATTGAGAGGATACAGTGCACCATTTATACAGTAAATTCATTGTTTACTTGGAGAAGGATTAAAACAAAACTGTTTCTATTTTTATTTTCTTTATAAAATATTTTTGTACTCTTTGTTTCTATCAATGCAACATGTCGTGTGGAATGGGCACATGTGTGAGTATAAGTAAGTGCATAGCCCAGAAGTGGAAATTGTTTAAATTACCTGAGGCTAGAGGTACAGACAGATGTAAACTGCCTAGTGTATGTGCGCTGTGAACTTAACTCTGGTCTTCTGGAAAAATAAGAGCTCTTTATCACCAGAGTAGCATTTTCTAAGATACTAACAATTGTGTATAAATAAAAGTGCAGATAAAATGTAAATCCAGCATCCCAGATATAAAATTTGAAGAATTACCTAGACAAATTTTAAGATGCCAAGCATAGATTTGGTAGTGATAATTGCACAGATGTCTATTAAAATATGCACAGATGGGAGTGTCTGTCCATAAGAATTAGTAGTATTTTTTAATTAGTGAAGTAAATATTTCTCAATATATTATTTATTATTCATTTATTCTTCAAATATTTGAGTATCAACTATGTGCACAGAGCATATTGCTATTAAAATATAGACTTTGTCTTCAAAGATCGAAGGGTTTATAAGAGTTGTTGGAGAGACTGCAAAGTTAGAATTTAATATAAAACAATAGAAGTTCTGAGAAAAGGACCAAGATAAGTCAAAATGTGGATTGAGGATGGTAGAAAAATATAGAATTGAAATATGGGGACGATTTTCCAATCCAATAGATGAATACATAAGATGGACCCTTGCTTTATATTATGAATAAGATAGAAAATAGCTTAGAGAGATGTTTGTTAATATTGAGCATGAATGTACAACCTTATAACTATCCCATTTGGAGACTGGTAGTGATATGAGATCTAGCAACATTTTGGGAAAAGACTTTCTTAAAAATATTGTACTGGGATCAGTTCTTAGAAAGGCATCACGACATGCTCTGCCTCTGCATCTCAGCAGGCTGGCTGGTTGGCACTGAAACAGGCTTCTCATTTCTAATAATTAATGGAAGACACTTCACGACTTTCAAGTCGCTTCTCATACTCTTTCCCAGCCAAACCTATCTTTGGTTTGTAACTGGCCTTCTTTTCCTAACATAGATTAAGATTCTATTTAATTTCTGACCTTCTATGCTCATCAGTTCTAATCTGTTTCATTGCTCCTACATCATCATGAAACAAAATGGCTCTTTATCATTTAAACATGAAAATTACTCTACAAATTGAAAAATATTACAAGCTGAGTATGCATTTGATGTCTTGTGAATAGCCATATCTGCACTGTTTGAAACTAACTAGTGCCAGATTATGGAACAGTAGTCAGTCAGATACATGAAAGAGTTCTGTTTATGAATGAAATAAAAGAGTGGTAGGCTTTAGGCAGACACACAGGCCTTTGAGACTAATGTTATATTTCCAGAATTGGTTACTAAATGGTTTTATAAACTTTGTTCATCCTGTAATATAACTTCTTGGACCAAGAAAATTGAATCCATCTATTAAAAATCATCATAATGAAACCTCACTATTCTTTATGGTCTAAATAACTTTGTGTGGTGATCATACAGATTCCTGAGACAATCTGAGTGCAAGAAAATTTAACTTGTTGATTTTATTTACTTGCCTTAATAATTCAGATACATACTTGCATAATCAAATAGGACTATTCAGTAAGGTAACATATAAAATAATTTTTTTATTTGTTAACACACACCACAAAAGAAAAAGAGTAATTTTATTTTACACACCTAAAAATATGTAAAACATACCTATGAACACGTTCACTTACTTAATTTTCTAATTTGTTATTATTCACTTTGGTTATAACTTACATGTGTATAAATACCAAGCTCTAGCAATTATGTGATTACTGATAGAAAAACCAAACAGATCATCAATGTGCCCTATTTTTACTGAGTATAGTAAGCTGTTGTTCTCCAGTTGACAAAAAAATAGATCTTTACCCATTTATTGGCAAAGACTTGATTAATAACAAAATATGATGTAAGCTATTAGGAAAGTTTTGTATTTTTTGTTTAAAGGATTGCCTTTTGTTCCGATTTTTTAAATTTAATTGAGGATGGATGGATATTTTGTGTATAATCAGGACAAAGTCTGTATATACCACTGAGCACTATTGTATAATTGCATTTTATAGGTTTGATAATATGCAATTATCATAATCTTGTGAATTAGCTGAGTGACTGTTACAGTGTTTAATTTGTGTGTATGTGTATGTGTGTGTGTGTGTGTGTGTGTGTGTGTGTGTGTGTGTGTGTGTTATGTTATTGTCCATGTAAGTATACCCATCGTATGAGTTTGTGTTCAGTTAGGCAAAAATGAACTTCAAATCTGAAGTTATATGTAGCTGTGCTAATGCAGAATGAGCTCTGGGAAATAACTCAGATCTTCTGCAATAGCAAAAAATGCTCTTAACCACTGAGAAAATTTTTATGCAACTAATTCTTATTTTTACAATGAAAAAAATTATAGAAATATTTACAAAAAGGTGTATTATTTTATTTTAGAATAATATAATGAAAATGCCCATCTCAATACAACATTAAATTGTTCATTTTCTTAAATTTCAAAAGGTTATTAAATTCATGAAATGTACATTCTTATACATTTATGAAAATAAAAATTACTACTTTAAAGCAATATGATTGTTCATAGTTTTGCATACCTATAATCCATGTACTTTGGAGGCTGGGGTAGACCTGCAGACTAGAAATTCAGAACCAGTCTAGGTAACACAGCAAGGCATTTTCTTAAATTATAGTTTCTCAAGACTTTCTTTTCCCACTTGAACTCTTTCCAAAAGTCACTTAAGAAATGCTCAGCAATCTTGAAAATTTCTGACCTAATTATGTGGGTTTCTCATCTGTATTTTCTTTCAATATGAATATGTTTGCTTATTCTTTTAGTTTTCTTTTTGTTGGATATTCTCTGCATTTACATTTTAGATGTTATCCTCTTTCATCTAATCCTTTCCCCCTCCCCCTCTCCTTTCTTCCATGAAGTTGCTCCCTTCCCCAACCACCCTGGATAGCCAGACAATGCTATTCTCAGTGCATATGCAAATTTGTTTATTCTTAAATATTGTATCTTCTGTTTGCTTCCTTTGGAATTAGTTAATGATGTACTGAGCTACAGCATCCCAAAAAGAATGAAACATTTTAAGCAATAATGACAATGTATGAAAAGCCTATCATCAGTGAAATTGATGCACTTTATTTATTCTTTGATATTTTTAAAGTTCAGACTTTAACCCCTTCTAGAACACCCTCTGATTGTTGCTTGTCCCACAATTCCTTCCCGAATCTCCAGGAGGATACCTCCATCCCTACTTCAGCAGAACTCCCTGTTCCCTGGGGCTCTTGAGGGACAGAAATAGGTAAATCTTCTCTGACTGAGTCCAGATCTGGCAGTCCTCATCTGTATATATGTTAGGGACTTCATATCAGCTGGTGTATGCTGCCTGGTTGGTAGCTCAGTGTCTGAGAGATCCCAAGGTCCAGGTCAGTTAGGATTGCTGGTCCCAAGAACTATAGGGTTGTTCTTCTCCTCAGCTTCTTCCAGCTTTTCCCTAATTTAACCTTAGGGATCCTTGACTTCTGTCCACTGGATGGGTGCTAATATCTGCATCTGACTCTTTCAGCTGCTTGCTGGGCCTCTCAGGGGGCAGCCATGCTAAGCCCCTGTCTGCAAGCACACCACAGCATCAGTAGCAGTGCCAGGAACACATGCCTTCCCTTGAGCTAGATCCCAATTTGGGCCTGTGAATGGACCTCCTTTCTTTCATGCTCTTCTCCATGATTGCCTCTGCAATTACTTCAGACAGGAACAACTCTGGGTCATAGTTTTTGACTATGGCATGGCAACCTCATCCACCCCTGGATGCCCTGTCTTTCTACTGGAGGTAGATTCTACAGTTTTTCTCTCCCCACTGTAAGGCATCTCATCTAGGTTCTTCCATCTGAGTTCTGAGAGCCTCTCGCTTCCCTGGTCTGTGGTACATTCTAGAAGGAGCATCTGTTTATTTCATCTCTGCATATCATTAGTGATACAAAAGGTGGGATGAGAAAAAAGAGCCATGTAAATATACTTTGAATCTAAATATTTTTGGCAGATAGGAATCAATTAATTGGAAACTATTATGCCATTTGACAAGAACTTAGTTAACAATAATTACATGCTGGTTGTATGGCATTTGCTTTGGGAATTAGGAAAGCAAAGCTTAAGAATTACAGAGTTAAGAATGAAGACATCATTGATTTGTTGAGGAGTTGGAGATAGATGACAGTATTTCTAGTAGTTTATTTAGTTTCATTGCCTGAAGCCAAAGAAGAACAAAGTGATAGTTCAAGGTAACTTTGTACTCTTAAAAACTTGATTATCACATTTACGCGTTGCAATATGCTGGACAATTGAGTCGGATATATTCTAGGACATTGAATTTGTCCTTTGAGTAAAAAAATAAATAAATTAAGCTTATGTAGATATCAATTTCTATTTATTAACCTAATTTCAGCTTAAAAAATAAAATGGAGATGATACAATTTAATTCCTTTAGAAAACTATAGAACCATAATCAAAATATCTACTCAGTTATATATTATTCAGTGGGAAATAAGGCATATTTCAAATAAGAATCAAGGTCTTGTTTATGTTACATGTTGATGTAGTCACATGATATATTTACCTCATCATATTTTCTCTGCAAAATTAAGGCCCAAGTATTTCACTTCGACTATAAAGAACCATTGGGCATAGAGATTATTTTTTAAAGCATTTTTGCATAAACCTATATGATTATATTTTTGTCAGTACTTGTTTTTTTTAAAGGCTTGATAGTATACAATGAAATCTTACTAGTTGCAATGAGCATAAAGTACATGTAAAACAAAATGTAACATGGAAATAGTCAAAGTTTTCTTGGTGTGTAAAGATTACACATAATGATTTTTAACTACCAAGAATTGCTGCAAGGCTACATCATTCTTAGCTCTTGAATTATTGGTGATTTAAGGTCCAGGTGTACCCCACTCTGAGAGGGTGCTATACACTTATTTTTTTTTCTAAGAAAGACTGAGGTTTCCACTTTTTGGCCTTTCTTTTCTTTTCTTTTCTTTTCTTTTTCTTTTTTTTTTTTTTTTTTTTCTTTTTTTTTTTTTTTGAGCTTCCTATGGTCTCTGAGTTGTTTCTTGGTTATTCAAAGCTTTCTGGAGCTAGTATCCAATTACCAGTGACTGAATATTATGTCTGTTCTTTTGAGACTGGGTTGCCTCACTCAGGATGGTATTGTCTAGATACATCCATTTGCCTAGGAATTTTATGAAATCATTATTTCTAATAGCTGAGTAGTACTCCACTGTGTAAATATACTACAATTTCTATATCCATTCATCTACTGAAGGACATCTGGGTTCTTTCCAGCTTCTTGCTATTATAAATTAGGCTGTTATGAACATGGTGGAGCATGTGTTCTTATTATATATTGAAGCATCTCTGGGGTATATGCCCAGAAGTGGAATAACTGGGTCTTCAGGTAGTATTATGTCCAATTTTCTGAGGAACTGCCAGACTGATTTCAGAATGGTTGTGCCAGTTTACCAGCCCACCAACAGTGGAGGAGTGTTCCTCTTTCTCTACATTTTCACCAGAATCTGCTGCCATCTGAGTTTTTGATCTTAGCCATTCAGGCACAGAGTTTATTAATGTTACCCATATTCAGGAGAACTGAAAACATTTCCAAAGACAGCATCTACAGGTTAATTCTATAGTAGAGAAACCAGATACATTGCACAACAGCCTCTGTTTCAATGATCTAATGTCATTAACTATTGACCTTTAGACCATCATCAAAATGATTTCTTGACCCCACACTGCTGTGGATAGAGTCACTGCACACAGCTAGTCAGGAAGGTTGTAGTGTCATTATATGAGAAGTATTGCAAGGTATGGGTCAGTGATATTTTATGTGGTTTCCCACAACCAAATGACAAGAATGACAAGGGGGCATTTTTTATTTATTAGTATTGCCTTATGCTTATACTGTCTAACACCACATGTATTATGTGCATATGAAACATATCTAAAGATCATAGACTCGAAATAGAAAGGTGATCTAAAATCAATTTCAGTATTAAGTAAGAAAGTGAGTTTGTGATAATACAGTGACTAGACAATAGTAATAGGGCTCTTGTTCAAAGGCAAAATGGTTATTACATAAGTTATTCCAGGCTTTCTTCACAGTATAGTGCATATATATCCAATATAGATGAGGATATGTTGAAACTACATGATACAAAGTATATAACATAAAATCACCATATTGTCATTCTGTGGCACTTAGCTAACTAAAGGGAGCAGTTCTTAAAAGAAATGCATCTTGGTGTTGTAATTAAGGAGCAGATGTCAGCAAGGCTGAGTTCAAATATTGGCCCTCTGTAGTCTGTTGTAAGAATATGTAAGTTCTTCACTCGTAGAATAAGACAGCCATGAATAGAAACTAGCTAAAATGTAAATGTACTGAGCATTCTCAGATACTGTCTTCCTTTCATTCCACCATGAATAGACACAAGGGATGTTTACACTGCATTTCCAGTGTCAATACAGGCCATCTAAAGGGCTTGAAGTACAGGAAAGTGTGTGCCTAAGTAATAAACAAGGGCTCTCTCTTTCTGTAAGGGACCCAAGCACACACTTTTTATTCCCTCAGAGGTTTTAAGACGGACCATCCATAAATACACATAGATGACTATCTTCTAAGAACAATGTCCCACAGATACCTCCAGAAAACTGTACCTACAGAGTCCTTGTCTGATTCCCATAAATAACTCTCTGTCTAAGAGCAATGCCCTGCAGACTCCTATGGATGACGATGCTTTGCTTTTGCTCCTTACTCTACTTGTCTTTAAAATGAAATTCAGCATTTAAGACACGTTCAATAAATTGTTGTATGCAAAGCTTTTAAAAACAGTTTCTTAAAGATAATAAGTGCCTTCCAGTTGTTAAGTACCATACAAAGTTCAACCTCATTCTAAGTTGAAAAGCTGGGAACAGAGATCAAATACCTACAGTTATGAATATTTTCCACCATTTCACTCAGTAATAACATTACTGAAGAATGTGGCAAATTCTGACCTATTGTTTTTAGATGAAAACTTTTCTGCTCGTTCTTGAATATACAAACAGGGGGTAATTTAACTGTCAGATTTTGATGTTATTAAACTTTTCTTTTCTTTCAACATATAATTTGACAAATCACCTCATTTGCTATGAGAAAATAACCCTGTGTTTTATTATTTTGAAATTATGAATAATGTAAGTAATGCTTGCATAATTAAGAACCAGCCTGTCTGGAATATAGCCTTTCATACTTAGGGCAAATAACTTATGAATTGATTTTTCTCTTTATAAGATTGCAGAATGGTATTCCTCCAAAAATATAATAAATGCCAAGTCGGAATTTATGACAACACATTAATATTATGTTTTAGGTATGATAAATCAACCATAAGCTCTGTATGGCTTTGCATAAATATCAAATAAAGGAAAAAGGAACATTCCAAGCTTCTATTTAACAATGTATGTTCACCGTTCATTGATGGCTTTTCTTGAACCCTGAAAGATAGTCTTTCCGTTTTTAGTGATCTCCAGGTAAGACACCTCCCTTGAGATTTATAAAAATGAGAAAGGCTACAAGGAGCTCTATCAATAGTCATTACACATTGCAGAAAACTGTGACTGTTTGAGTAGAAGATGCTCCAAGGCTTCCTCTGCATCCAGTCTTACAGACCACAAGCTATGGCAGGGCTGAGAGTTGAGATGAACAGAAATGGGAGTCTAGATCATCAGATGCAGGTATGCCATTAGACTGTTTTATGCAAAATACTGTGTGTTTAAAGCCACATATGTAGGAGAAGTGAGCACCTTCTAAAAAAAATTAAGTTGTTGTTTACTCCAATTTCATGGTTTTGTCAGAACAAAAACTGGTAGAATACAATAAGCCAGTTTGTCCTGAGATGGGCAGACTTCTAGGTCCCCCTCTATCTGTTTGTGTATAGGATATGTTTGCATTATAAAAGTTGCCTCCAAGAATATAATGCTAGAACTTCTCAATATTGATTGTTATTGAAATTTGAAATTGTTAAGATGAAATGCAAAACTCTGACATGAACATCAATTGGAGCAATTTTAAAATAGTACCTCAGGCCTTTCATTTACAGATAAAGTGTTCTAAATTGGACTTTTTCCTATTTATTGCCTCCATTTCTTCTTCTTCCTCGCTTTGTACTTTTCAATCCATCTTTAATTCAATATCCATATTCACTTCTCTTGACTGTGTTCCCTGTGACTAAGAAGTAGTTCATTTAAAATTTCAGGAGAGTGACTCATTGGCAGACAATGCTAATCCCTAATCTGCAAATTATATCCAGAAATGATTAAAAGAAACAACAATAAGGTTTTATACAGTTTTCCAAATAATACTTGATAGGGAACCATTTGAGATTCCATCTAATCTTTTATTCAGCTTGATGGTCTTCTGATCCCAGCCAGAAAGGAAATCATTTCACTAAGTACAAATGTGTGCTTTTCCTGTCTGCGAATGTTAATCAAGTGCACATGACCTATACCCATTTTGGATTATTTACTATAGAGAAAATAAAATGTTGCAAAAGTACTTTTGAGACTTCTTGGTTCAAACAATTACACCTCCTCTCCACTTCTGAGATATTTTCAACATACTTGTTTGTTACATATATTTTGGGACCCCTCACTTTTGCCACAAGCATGTTTCCCCTTCTGAGCTTTAGTGTTTGCCCCCCCCCCAATACACAAGCCTGCCTTCTAAACAGGAAGAGGATGAGAGCATGGCCTCCCTTTAGATGTGCCTGAGGAAGAAAGGAAATTAAATATTTACTTTTTAAATTGCTAATAAAATTTCAAGTTGATTCCTTTAAGACTACAGCCTCAAGGCAAGACACATTTCTTTATCTTGTCACTTAAACCGTATCAATCTATTCATATTCCTGTTAATATTTTAAAGTATCTTTGCAAATTTGAGATTATCAAAGCTAGGACAATTTGCCACAGTGAAAAAGTAATTGATACATAAGAGAGAATGTAAAAAAACAGTAAAAAAAATGGCAGTCATGGTAGCTGTGTGAAATTTTGAATAGTTAGAAGATGGTGTAGAGACATAAGTCTATTGGTTTTGAGAAGCCCAATCTGGGGGACATAATGAGGCTCTTTGTAAGGTGCAGCATGTTCTGAACT
Source organism: Micromys minutus (assembly GCF_963924665.1). Lineage (NCBI taxonomy): Eukaryota > Metazoa > Chordata > Mammalia > Rodentia > Muridae > Micromys > Micromys minutus. The sequence goes on from NC_137980.1 coordinate 11,323,338, forward strand.
AGAAGCTTTGAACAGTTTCTTTCTGAAGGGCAGTTACTCTGTGACAATCATGTGTGCTTTGGAGTTCACTTAATTTTTCAAAAGTGAAGGGTCAATTTTTACTCTATGCTTTAAAATATTCAAAAAATACATATTAAGAGTTTATATTCACAAAATAAAATGTAGTTATTATTGCTTCATCACCCATTTATTTATCTAGTGCTTGATATCAAATTCAGAGCTTGTACATATCAAGCTTCTGTTTTCTATCCTTGAACTACAAGCCCAGAATTCCAAAAACTAAGAAGAGAAAAGAAAAGGAAGATAAGAAGCTGACATCAAAAAAAGATAGCAGACCTCTAAAATCATCAATGTCCTCCTCTTAAACTTCCATGTGTCTATTTTCACTTATATTATCTCTATTCTCTAAAGTCATTCCTATGGAAAAGGGGAAAGCCTGAGAAGACGACTTGTACAGAAAGGGAAATTACATTGTTGATAACATCTGAGCAGAGATACACTGCTACCCTTTAAAAGCAAGCCCTAATGATGGGGAAAAGAAAATATTTCATTTCAGCTCCAATTTCAATAGTATAAAAAAGTCTCTAGAAGCCCTTCTCCACTGCTGAACAGACATTAGAAGTCAGTGCAGTCTGAAGAACAGCCCTATAGCTTCTTAGTATAAGTTAGAACTATGTAAAAGGAAGTGTTTCTTTGGTCAAAAGACATGAACAGGTCCAATAGACATGTCCTACCTGACTTCAAGTTCCATCTTTCTCTATATAGTTTTCCCATGTTGAGTTTCCAAATATTTTTTACCTAAGGCAAATATGTGGATTTTAATGTCATTATTTCAACCCTTCGAGCCATTTAAAAGTCTCTGAATTCTTGCATGGAATAAACATTTAAAGGAAAACAATCATTTGTTAACATTCTGCAGAATTCAGCAGTAAATCCTGTAAGTTCTGAGATTTTCCTTGTAAGAAGAATTTTAATTACTGCATTACTATCATTGTCTTTTATGGTTTCTGTTCAGGTTGTTTAGTCTTCTGGAGTAGATGAAGTTTGTGAGTTTAAAAGTTACTTATCATCTCCAGATTTTAGGAGCATAAATTCTTTAAAAATTCCCTAATGATCCTAGATTTTTGGGAATCTAGTCCAATGATCTCATTTTATCCTAAATTTATTAATTTAAACCTTCTTTCTCAAGCTTCATATGGTCTGTGAGTTGTTTCTGGGGTATTCAGAGCTCCGTCGTTCTTAGTTAAAAAAAAAAAAAATAAGTGTATAGCACCCTCTCAGAGTGTGGCACACCTGAACCTTAAATCATTAATAATCTGAGATCAAAGAATATAGCCTTGTGACAAACTTTGGTATTCAAATATCATTATATTTAATCTATACACACCAAGAATACTTTGACTGTTTCCATATTACATTCTGTTCTACATGTACTTTATGCTTATGGTAACTAGTAAGGTTTCAATGCATACCATCAAACCTCTAAAAATAATTAAGTACTGACAAAATATTTTCATATAGTGTTATGCCAAATTGCCTTTAAAATCTGTACATGTATCTCTCTCTTTAAAAAAAAAGGTGAAAGGAAAAAAAAAAAACCTAAAAAAAAAAAATTTATTTTTTTTTCTACCTTACAACTTTATTTTAAAAAAGGGATATATATTCAGAATTTTAAAGGCATTTTGACATAACATTATATGAATATTTTTGTCAATACTTAATTCTTTTAGAGATTTGATAGCATGCATTTGAATCCCACTAGTTACCATAAGCATAAAGTACATGTAGGACAGAATGTAACATGGAAACAGTTTTCTTGGTGAGTATAGATTAAGCATAATTATCTTTGAATACCAAAAATTGCCACAAGGCTATATTCTTAGCTCTTGGATTATTAATGATTTAAGGTCCAGGTATACCACATTGTGAGAGGGTGCTATACATTTTTTTTTTTTTTCCTAAGAAGGACTGATGCTTTCATTTTTTGGCCTTGTTTTTCTTGAGTTTCATATGGCCTGTGAGTTGTTTCTGGGGTGTTCAGAGCTTTCTGGGATTAGTATCCAATTATCAGTGACTGCATATTATGTCTGTTCTTTTGTGACTGGGTTACCTCACTCAGAATAATATTCTTTAGATGCATCCATTTTCTTAGGAATTTCATAAAGTCATTGTTTCTAATAGCTGAGTAGTACTCCATTGTGTAAATATACCACGATTTCTGTATCCATTCATCTACTGAAGGACATCTAGGTTCTTTCCGGCTTCTTGCTATTATAAATAGGGCTGCTATGAACATTGGGGTGCATGCGCCCTTATTGTATGTTTGAGCATCTCTGGGGTATGTGCCCAGAAGTGGAATAACTGGGTCTTCAGGTAGGACTATGTCAGGAAAATGCAAAGCAAAACAACCCTGAGATTCCACCTCACACCATTTTTATCATTAGATAATTTTCTTGAGGTCACTTTAATTTTTATTTTTCTAAATGAGGGCATTCTCATATAAACGGTGTATAAATTTCTCATTTAATACTATATATTCCAGATGATTTGAGCATTAATGCTGGCATTTTCAATTGTTTCATTTTTGTGGTATTTTAGTTCCTATTTTTTCTTTTATCATTTTTATTAAAAATTGACTTTTTGAAAACAAAAACTATATCCTGAAAATAATTCACTCTACTCTTCCGAGTTCCTTACCACGTTTATTCCATCTGGATTCACTTCCTTTCTGCCTCTCATTAGAAGAGCAAAAGTTCTACAAGATAAGGATAACAAAAGGAAATATAATAAGCTAATACTGCTAAGGTCTAGTGTTGGCTTAGAGAGGAGTTCTGAAAGTCAGAGTGTCTGAGATGGTGAAACAAACTAAAAAACCATGGTTCCATGACGATGGCCATGCTCTGCTTGAAACATCTGTCCAGATTGCTCTCTGTGTTCTGTTCTGCTCTCGACAGTTTTTCCTTGCTAGTCTAAAAACTCTGGATAGCTTATCAATTTCAGATCAAAAGTTCAGTGTTTTATTCACATATCAGTTCAGTCTTTATCTCAGGTTCACTTTGTTTTTTTTTTTTTTTTTTTTTTTTTACTTATGAATCGGCATCCTAATCCCCTTGAAAGGGGGTTTCTTGAGAAAGAAACAGGAAGAAAAATTATAAAGATGTCTCTGTGGGACCCCACCCTGAAATTATCCTTTGTGCTGTACCTGCATCAGGCTGACCTTGACCTCAGGAAGCTTCCAGCCTTTGTAAGCATAAACAAACAAACAACAACAAGAAGAACCAACAAATCAGCAAAAACATAAAAAACAACAACAACAACAACAACAACAAGCTTAGTTGTGTAGAATCTTGCCTTGTGATCACCAATCCCTAAATATCTTTATGTCCTTCCTTAATATCTTTATGATAAGCTGTATTATAATGTTATTGCCTCTGTTCCTTTAGGTCCTTGAAGCTCCTTACATAATTAATATAATATCACTTTATTTTGCATACTTGAGAAATTATATTATTTTGAACTCATGTTTTCAGCATTCTTTTCTACAGCTCTAAGGGATGTCCTGAAAGTAACAAAGTTCTACCATTTTGCTGAGATACAGACACATCCTCACTTCATAGACTCTTGCTGTTTCTGATTTTCATGGAGTCATAACCTTGGCAGAGAAGACATTCCTTGAAGAAGAAATGTGAAAATATATACACTGTTATACAAACAAGCCTTATACTCACAGCAACCGTTACACTCAAGAAGGTCCAAAGCCTGTTGGCTCTCAAGTCCAAGAGTAGGAAACTATGTAATAATGTCCCTTACATAGCCAAACCAGACTCAGCCTCAACCAAAAGCCCTCACATTGAATTTGGACAAGGCAAATCAACAAAAGGAGAAAAACCCAAATCAGGCACAAAAGACAGAGACCAACTAATTAACTCAGGATTCCCATAAAAATACTAAAGTGAAAGCTACAATATAAACAAATAGGACCTAGTGCAGACTCATCTCATCCCTGTAGTGCAGACTCATCTCATCCCTGTAGTTGCTATCTTTGTGGGTCCATCTGAGCTTTGATCAGGTGAATAAGTACTTGTTCTTCTGGTATATCTCATCTTTGCTGATACACTATTTTCCCCCTCTTTACTGAAGATTTTGAGCTCTAACAGGTGAAATTTGATGGTGACAGCTCATTCAGAGCTGTTTTTTCCAAGGTTTTTTAAGACTCAAAGTGAGTCTTAACTACCTGGAGAACCCCCCCCCCCCCCAAGTAAGACCTGAGATCAGAGTTTAATGCAAACGCAAGAGGTTTATTTTTCTGGTGGGTAGACCCTCAATCAGCCCCTCATAGAGAGTGACTAGAAGATGACCCTAAATGACCATAACAAGCAGGTCTTTATACTTTCTAGGAGTACAATCTTGTACTATGTTTAGGATGTCCCTTACTTAATAAACTTATTAAGTAATAGATGTGTTTCAAATTTTATCATGATTCTAATGGATTCTGACACCCTTTTCTTATGAACATCATTTTGCACAGGAGAAACAGTAGAATCTCCCCAAGTATCCTATAGCTAATATATTATTATATATACTATTATATAACAGTTATCTTATAAAGTAGTCACAAACTTGGCAATTGTTAATTATTCCCATACCCTATAATATAATACAACCACTCTGTGTGATATGCTTCAAAATGAAAAATTTACCAGTAAATTGATTCAGAGATTAAAGGCACTTGATGCTCTAAACCTGCTGACCTGTGCTCAATCTCTAGGACTCATGAATTAAGGAGAACTTCTCTAGAAGGTTGTCTTCTGACTTTATCATGGGCATCATGGCATGAATGTATATGAATGCATGCCCATGAGCAAAAACAGTAATGCATTTTACAAAAAGAGTAATGCGTTAATAAAATAAAAAATGTTTTATAACTTTATATTCTATGAATTTTGAACCTATTATGTAAGATATATATTGCAGATATTATAAGAATTTTGTGTGTTTTGAATCTTTAATACAATTTCTTGACAAATGTATTAGAGATGGTTTTTGAGTTGTTAACTTTGATGATTTGAGCAACTTGTTTTTTATTTTCTAATGCAAATACTATCTCATTATCAGAGTAGAGTTTTTCTCAACATATTCAACCTCTTAATCTCAACCAACATTAACATTTTATGTTTAATGATTCTGTGGTTTGTTTAAGTGGATGTTGTCACTAAGTTATGTGACACTATTGGTGACAACATTGTACAGTATTTTGGGTTTGTTGTATATTTGTTTTTAACACATTTGCTTTATAGATTGGGTCATTTGTTCAGACATAAGGAAATAAATGAGGTTGAATTGAACAGTCTCCCAGACAGAAATAAATCCAATGAGCAGGAATCTAATCGTGTCAGTCCTCACTACTTATCAAACCACACACAGGATTTGGTTGTGGTGATCATGGGAACTTCATGCACAGGAAACAGATAATTTTAGGCCACTGGAATTTCTGGCCACATTAATAATTGTTACTGTATGGTAACTCATCCTTTTCATATTCAGGTTGCCAAATATTATGAATACATTGATTCCATTGGACATGACTAAGTATTAGAGATAATTTTAGAAACTTCTAATTTTAGAAGCTGCAAATTTCTCTCTCATTTTTTTTTTTTTTTTTTTTTTTTTTTTTTTTTTTTTTTTTTTTTTGGCCAACCATAATTTAGGATACCTTTGAGTTAGCTTCCTACCATCACATTACCTCGGTAATAATATGAGTGAAAGATCAATAAATTTACCCACTGTGTTTCATTTTCTCATCTCTATAACTGGATACATTTTAAAAAATATTTACTCATTCCCAATTATAAACACTATAAGAAATTAATACATAACCATTTCTCTTAAAATTACAATAATGCCCTGCATAAAAAACAAGACTTCAAATTATTGTGAGCTTTATTTGATTACTATTGGCTCTAGATTCTAGTGTTAAGGTTAGTTGAGAGTAGAAAAGTAGGTGCATGAGTTTGGTTTGAAGTTCTTGCATAAAGATAGTTCAAATATGGAAGGAGGATTTCCTGGATAAGCAAAACATGTTAACATTGCTTAACTGTTTGCTATGTAAGAAAACATAACTTTAATAAATGCTGTAATATGATGTACACAAATGGCTTGAGTTTATGGCATTCTGATATTCATCACTATTTTTATAAAATTTTGTTAACAGGAAATGGTATAGGAAAGGGATTGAGTGGAAGCCTCAGTCCTTCTTAGAACAACAACAAGTATAAGTGTACAACTCCCATGCAGAATGGAGCACACCTCCTTCTTAGAACAAAGCATGTGTACAGTGCTCACTGAGAGAGGGGAACACCTAGACCTTAAATCATTAATGACTCAGGAGCTAAGAAGGTAGCCTTGTGGCAATCCTTGGTATTCAAAAATCATTATGTTTAATCTATACACACCAAGAAAATTTTGACTATTTCCATGTTACATTCTGTCCTACATGTACTTTATGCTTATGGTAACCAGTAAGATTCCAATGCATAATATCAAACCCTTAAAAATATCTAGCACTGACAAAAATATATTCATATATTTTTATGCCAAAATGCTTTTAAAAATCTATACATGTATCTCTATTTTTAAATAAAGTTGTAAGAAAAAAATGGAGCGCTCATTAGCTCATTAGCTCATTAGAATAGCCTTTGTCTTGCTCCAAGATAGTAAATTAGATATAGTTACTGAAATATACAGATAATGTATATGTACACATATATTACATATGTTTTAAGAGAGATAGATAGATGGAGAGATAGATAGATAGATAGATAGATAGATAGATAGATAGATAGATAAATAGATAGATAGATAGATAGATATTTGTATAACAATGTATAAATGATGAGTCCAGGCTTCCATTCTGACATATTCAGTAATGCTGTACAATGAAGCAGTTGAGCAGTACAGGATGTAGCTTTTCTCATCTGAATCCATGGTCAGCATGGGTCCACACGACATCAAGTATATGTTTTCTGTTTCTGCAGTTAGCTAACTGAGTTTAAGTTTAAATGTAATATTTTCCTTCTTCTTAATAATAAATAAATGCATCATTGCAAATATATTTGTGTCCAAATATAAGATAGATTAAATCAGAAAATATATTTTAGTTTTGTTTTAAAGATAACATCAACCATGTTCATAAGGTGTTTGATAAATCACTGTTTCTATGTGTTTTCTTCTCAACATATAAAAGAAAAAAGAAGAAAGAGAATGAATATGAGTGATATATTTACAGACACACTCTCAGAAAAAAAATGAGCACACTTCTCTACCAATTCTTTCTCCCTATGTGATCAGTAAACCTCTCTTTACACAATATTATTGGCAGATTGTGGCATCCTTTTATATTTGAGGATTGCAGCTTAGAGGTTCAACCAATATCAGATAGAAAGTAATTTGCTTCTAGATGGAACAGTAAGATACTTTTATTCTTAATGTTGTTTTCTAAACAGTATTATATAACAACTATGTGCATATAGTTAGTGATATATTGGATATTATATGAAATCCAGAAATCACTTGGAGTATAATGATTATTAGACATAATTGTATACAGACACTGTGCCATTTTATATTTGAGACTTGGGGACCTGGAACAAACATAGTGCATAGTTAGGGCCATTCTTATTTCTGTACCTAAGAAAGTGACTGTGGCCAACAAGCAGCCAAATTTTAAGCCAAAGCTAGTTTCATTTTCTCGAAACTCAATAACACAGACACCTAATAAGTCTGGAATATTAAGAAGCACAATGCAACTTTCATCTGTATTTCATTGTTTTTTATCTTTTTTTCCTGTTTCTCAATTTTGTAATACTTCAACTTACTGGACCTGTGGCTTATTATTTTTTTCAGGTTAATCAATCTTTGATGGGCTACAGCCATAATTCTGAAGATGTAATATCCAAAATAGTCATCTAAACAGCTTTTTGAAAAGTGCAGTAGCCTGCGATAACACCCAGAATTCATATTCATATTCAAAAGATGTATAAAACATTACACCATCTTAATAAACATTCAGGCAGTGTTTGCTATGCTTAATGTAGGAACTAGACTTAGATAAAACCTGAATGCCCAATGTTTCTTTCCTGTCTTATTTCCCAACATCACACACATTTCACTGTATCTAAGAGCTGACTACCAAACCCAGCACTGCTCTCAGGAACTAAAACACCAACCAATGAGTTCACTTGGAGAGACCCATGGCTCCAGGTGCATATGCAGCAGAGAATAGTATTCTCTGGCATCAATGAGAGGAGAGGACTTTGGTCTAGCAAAGGGTCATCTTCCAGTGTAGGGGAATGCTGAGGTAGTAGAGGGAAGTTGGGAGAAGGAGCACTTTCATGGAGGCAATGGTATGGGAGTGGGGTGGAGACTGCTGGAAAGGGGATAACACCTGTATTGTAAATATCGAGAATGTTCGGTAAAAAATAATGTAAAAAAGGAGCTGACTTGAGCAACAATTATTTTATTGGTCATTTTGTTTGAGGGGCTATGTATACATTTCTAGAGCTTAACAAGACTGTGTAGTGCCAAATGGCCTTCTATATTAACCACTGAGTAATGAGGAAGTGTTATATGAATACTACTACTTTCTGGGGTCCACTGTCCTTGGAAATAGGATTATGTATGATGCTGATAACTTTTAAGGTTACTTTGTTTTGGGACTTGAGTTAATACTTGTTGATTTTTTGCTCAGTGATAAAATTAACATACACAGAGGCCTTTCCATACAACTTAATAGCTACTAAATCTAAATAAACTAATATCAGTACTTAGCTTTGTGTATGTGCCTTGGCAAATATGTGTATGTGAAAAGTAAGGGAACTACTTGACAACATATAATTATTCTGAGAAAGGAAGGGAGAGAGTTTTATGGAAGTAAAACCCCATGTAATACTCTGCTCCTAGAAATTATACACTGCCTACTTGTAAAGATGCTTTAAGGTGTGCCAAAAAGTTGGGAAAACATTGGGTTTAAAATCAAACAAAACCAAACAACAACAAAAACCAAGTTTATACTTGCCTTTTGGTGACTTCATGTAGTCTTTGAGATGTCCATGTTTATCTGTTTACAACAGAATATAAATCTTGACAATTCTATGAGTTCACCCGTGGGTATCATTTCTTTTTTCTGCTCAACATCACCCATAACATGCTCCCACATTTCTATTTTTATATGACTGCACTGGAGGAGACATTAAGAACTTCCCCAAGAGACCCCTGAAGTTGGGGAAGCCCCTCACTCAAGTACTGGGAGAATGTGAACCCAAGAACTCAGAGAGCCAATCTTGCTGTAATCAGGCAAGAGGTTTATTTGGGGGGGGGGGGGCAGAGCTCTGGGGACAAAACATATCTCACGCAGGAGATAGAGGAGTCAACCCGAACTCAATTAGGGGGACATATTGATAGGGAAAATTACATAGGTAGTTAGCAACAAGCACATAGCAATTTTATTGGTTCATTTAAATTGGCACACTCTGCTTATTTTGGACAAGGTTCAACTTTAGGCCACCCTGTTTGGGGGCACACTGACCTTCATACTTGTTTTTCTCAAAACTGCAGAGTCAGACTTTATCTAGACCAGGTAGTCTGAAGTTTTTGTTCTCAGCCTTGAGAAATACTTGTCCTCAAGGCAGGATTAGTGGGGCCAACTTAAAATTTGAGCTCTTTCACCCCCAAAATGACTTATCACCTTAGCCCCAATGTGAAATTTTGGTTTTGGTTTTTTTTAATGTCTATTTATGCTTAATTCCTGTTGATATTATCAAAATTTGGTTATTTCTCATTTCATGCCCCAACTTGCAAATGATAGTAAACCAATTTCAATAAATACTTTGTCATTTATAGTTGGAATGTTTGTGACTTCATTAATCTTCAATTGTTGGTTACCTTGTCTTAAATAAGTTCACACATGCAAAATGAATAGCCACAAGTATATTTGCTTTTATACATTTGGATCTGCAGATATTTGTAATGGTCTGTATAACTCAGCAATTCTGAAGTCCTCTTTGACATTTTTCTACTTCTCTAAGAATAAGGAAGCTACCAACTAATTTCCTCTGTGAATGTGTTGTTATATTTTGGACATGATCAAGCAGAAAACCACTTTTTAAATATTTATATTCTCAAGGTCATGTGTACCAACCATGTTTGCTCTCTCTGTTTCTTTATTGGCCAAGGAGGGAAGCCAAAATGGGAAAGGAAAGTATTGTAGGGGTACAAAGTAACCCTATTTTTTGTGTACCATGTGAAGTTGGAACTTTAGTGGAAAGAATAGAGAACATTTCCAAGCTACACAGGATATGCTGATTAACTAATCATCTGGGAAAAAAGCTACTCTATAAGCTATTCTGTTTAATATATTTTTATTTTAAAACATCAAGCTTCACAGTAAGTAGTATTAGTTTTTATTATTGAATTATATTATATATATATATATATTGAGTAATATATATATATATATATATATATATATATTATTCAATGATAATATTCTAGTCAAATTATTCTTATACACAAACAGGCATTTCACACAGAGTGTGTGTGGGAATATAAAGGCAAATGGGAGTATTGTATGAAACACTATGAAACTATGCACATAAACTCTTTTTCTCACTTTTATTATAATTGTGTATTTTCATTCCAACATACACACAATGGTAGGGTTTTTTCTTTGAAGTCTAACTGCTCTTAAACACCTCCATATTCAACACAGGAATCAGCATGAATCACATTTTAACGAGTTATAGTTTACCTTACCGCATAGCAATATTATATGACAATATTTCTACCCTGCTACAAATTAGTACCATTTAAATGATCCTAAGTAATTAGCTTGACAAGAAGCCCAGAAGTTGACACATGGTTTGTGAAACACTGAAGTGGGATAATTTTTTTTTATGATATTATGGTCTCTGTTGTTAAAAATATCCATGTTTATCCCTATTTGAGCTTCAGAATAAATAAAACATTACCTGAGGTCATCATTTGAAATTTTCATTAATAAATCTGAATGTCGTGGCAAAATCCATAATTACTACACTTGGTCCAAGGGCTTTAGAAGTATTATCACTTCAAGTCTGTGAGTTCAAGGCCAACTTAAAATACATAGAATTCTAGGTCAGCATTGGGTAGTCTGTGAGACATTGATTCAGAAAACAAACAAAACGTATCTCTATGCCTTAACCATGTGACCACCTATTACTACTAAATCTTGAAGTGTATATGATGCATGCCAATGGCTGCATGTGTGTGACAGAGTGTGGGACAGAGTGATGGTGGCTGAATGTGTGTGACAGTGTGGGACAAGAGTGATAGGGGGATGACAGGCAGGAGATTAACACAGGCTTTGTCTAGAGTCTTCTTCATCTTTTAAAATATTCAATATGATTTTGAATCTATTTAATTCAATAATCATGTTCTATTACATGGGACAAAAGTTTTTGCTCTTGACACTGACTTTTAATTGAATACAAAACAGAAAGGAAATGATTTACATGTTATATTTTGTAAAACTGTAAAATAACATAAAATAGTTAGCATCAATTAGGGCAAAAATGGTCCTCTATAAGAAATACATACACTTGGCATCAGCAATAGTGCTTGGGTTTAGTGGCTGCATGTGGAATGGATCCCCAGGTAAGGCAGTCTTTGGATTATCCTTTCCCCAATCCCTGCTCCTCTATTTGTCCATCTATTTCCGCCCATGAGAATTTTGTTCTGGCCTTTTTTTATTTTTGAGCTTCATAGGTTCTGTGAATTGTTTTTTGGGTATCTCAAGCAATTTGAGCTAGTAACAGCTTATCAGTGAGGGGGATCTACCCCATATGTAGCCACTAAACCCACTCACTATTGCTGATATCAATTAGTGCTTACTGGCAGGAACCTGATATGGATGCCTCCTCAGAGGCTTTGCCAGAGTCATACTGATATAGAGGAGGGTGCTTGCAGCTAACCATCAGACTGATCATTGGGACCCCAATGAAGCTGCTAAAAAAAGGATTGAAGGAGCTGAAAGGGTCTACAATCTCATGGAAAAAACAAAATTATCAACTAACCAACCTACCACAGCTCCTGGAGACTAAAACACCAACCAATGAGTTCACATGGAGAGATCCATGGCTCCAGGTGCATATGCAGCAGAGGATAGCAGTGTCTGGCATCAATAGGAGAAGAGGCCTTTGGTCCAGGAACGGTTATTTCTCCCACTGTAGGGGAATGCCAAGACACTAAAGTGGGAAAGGGAGCACCTTCATGGAAGCAATGGTAGGGGGTGAGGGATGGGATTGGGGAAATTGGGATAACATCTGAAATGTAAATATAGAGAATACCCATTTAAAAAGTAGAAAAGTAATACAATCAATAACGTGTATATCTCTTTAAATTTTTTATAATTAATCATATGTAAATTATATTACACAATAACAAATCTCTAGTTTATGACAACATTTTTCGTCATTGGATTGTAGTGATTATTTGAAAATCTGAGAATATTAATGTTTGCTTTTTTCTTTTTCTCCCTTCTTTTCCTCTACCATGGACCACTCCATTTCCCTTTTCTGTCTACTCCCTTTCCTTTCTTCTGTTATAGAATCAGATGAAGAAAAGCCTACTTCAGCAGGTAAACTTCCTAGACAAACATTTGTTTTGTTTTTTCTTTTTTTTTTTTCTTTAACACCTTAATAAGGGGAATTTGAATCGAGGATATGACTTAGTTACATAGTACTTGCCTAACCCTAGTTTCAATATACTGGATTATCCACAGCTTGCTCAAATGATCTTTAAGTCAAGATAATGGTACACACCTCTAATTCCAGCTCCTAGGAAATGATATAAGAAATCACACACCTAGATTACTCAGAACATTTCTGGAAAGCCTACACTGCTGTAATAAAAATTATATTAATATTAATGTCTTGCCTTATACCAAAAAAGATGAACAAAAAAAGGAAGAGTCAAGTTTTTAAGTATTCAATGTTTATGTTACAAATGAGCAGTTTTGTTTGTATTTTTATTTTGAGTGGACCATATTAAACTAGTATGAATGATGGTATCTCAGAAAATTGAAAAACATAAAACCTTGAACGAACAGAGGAAACCATATCAACCTCAATATTTAACATCATACAAACATAGAAATTTAGGGTATTGAAAAAATCCTAGAAATAATCAAGGTTAATTATTTGAATAGAATTTTTAAAAAGAAAATATAAACTTTGTGAATATATGCTATATTGAGATATATTGAATTGTCAAACATATCTACAATAGCAGGAATGATATTCAAGTTTGAATATGAAAATTATTCAAATAAGTCACATATTTAAAATTTTAATTTCCATAATGTAATGTTTTGCAACCTCATAGCATGACTTTGTTTTCCTCTATCTGTCTGTCAGTTTTAAACAGAAGGTAAGTCTTAAAGTAACTATCACAGAAAGTGTCAATGTCTGCATTGGTAGAATAAAATATGGGCTTCTCAATATGCTTCCGAGAGTGTGAGAGAGCCAAAAATAAACAGTAGAGAACATGATTCCATAGACAGAGAACATATTACTTGATTGACTATTAACCAAACACCAGAACCAGGCTAACCACATGGAGTAAAGAATGAAACCTAGAGATGAAGGCCTTAGAGGGTGTGAAGTCAGTGCTAGAAAATTCTCTCCTAAGTCAATGAGAGAAGCAGTTAGTACTAAGAAATGATTGGGGGGAACTTGGACCATCATACTGAACATGAGAACCCCAATGAAGGAAATAGAGAAAGAACTCAAAGAGCTGAAAGGTTCTGCAACCACATGGGAAGAATAAAATGATCACCCACCACAGCTCCCAGGGTCTAAAACACCAAGCAATGAGTTTACATGGAGAGACCCAATGCTCAAGGGACATATGTAGCAGAGGACAGCATTTTCTGTAATTCTTTTTTTTCTCTTTTAACTTTATTTTAAAAAAGAAAGAAACATATACAGATTTTCAAAGGCATTTTGGCATAACACTATATGAATATATTTTTGTCAGTATGTAATTCTTTTGGAAGTTTGATACTATGCATTATAATCTACTAGTTACCATAAGCATAACATACATGTAGAAAAGAACATAACATGGAAACAGTCAGAGTTCTCTTGGTGTGTGTAGATTAAGCATAATGATTTTTGAAAACCAAAAATTGCCACAGGGCTATATTCTTAGCTCTTGGATTATTAATGATTTAAGGTCCAGGAGTACCACACTCTGAGAGGGTGCTATACAGTTATTTTTTTTTTTCTCAGAAGGACTGAGGCTTTCACTTTTTGGCCTTTGTTTTTCTTGAGCATCATATGGTCTTTGAGTTGTTTCTGGGGTATTAAGAGCTTTCTGGGGCTAATATCCAATTATCAGTGACTGCATATTATGTCTGTTCTTCTGTGTCTGAGTTACCTCCCTCAGGATAATATTTTCTAGATGCATGCATTTTCCTAGGAATTTTATAAAGTCATTGTTTCTAATAGCTAAGTAGTACTCCATTGTGTAAATGTACTGCAATTCCTGTATTCATTCTTCTGCTGAAGGACATCTGGGTTCTTTCCAGCTTCTGGCTATTATAAATAGGGTCGCTTTGTGGTAACTAGTGGGATTTCAATGCATGCTATCAAACCTCTAAAAGAATTAGGTACTGGCAAAAAATATTCATATAGTGTTATGCCAAAATGCCTTTAAAATTTGTATAAAATATCTGTCCATTTTAAAAATAAAGTTGTAAGAGAAAAAAAATAGGGCTGCTATGAATATTGTGATGCATGTGTCCTTATTGTATGTTGGAGCATCTCTAGGATATATGCTCAGAAGTGGAATAACTGGGTCTTCAGGTAGGACTATGTCCAATTTTCTGAGGAACCACCAGACTGATTTTCACAGGGAAAAATTTCCTGAACAGAACATTGATGGTTTGTGCTCTAAGATCAAGGACTGAGAAATAGAATTTAATGATATTGCAAAGTTTCTGTAAGGCTAAGGACACTGTCAAGAAAATAAAACAGCAGCCACCAGATTGGGAAAAGTTCTTTACCAACCCCACATCTGATAGAGGTCTAATATTCAATATATACAAGGAACTTAAGAAGATAGATGCCAGAGAATCAAACAATCCTATTAAAAAATGGGGTATAGAGCTAAACTAAAATTCTCAACAGAGGAATATCGAATGGCTGAGAAGCATCTAAGGAAGTGCTGGACATCCCTAGTCATCAGGGAAATGCAAATCAAAACAACACTGAGATCCCACCTCACACCAGTAAGAATGGCTAAGATCAAAAACTCAGATGACAGCAGATGCTAGAGAGGATGGGGAGAAAGAGGAACACTCCTCCACTGCTGGTGGGGTTGTAAGCTCTTACAACTACTGAGGATGGCATTTTCTGACATCAATGGGAGAAAAGGCCTTTGGTCCAGCAAAGGCTCCTTTTCCCAGTATAAGGGAATGCCAAGGTGCTAAGGTGGGAGAGGATGATTGGGAGAGGGAGCATCTTCAGGGAGCAATCTGAGGGGGAAGGGGGATGTGAGTGTGGGAAAGGGATCACATCTGAAATGTAAATTCAGGAATTTCCAATAAAGTATTTTTTGGGGGTGAGGGAACTTGGCGGAGATTATTGGGGTTCTGTGCTTAACCTTGATTATCAGTATGATTTGACTTAAGAATGCCAAGAAGGAAGTAGAAGACACTGCTGAGTGAGGATGTATCCAAGAAGTCTTATTAAAGCCCAAGAATGCTGTTGATTAGCTCTAGCCAACAAGCAGGGGACTGAATAGAATGAGTAGACAGAAGGAAAAGGTCTCTGTTTCCTAGTCATGAGATGAGCCTCTTTAGCACATGATCTTGCTAGTATAAACAAACTTCAACAACAAATGAATAAATAGTTCTCTTTATGTTCTTCTTTAAATGTGGACTGGATCACGATGCAAAGTCGGGCTAACACAAGGATCCTGTGGGTGATCTTATCAAGTGCAGCCAGTAAAGTCCACAGAATCTTTTTACAGCTCTCATGGCCTCAAGATTTCTGTGTTTGGGTTAACCCAGTGAAAGATTTTTTGTAAGAATATAGAAGAAGATAAAATGTATCTGGATTATGACAAAATAATTAATGTGTAAATTTATTTGATAAGTCACAATGATACATGAAATTATATCACATAATATACATTACAGGTGTCCTAAAAATTCCATTGGAAACTCAGAAATTACTATAATTCATGTTCCACTTTTATATCACCATACTGCTCTACACTAATTCAGATGAGAGAAAATGCTTTGCCATTTTTTTCTACTTCAACAGGCATTGTGAACTTTTTCTCAAGCTGGTAAAATTCATGACTGAGTATCAGATTCACAGATTACTGAGACTCTTCAGTCTCATTTATAATTTGCCCCTTGATCTTTCTAACTTTGATGTTTAGAGGTTTTTGTAAATGTGACTTTTTATTCCCTAACCACAATTTTATTTATCGTTGGCTATTAATCCTTACCAGGTCCTCTGTTTTCTAAGGCTAGTTAAATATATTTTCTGCTGAAATATAACCCCCTTGATAATTATTGCTGACAAGCTTGTTGTCTCATTGCAAAATAAATCTCTCCTTGAGTCATCAGGATTAATTATTAATTATACCTAGGAACTGGCTATACTGATTTACTGCTTTTTATTTAGAATATGTTCTCATGAAGACAAGTAAAATCAGACATGTTTCCCTATGAATGCTGAATTTACTTTAGAATTATCTGAACATGATGAACTTTATATATATATATGGTTCTGTTGATGGCCATGCTATAAAGCCGAGATGTAAACTCTGCATTACATCTTCCCTTTCTGTAACACCAGCCAGTGCCCTGCAAACCTTTTATACTTTCAACTGACATATGTAGAACTGTCCTTGCTGCCCCAGATATCAAAAATTGTTTGCTTAAGGTTGAATTATGTTCCACTGTAGGTAATGTGTGTGATTACTTCATTCTCTACATTTCATAGATGGACATCAAGGTTGTCTCCATACCTTAGCTACAACATCATACTGCAGTGATGTGCTAGTGCACATATCTTTATGATATTGTGGTCATATACTGGATATAGAACCAGAAGAGCGTGTTGTGTCATGCGGTAGTTTTATATGAGTTTGCTTGTGGAAATTCTATACTAACTTCAAGGTTCTTTCTGAGGTATAATCAACAGGGTCTCCTAGTTTTTCCACTCAACATCTAAGCAGGCAATTTCAAAGAGATTGAAACCCATAAATACAATGTCTGACACATTAAATCCTAGATTAAATCGAATAGACTGGGTTCTTAATTGCAGTCTAGAACTGATTGTTCAGATATCACAATAAAGTTTGGATAGCAACGGAATTAAACAATGTAAGCACATTAAATACAAAGCCTCACAGGTGGAGGGCAAGGGGAAGGGAGCACATGAAAGGAATATAAGTCTTGGGAGACAGGGCTGGAGAGAAGGCTCAGTGGTTGAGTGCACTGACTGCTTGCTCTTTGAGAGGTTCCGGCAACCACATGGTGGCTCATAACCATATGTAATGAGATTTGATGCCTTCTTCTGGTGTGTCTGAAGACAGTTATGATGTACTCACATACAATAAATAAATAAATCTTTAAAAAGAAAACTTGGGACACATATACCTACTATGAACCTAATTTCAGAAAAAGAAACATATAATTTAATAACAGATCCTAAATTAATAGATTAAAAACCAGTCAAATGAATTTCATGTCCTAAGCTGACACAACCATGGCATGCAAAATTGAGTTAACCCCCAGGGATTATGAAAGAAATAAAAAATCAGAACAGTAGTCCCTATTCTTAGGTGTGTTAGGATGAAAAGCTATAAAATTCTTAACAATGATAACTATAATACATTTTGTAAAACCTATACTTTTCTCCATTTATTTATAAATTTAATATTTTATAATGTAAATAAAACTGTATACTTGATGTTAGGCTAAATCAGGAGTCTTGATAGAGACTTACCTAGATTCAAACATTTACACAATATTTTTTGCAAAATCTCTGATATTCACTTTAAAAATGGCGGAACTTTCTAAATAGTTTTAAAATATTTTTAAATTGTGAGTTTAGCTATTTAGTAAACATATATTATCACCTAAATTTTACACATACATATAAAAGATATAAAACAATGTCTTTCATGAAGAATATTGTAAAGTTATAGTCACATTCTTAAATCAAAAGCTATAAGTAAAAACAACGTACAGCTATACCAAAGCACAGTGATATATATTTAATGGAGTACTACTCAGCTACCAGAAACAATGACTTTTTGAAATTCTTAAGAAAATGGGACTTAATGAGATTGCAAATTTCTGTAAGGCTAAAGACATCGTCAAGAAAACAAAACGGCAACCAACAGAATGGGAAAAGATCTTTACCAACACCACATCAGATAGAGGCCTAATATCCAAGGTGTACAAGGAACTCAAAAAGCTAGACACCAGAGAATCAAATAACCCTATTAAAAAATGGGGTACAGAGCTAAACAAAACGTTTTCAGTTGAGGAACACCGAATGGCCGAGAAACATCTGAGGAAGTGCTCCACATCTTTAGCCATCAGGGAAATGCAAATCAAAACAACCCTGAGATTCCACCTCACACCAGTCAGATTGGCCAAGATCCAAAACTCAGATGACAGCAGATGCTGGCGAGGCTGCGGAGAAAGAGGAACACTTCTCCACTGTTGGTAGGGTTGCAAGCTAATACAACCACTCTGGAAATCTGTCTGGCGATACCTCAGAAAATTGGATAGAGTACTACCTGAAGACCCAGCTATTCCACTTCTGGGCATATACCCCAGAGACACTTTAATACACAACAAAGATATATGCACCACAATGTTCATAGCGGCTCTATTTATAATAGCCAGAAGCTGGAAGGAACCCAGATGTCCTTCAGAAGATGAATGGATACAAAAATTGTGGTACATATACACAATGGAATACTACTCAGCCACCAGAAACAATGACTTAACCAAATTCTTAAGAAAATGGCTGCATCTAGAGAATATCATCCTGAGTGTGATACCCCAGTCACAAAAGAACAGATATAATATGCAGTCACTGATAGTGGGATGCTAACCCCAGAGGCTTGCACTCCCCCAGAAACAACTCACAGACTGTATGAAGTCCAAGAAACAAAGAAAACAAAACAAAACAAAAAAATATTTACAAAACAAGAAAACTTTAACTATTTCCATGTTACATTTTGTTTTACATGTACTTTAGCTCATTGTAACTATTAAGTTTTCAAGGCATACTATCAAACCTTGAAAAAAATCAAGTACTGACTAAAAAATATATTCATATAGTTTTATGTAAAAATTATGTTAAAATCTGAAAAAAGTACTGACAAAAAATGTATAATTTTAAGCAAAAAATGTTTAAAATCTGTACATTTATCTTTGTTTTGTAAAATAAAGTCGTTAAAAAAATATTCCAATAAAAAAAAAAGAAAATGGATGCATCCAGATAATATCATCCTGTGTGAGATAACCCAGTTACAAAAACACAGACATAATATGCAGTCACTGATAATTGGATACTAACCCCAGAAAGCTCTGAATTCACCAGAAACAACTCACAGACTATATGAAGTTCAAGAAAAGTAAAAAAAAACATTATGGTTAATTCTTACACACTAATTCTAGGTTGCATCCTGTTTTAAATGTACTTTATGCTCATTTTAACGAGTAAGATCTTAATGCACACTATCAAACCTTTAAAAAAAAGAAACCAAGTAATGACAAAAATGTATTTGTATACTTTTATGCAAAAATGCTTAAAATTTGTATTTATGTTTGTTTTTTAAAATAAAGTGGTTAAAAACATTTTTTATTAGCCCAACAAACCCATTACTTTTGTTTATAGTGATTTTTTTAAAGCTAACATTTATTTAAAATCTTTTTAAAATTTTCTTGTGGAGCCTAATTCTACATGGCTGACTATCTTCAATTATTCTACAATTCATACATTTTAGAAAGAAATGCTATTTAACCCAACTGTTTCCTAATGAGCAAGCACTGCCCCCTCGTTTTGATCTCTGGACTTCATTTCCTTGGGGCCAGAGGTATAGCTTTGCATTTTTATTCTTCTTTGTCTTGGATTTGTCCTGGATTTTCTGCAATCCTTTATAGAGAAATGCATATTTTCTCTCCATTGCCTGAAGAAACATTACTAATTATTTTATCAAAATAGTCTTATTCATAAATATTTTTAAACCATGCTTACATATTAAAACCTAATTTGTGAAATACCAAACTTTATTGCTATACTTTGTAAAGCAAAGAAGGAGCAATTGATTCTAGATTCTAGGAGAAATGAAGAAGAGATCATCATTTCTAAAAATTTAACTTGACCAGTCTTTTAAGGCACTAATACACGCAATCATAGAATAAACTATTTTCAGTAATGCAGTTTTGATGGTGTAATCACGATGTTGATGTATAAACAAGCAATTGCATTTTTCTTGTTATATGTATACAACATATATTGTTAATGTACGATGAAAATAAATGTTATAGGAAACTAAGAATATGGTATCAGTAGGGATGTTTTGGATACCCTGGAACTGGAGTTCCAGGCAATTCTGAGGTGTCATGTGGGCACTGAGAATTGAACCTGGGTCCTCTGGAATAATAAACTGTTCTCTTAATCATTAAGCTATCACTCCACCTCACTAGTATAGATTTTTTTGAAGGCTCATGTACTCAGTAGCACCATATACAGCAAAGTTTATGAATTAAAGCACCTAAGGAATAAAAATGTATTTTTTAGCAGAAAGATTTGTACCTTCATCTACATATAATGCAGCTATATCACATATCATCCCGATTTCAAAACTTACAGCAGGAATGAGCAGATCATATGTTATTGTCAAGTAAAGATTCTCAAGGTACAGTAACAGTGATGCTTATTTTCTGGGATATGTGTATGAATCTCAAAATGCATCCATTCATAACCAATCATGTGTGTGACATATTTTTTAGTTAGAAGAACCAAAACCTCCTGTTGGAAATTGTTTATGATTTATTTGTAACATGTCTGCTAATCAGCATACTTTACATTGCATACTATGTAACGAGCATATGTGAGATGACATATATGTACAATATTTTTAAATAATAGTTTATATTCCTACCCATACTCAAGACTTTTATTTCTTTTTGAATTTATTTTCTCTCATGCAGTACATCGTGACTCTCCTCCCACTTCCCTCCCTAACTCCTCTCCCCATATCCATTGTTTCTCCTTCCCTGACCCGTAAAGGACAGGCTTCATAGGGATAGCAACTGAACACGGCTTTCAAAGTTGTAATACGCCTAGGCCCACACTCATACCCAAGGCTGGGCAGCAAACCAGTAGGAGGAAGAGATTCCCAAGAACAGGCCAAAGAGTCAGAGGCAACACACTGCCTCTAAGTAGCCCCATCAATTCCAAAACTCCATAACCACAATATATATGCAGAGTATTTAGCACAGATTCATTTAGGTTCAATGATTGACACTTCAGTTTATGCCCCACTGTGAGCCCTGCTTAGGTGATTCTGTGAGCATCATCTTCTGGTGTCCTATACCCATCAGGCTCCTACAATCTTTATTCCATTCTTTCTTCAGAGTTACCCCAAGCTCTGCCTAATGTTTGGCTGTAGATCTGATTCTGCTTGCAACAGCTGCTAGAAGAACCTCTCTGAAGACCATTGGGCTAGACACTGCCTATGTTTACAGCAGAATCACATTAGAAATAATTTCCTTGACTTCTGTTTGCACTTGTGCTTGGTTTAATCCTAGGTCTCTGGATCATCCAGCTTCCTAGCCATCCATGCAGTGTGGGGCATGGGCTCCTCTCTTTTGGGCCTTAAATTAGACCAGTCATTGGTTGGGCACTCCCATAAGCTCTCAGCCATCATTGTCCCAGGAAATCTTGTAGGATGGGCAGGCTGAAGGCTTTATAGCATGGTTAGTGTCCCACCACAGGAAGACTTGTTTGGTTACAGAATATTGCATGTTTACCCTCTATATCAGGATATTTTGTTAGGATCACTCTCAGAGGCCCCAAGAGAATTTTTATTGCACTAGTTTTCCACATTGCCTTTTAAATGTCCCCAAATTCCAATCATTTCTCCCACACTTTCTCCCTCTGCTTTTCACACCCTTACTTGATTCCTTCTTTTCTCATATCTACCCATCCCCTTTTTTATTTAGGAGTAAAAAAGAAATAATTTAACACCTAAGACATTTTGTTGAGTCACTAAATTGAAAATAGATGGCCCAATGATGACACTAAATTCTTACTTTGTCATATATGTATATATATATGACATGAATATGTATCTTAAAATTGGTTCTCATTATAGTTGTATCTATCTGATAGAAAATATTGAGGTTGTATGCACCTTTAGCTATGAAAACCCTATGACAAAGAAACGATATTAATTTTTATCTGTATTTCATTAAAAATGTTTTTATAAAATATATTCTAACCATGCTCCTACCACTTCTCCTCCCACGTTTTCCTTTTGTCCCACCCATTATACTCTATGCTAATTCTTTCTCTTTTTTCCCATCAAAATGCAAACAAACAACATATAAATAGACCAAAAAGCTCAGGCATAAAGCATACTCCTAAAAACAGAACATCAGAAATCAAAATATACAAGCAAAAGACCAATAATACAAAAATATACCTAAATAAAGCCATTCCAGACAAAAAGTCTTCAAAATTATCAATGAATTTATTCTGTATTCATCATCCAATCCTATGCATGTAGTCTAACCTGAAGTGTGTAAATATACCTAATGTGAATTTAGTGGAGAAGACTGTTTTTTATTTTGCTAGTGGATACCAACTGCTAATAGCTTCCTGGTTAGGAATGGGACCCCATGTCCACTGTCCACTTTCCTGTCTCAGTATTAAGATCCATCTAACTTGAACCTGTGATAGTGCTGTGTGTGCATTCACGGTCTTCTCCGTGAGTTCTTATGTGCATCAGTCCTATAATGTCCAGAAAAAATCCTTGAATTCATCCATCTTACAATCTCCCTGCCTCCTTTACCACATAACTCTGTGAGCCCTGGCTGGAGAGATTTGAAGAATATATCTTGTTCATGGATACATGCTCCAAAATATGTCACTCATTGCATTGTCCACTTTTAGGTCTTTGCACTAGTTCTTACCTACTGCAAGATGAAGCTTCTCTGATGACCACTGAGTGAGGCTTTGATCTATAGTCCTACCGGAATTTCACCAGTAGTATTGTTTTTGTTTTGTCATTGGCACGTTTTTTCTTTTTGTTTTTTGTTTTTGTTTGTTTTGGTTTTTTGTTTTCTTTTTTTTTACTATTTTTCTTTAGCAGTATTTGTTTTTCTTCTAGGCTCTTGGCCTACCCAGGTTTTGCTATATGGCACCTAAAAAGGGGTAGGCATGGGTTCTATTTCAAGGAGGGGGCTACAATTCTAATCAGATTGTGGCTGGTTAACCACAAACATTTGTTAAGTGCAAGTCACCAATATAGATCACTAGGTTTGTAGGTGAGTTGATGTTTACCTTCCTCCTCTGCTGATGAGTCCAGTAAACACTGGTCAGTAGATGTATAGGCTCTAGATAGTGACCAACTTTACTTCTTAGTCTTCAATGAGATGTGTAAATATGTCTTCTACAACTTCAGCTTGGGAAAGTAGATAGTAACTTTGGCATTGGCTTGAGATGTTTATAGGTTTTCATTGTTAGATTTTGGACAAAATGTTAGATTTTACCCATTCCTAGCATCAAGGTAACACTTGAAGATGTGGGGTGTATAGTTGTAACACTGTATTCCCTCTTATTTGGTGACATTAAGCTTTCTTTTTCATATATTTATGTACTTTAGAAAATTTAATCAGAATCAGATTACCATATGGGCCCTCAAATGGCCTTGATTTAGATGTCCTTTCCCACATATACCCAAAATTATTATAGCTGAATCTTAAGGAAAGGCTATTTCCAGCTGAGGAACTACAACCCACGTTTCCATGGTGATTGCATAAGCTGACACTCCAGCCAACAATGTATGCATGTTTCCCTTTCCCTACAACCTTGTCAGAATGTACTGTCAATTTTTATATTGATTTTGGCCTTTTAGACTGGTGTAAGATGAAATATCAAAGTAATTTTATTTTTCTGATGACTAAAGATACTAAACATTTCTTAAAGTGTATCTCAGCCATTTGTGATTACTCCTGTGAAGGTCTCTGCTTATTCGTGTTTTAATTAGGAATATATGTTTTTGTTGGTATTTATTTATTTGGTTATTTTTTTATTTTAATGCTTTAGGTATTTTTAGATGCTAAGCTTTCATTAGATGTCAATGAAAGGTGGAGATGTTTTTTTCATTTTGTAACATGAATTTGTCTGAATAATGGTGTAATTTGCTCCACAATGCTTTTTAATTTTATGGGATTCTGTTTATTAATTGTTGTTATTAGTACCAGGCTATCTGTTTCATATTCTGAAAAGTGTTCATTAGTTCAGAAGCATTACTCACCTTCTACCATATTAAATCTAGGGTATCTAGTATTAGTTGACATCCTAATTCATTTGAAGTTGAGTTTTGTGCATGATCAGTATTAATTTATTTGAAAATTTCAACACTGATATTTTGAAGATGCTGCCATTTCACTAATGGGCACGTATGGCTTCTTTACCCAAAATAATTTGTCCAAACGTCTTTCAGCCTCAGTTTGATTTTGCTGATCAATGGGTCTGTTTTTATACCAATATTATGCCAGTTTTGTTACTGTAGTTCTATAGGATGAGTTAATTCTCTCTTAGGACTATGGTCTTGACTCAAAACTGTCTTCATGTTTTGAAGTCATATGTTTGTGTATGTCATGTTCTCTTTTTTCAATTCTAAGTTTTTATTTCCTTTTTGGCTTCTGTTTTGACCCACTTTTCTCTCACTATTGACTTTTTGTTTTCCATGGATTTATATACTTTTTCTGCGTCTACAGTTGTTTACATACAAGTCAAGTCCATGGTGGATCAAATAACACACGTGCAATGAAATTTTCTTACATTTGTTGAGACAAGCTTGTGTCCAAGTATGGGGTCAATTTTTGAGAAAGTTACTTGCACTGCTGGGGAAAAAAAATCAGTATTCTTTGTGTTTTGTTGTCATATAGTGTAGAGTATTCAATGTCAAACTGATATGTCCATGTGATTTATGATTTTATTTAACCACAGCATTTTTCTGTTTGTTTGTTTATTGTCCAGATGACCTGTTTTTTGCTGTGAATTGGGTATATGACTTTACCTGTAGTTGAATTTATTCATATACTTAATTTTAGTTTTGCTTGGTATATAAGTGTTTTAGATCATAGTGAGTTCCAGGTGGTGCTTTTCTTTAATGAGTATATAATGTTCTTTGTGTTCTCTTCCAATTAGTTATGTTGAGGATTTTCTACATATTAAAATAGCTGCACTGGTTTCCTTTGCATGCTTCCTGGTTCTATTTTCTTGGGATTCCTTTTAGCATCATTTTACCTTAAGTTAATACTATCCTCAATAGTGAGACTTGTTTCGTAGATGTAGAAAAAAAGGACCTATCCTATATTCTATTTCAATCTGTTATTCTACATCTTTTTATTTTACAATTCAGAAAGTTATTAATTATTAGTTAACAGTACTTACTTCTTTTTGTTATTTTGTTGTGTCGATATGGATTTTTTTCTCTGTTTTGATTTACTGATTTGAGAATACTTATTCCCTGTGTTTTCTTGGTAATGGTTACAATATTCAAACTTAAATTTTCTTCTGGTATCTTCTAAAGTGCTGAACTGGTAGATAGTAGTTGTTTTGTAATTGTTCCTTTTATTGCCTCAGAAGATGGTATGATAAGAGATCTACCTAAGCCATTTGAAAACATGTCTTGGGTTAAGCCCAGAATATCTCTATCCCTAAGCTAGGCTGGAACCTTCTAGCCTCAGCAAAATCCATTTGTCTACAACCCCAGAACATAAAGGTTTCATCTTCCAGCCTTCATCTGAGAAACTAGGCCTGAAATGTTTCAGCCTCCAAGATTTACTGCTGAACAAACTCACTCCTTCTAACTCTCCCTGAATTCTAGCTAGCTGGATCAATTTAGCTGTTCTGGCTCAAATGCCTCTCCAAAATGACTGATTCAAGTTGGCTTCTCTTAGCTTCTGACTGAATTGTTCTGCTTTAAAAAACTGCCTCTGAACTTTATGTTCTGTTCTGAACTCTGCTCAAATTAACTGCATCAAACAGAACTACCCAACGCTTCTTGCACTGCTTTTAAGTAACCTCTTTCCTTTCCATTCTTGTGAGACTTGGGCATATCCTCTCTCTGCCTCATTCTGCCAACTCTTTCTCTATTTCCTCACTTTGTCCTCCCCTCTATTAGATTCCATTGTATAGGATTAAAAGTAAATACTAAAGGCATGTCTGTTTAGATTACATAAACATATGTAATTTGATGTGATTCCTTGCCAGAGTAGACATGTTGCTGGATTAAAATTCTTCCATGTTGCTTAATTTTGTTTTATCATGAAAATTTTTTATTGTCAACTTTGACCTTTACCTTGGCTGAATATAGTAGTTTGGGATAACACCTGTGATGTCTCAGACCTTATAAAACATCTACCCTTGTGCTTCTGATTTTCAGAGTGTCCAGTGAGAAGAAAATGTTATAGTCATGGACTTGTCATTATATGTTACTTGATATTTTTCCCTTACAACTTCTATTATCCTTTCTTTGTTTTGTAGGGCTTTTTCTGTGTAAAATTTCTTTTCTGGCCCTGTATATTTGTTGTCCTGAAAGTTACATTTTAAATAAAATATATTTTTGTACCCTTGTTATAAATTTAGTCTGCTTTCCTTATCCCTATTAGTTGTAGAATTTTTTCTTTTCATGGCGACCATACTTCCTGGCCTTTTTGTACCTAGAAGTTTGTTCCTTTGTTTGTATTTGTTTGTTTGTTTATTTTCTTTGCTTTATGATTAAAATTTTTATTTTACTGAAGTATCTATTCTACTTTCTTTCAACACTGAGATTCTCTTTTCTCTGTTGGTGTAGCTGATCTCTAAATAGTTTTGTTTGAATTCCACATATTTTTCTAGTTTCATTTCAATTTGATATCAATTTATCTTGTGAATTTATTTCTTTTAAATTCTACCTTCATGTATTATATCCCTTTCATTATTTCATTTAACTATGTTGTTGTGTTTTCAGTCTTCATTCAGAGATGTATTCATATCATCTTTAATATATTTGAAAATATTTGTCATTGCTGTAGTTCGTTCCTTGTCTTGTAATTCTGCTACATTGTATTTCTCAACGTCAGGGAGAAAAATGATTGTTGGGTTCTGACAGGGGCATATTTTCTTGGCTGTTCATTTTTGTGCTTTTGCACTGGGGTTCAGAAATCTGGAGTTCTTGTGAGTGCATTAATTCTAGGTTTAAAATCAGTCTTTGCCTTTGTTGGGTAGATTTCTCTTTCTTAATTATGATTTCCTTCTCTGTATCAAAGGAAGCATAGCAAGTGAGCATCCACTAGTAGGCAGTACTTCAACAGGTACTTAGTGACAGAAATAAATAGAAATGGGTTAGGAAGAAAGTTTAATAGTGGTTGCAGGAAGGCACTAAATGGATTGGTTACACATCAATTGCTAAAGTTCCCAGGGAGTAGAGGTGTTGTAGAGAGTTCAAGTAGGCTGTAGCTAGACAAAGAGGAAGTCAGGAGAGACAAGAATGGGATAATTAAGGAAACTCTGGGTTTTTACCAAAATAATGGGTCTTCAATGAAGGAAGCTGGTATGAGAGGAGGAACTTCTGCAAACAGGCTGCTAGAGAATAGAATGTGAGACTAGAGAGATCAAATTAGAAGGCAGAAAGCATATTCAGAATCGCCTAGCTGTGTCCTAGCCTGGAATTAGGAGTCACTGATAGAAAATATTTCTGAGTATTTTCCTCTGACAACAGAATTGGAGTTGGGCTAGAAGTGAAGGCTAGGAAGTTTAAGATGGAAAAAAAAGTAATCTAGTAATGTAGGACTATATCAAGATACAGGGAATACTAATTTTCCTTGCTTTATGAAAGGTACTCGGAGACTGGATGATGGGGCAGATTGTCTTATGTCTGACAGTTGGGACAGATGGCACATCCAACGTCTACACTTCCTATAGTTCCTGAGAATCATAAGCTCTTGACTGAGGTGTAAGCTCTGAACTAAAATCAGAGCTGTGGAATGCAGAGGCCAATAATTGATAAAGCCAAACAGAAGTGCCAGAGCCACATCATTTTGGGTATTTTCTCCATAGCTATTTCCTCAGTGGTTTGTTTGTTTGTTTGGTTGGTTGGTTGGTTAGTTGGGATTTTTGTTTGTTTGTTTCAAATGTATATTTTTATCATTTTATAAAATATCACATTAATTATTGGACGTCTGATGTAATCAAGTAGTTTGGTGTTTGTCTCAGTTATGCTAAAGTTTTCATTCACACATGCAGATTGTTACAGTGTGAATTTCACACCCCAAATTCACTAGAATCTCTATTTTCTCTCATGTTACTAAGCATATATTTTATGCTTACCAAGACCTAATTTGCATTTCTGCATTATCTCTACTGAACTCTCTCTCTCTCTCTCTCTCTCTCTCTCTCTCTCTCTCTCTCTCTCTCTCTCTTTCTCTCTCTCTCTGTCTGTCTGTCTGTCTGTCTCTCTTTGCAGCTTCAGTGATCTGTCTCTAAAGTAGCTACCAAGTCTACACAGCACAATGTGTTAGGTTCTCCTGATTTTATGACAACACTCTTAGATGACTCAGAAAATCACATCAATTTAAGAGACACCTCTGCACATTCAGTTTGTGAATTTCATTTATGAGATAATGATGTGCTATAACATTTGTCCCTTACCTTTATTCCCCAAAAACATACTTGTGTTGGTGGCCATCCTGTTCTGTAAAGCAAGTTTCAGGTCAGCCATGGTTACACAATGAAACTCTACCAAACGAACAAACAAGGAAACAAACAAATAGCAATAATCAGAAGTAGTTTTAATGTTTCCTAAGAACAATCTCTGGGAATATTCCAGCATGACTCAGTGTCTTGTGATCAACACCCATCATTACTTGACAGTTAAAAGCGTGACTTATATAATTCTTCAGGTCTCAAGTACAATAATTGGTCAGTTAGCGTGAAGCAAACTCTAAAGCAAAGCCATGCAGGAACTTTCTTTATATTTAACAAGTATGAAAAGATAGTAAGTATCCCTAGGGTTCAGTGGGGCCTTCACATACCACACAGGATTATGATGTGGACTATGCTAAGGGTATTTTCATATGCCACCCTCTTCACATTTGAACAAACAATAGTACCTTCTCGTGTTCCTTGAAAATTTATCTCTACATTTTTTATACCCTGTCTTTTAAATATTAATATTCATTTTATCTCTGCTTTTTTGCATTTTAGCTTTTAATTTCTGTATCAGCTTATATAAACAAAGTTCATAGGTATAGGTTTTTTGTTTTTGTTTTTATGGTTTTTTTTTTTTTTTTGCCTATGTTAGTTGCTGAGACATTACCTACTATAGCTATATTAAGTGTTACATAGAAACTTCTTCACAAATGTTTGTGGTTTGATTAAGTCCGTGAACAAATTAAATAAGAAATACATAGAGTTTTTAAAAGCCAGGCTAATTCAAAGAACTATTTCTCTTTCTATGGGAACTTAACAGTTTGAAAAAAAAAAAAAAAAAAGAACAATGACGTCAATATTTCCTTGATGAAAATACAAAGGAAGGGATAACACTGATTATTACTTGATACAAATTTTAAATGTGTTTTAAATTACTATTTAAACTCCTCAGCAGAATAAAGCAGCCATTAAATTGATCTCTATTTTCCTGCTTTTGTTGCAATAGAATAAACCTTTTTTCTCAGTAACTATTTCAGTTAACAATGCTGATAATTTAACTATTGTTCATAATTGTTAGTAGGGAATAAAAGCACTGAGACATGACTACAACTAACAAATCTCCGATGCTGGGTGCTGATGGAGCTGCATCAAAAGCAGGTAACTCAAAGATGAGCCCTGACATAGACATATATGAGCCCAGATTACATATCTACATTACCTCTGAATTAGAGGTTCAAGAGGACTGAAAAAAAAGACAGATTTCTTTGATGAAAGGTGATAGATACTTTTATCCATGGAAATAAGGGGGGAGATTTATAATGCACTTAGAAATTATAATGGTCTATGAAAGTCACAGTAATAGATTCTCTTTCTAAGGTCCACAAATTGCTTCCCAGAAATTTGGCAAGATTTTGTACCTTACCCTTATTGTGGGGAGCTTAAGTCTGTTTAGAGGGCTGTGTGTTACCACCCATATGTGAGTAGCTACTTATCAAACATTTATGAGTATCTTTCCATGGTGGTCACTGTTATGGATAACAGATAATAGAGCTAGGTAGGATTATTTCTTTTCCTCCATTGGGCAATATTTTCTGATGTCTCAGAAGAAAATAAAATGAAGGTGTTAAGATTAGATCCAGCTTGAAAACTAAGAAACTTGTTCCCTAAGTGTACAGTATCTTCAGCAATAGGGGCATACCATCAATCTCTCAGAAGCAGTCAAAGAAAGAGCCAAAGTCTGTACTGTTTGAGGGATCTTTTGGACTATCTACACCAATGATTCTGAAGAATATTCCCTCTCCCAATTATTAGGAGTTTTGTTAGCCTAGGTGATTCTTTCGGTAAGCATTGCCAGCCCTACTGGCACAACTTTCTATATGATTTTATGTATTTTTATATATTATATAATATATAACATTAAGTATATAAAAGTTTATAAAATTGGTTTAATTATTATATAGTACTTACACAATTATATATGTAAGTAGTATATGTATATGCATGCATCTATCAGGAGGTTAAGACAGATGCAGAAGGAATGAGTAACATATAAGTTGATTGTTTTCAAAGTCTCTAGGAATCTTATTTTAACTACATTTAAAAAAATTGAAAAAAATAAAGACCATATCTGTTCAAAGAAAGTTTTTTTTCATGCTGGAATTCATAAAGATTTAATAATTTATTCTACCTTTTCTCAGTTAGCTTTATGCATCTCTAGTTATAAATTCAAATAAAAATGTTTAATATTTAATTTAATGTAGACATGTTAAAACATCATTGAGTGTTTTCAAGGTTGCATGGAGGCTCTTTGTAAGAAAAAAATAAAAACAGTAGTAAGCCCTCAGAAATAAAAATAAGTAATGAGACTATGGCACACATATTAGCCAAGAATTTTTGCATTATTTGCTTATTATTCTTAGATATTGTGACAGTGGCCTTAGAGAATTAAGCCCTCTCAACCCCTTTCAGCTCTTAGTTAGTTATTAATTAGTGATTTAATGTGTTGAGCTAATGTGGAAATACTCAGATACTGGAAAACAAAACTGTAACCGAAAATGGTTAGAACACTATTGAATGGTGTGTTTTGCCATTCTGTGGTTCTATACTGACAGCATAGAATCCACCAAAATGCCTGAGTGCTGTTGAGTCCATTCTCAGACCATCCCTAGCTTGCTATCATCTAACCTCAAACACTGACTCTCCTCAGCCTCACGCCATTTGTATCATCTAATGAACGTTGTGTGTCTGCACACATCATTAACTTGCAGCAGCAGAAAGATGAATTGGCTCCTGCACATTTAATTGTATCTTTATTTGGGAAATGAATTGATCCCTAGATGTGGTTATTTAAGCTATATTTCATTTCACTGCCAGAACTTTTTGCCTGGTTTTAATGAGCCTTTTCAACCATACTTCTCACGAGAGTAAAATGTCCTATTCCATTTTGCATTTTGTCCCACCCATTGTGACTAGAAAGGTTTAATGAATGTTTCTCTGCTACAGCTTGCTACAGTTCTGCAGAATCTAACTGTTGCATCCATCTCTTGTCTCAAAGTCTTTGTTGTAATCTATTTTCTGGTTCTGAACTTCTGCACCTGTTTAATGTTTTCTCTAATAGGTAACTGTAGCGCAGTTACAGTATGGGTTTATTCTTCGGAAGTCATGGGTTTGACACTACTGAGTTTTACATGAATAGTGGTTCTTTGAATATGTCATGTACCCTGGTCTTTTCATGTGAAATGTTTAAAAAAAAACTTTTGCGTTGTCATGGGAAGGTGGCCAACATTTTTTACATTTTGGAAATATTATAACTTATGACATGTATTCCTTGAACATCAAACACAATTTTACTTAATATACTTGTTAACAACAATCAAGCTGCTTGGTAGGTTCAGTTTGTCATGTACATAAACAGCAGATAAAGGGATGATTATTCAAGTCCCAGGCTGGAACACAATGGTAGGTTTCTTGAGGTTATTCAGAGTGGCATATAACTATAAACCAGTGTATTTGCTTACCATATTTCACACTTATATTTTTAATGGTGCTCAACTGACAGTAACTGACATACAGAAAATAAGAGGAAACTGGAAATACTATGTTTTGAGTTATATCTTGGTTCAAATTATGCTTCCCGAGGATGCATGGTGGCCAGGGCTTGCTGCCCATAAAGCCCAGAATAGCTGTGAATAATTGAAATCACAGAATTTGGGAGGTGGTGAGAGGAAGTGCACAAGAAGTATGAGGACAGGGTGGCATGTGACAGCATATGAAATGGGGGATGGGCCCTGCGGGCATAGCAAAAAAATAGAAAAAGAAAAGAAAAATGAAAACCAGATATCTCAGATTATAGATGGGACGATTCTAAAATCAAGGTGCCAATGAGATCAAGAAGCCACAGAATCATGGAATTTTGGAATCTTTTTTTTTATTTAAAAAAACAAAGATAAATGTACACATTTTCAACATTTTTACATAAAAGTATAGGAATACATTTTTTAAGGCTGTAATTAAGTATTTGTAGGTACATATACATATGGGTATATGTATATGTACCCACTCCAACTCAATGAAGAACTGGGTTGGAATTTTGATGGGGATTGCATTGAATCTTTAGATTGCTTTTGGTAAGATGGCCATTTGTAAAATATCGATCCTTCCAATCCATGAGCATGGGATATCTTTCCATTTTCTGAGATCTTTCTCGATTTCCTTTTTAAGAGGTTTAAAGTTCTTGTTATACAGGTCCTTCACTTGCTTAGTTCGAGTCACACCAAGGTATTTCATAGTTTTTGTGACTATTGTGAAGGGTATCTTTTCCCTAATTTCTATATCCACATGGTTGTCATTTGAATATAGAAAGACCACTGATTTGTTGTAGATAATTTTATATCCAGCCACTTTGCTGAACTTGTTTATCAGCTGTAGGAGTTCTCTGGTGGAAGTTGTGGGGTCACTTAAGTACACTATCATGTCATCTGCAAATAGTGATGTTTTTACCTCTTCCTTTCCAATTTGTATCCCTTTGATTTCCTTTTGCTATCTAATTGCTCCAGCCAGGACTTCCAGTACTATGTTGAATAGGTAAGGGGAGAGTGGATAGTCTTGTCGAGTCCCTGATTTTAGTAGGATTTCTTCAAGGTTCCCCCCCTTAAATTTAATGTTGACTGTTGGTTTGCTGTATATTGCTTTTATTATGTTTAGGTATGGGCCTTGTATTCCTGTTCTTTCCAAGACTTTTAACACGAAGTGGTGTTGGATTTTGTCAAATGCTTTCTCAGCATCTAGTGAAATAACCATGTGGTTTTTATCCTTTGAGATTGTTTATATGGTGGATTACATTGATGGATTTCCTTATATTAAACCATCCCTGCATCCCAGGGATAAAGCCTACTTGATTATGGTGAATGATCATTTTGATGTGTTGTTGGATTCAGTTTGCAAGGATTTTGTTGAGTATTTTTGCATCAATGTTCATAAATGAGATTGGTCTGAATTTCTCTTTCCTGGTAAGGTTTTTGGGTGCTTTAGGAACGAGGGTTATTGTAGCCTCAAAAAATGAGTTAGGCAGTGTTCCATCAGATTCTATTTTGTGGAATAGTTTGGAGAGTATTCGTATTATGTCGTCAATAGATGTCTGATAAAACTCTGCACTGAACGCATCTGCACCTGGGAGTTTTTGGTTGGGAGGCTTTTGATGACTGCTTCTATTTCATTAGTTGTTATGGGAATATTTAGATGGTTTACCTGGTCCTGGTTTTACTTTGATATCTTGTATCTGTCTAGGAATTCATCCATTTCCTCTGGATTTTCCAGCTTTGTTGAGTATAGGCTTTTGTAGTAGAATCTGATGATTTCTTGAATTTCCTCAGTTTCAGTTGTTATTTCTCCACTTTCCTTTCTGATTTTGTTAATTTGGATACTCTCTCTTTGCCCTCTGGTTAGTCTGGCTAAGGGTTTATCATTCTTGTTAATTTTCTTAAAAAACCAGTTCTTGGTTTTGTTGATTCTTTCTATTGTTCTTTTTGTTTCTATTTCGTCTATTTCTGCCCTAAGTTTGATTATTTCTTGCCGTCTAGTCCTCTTGGATGTATCTGCTTCCTTTTGTTCTAGAGCTTTCAACTGTGTTGTCAGGTTGCTAGTGTATGCTCTCTCCAGTTTCTTTTTGGAAGCACTAAGAGCTATAACTTTTTCTCTCAGTATTGCTTTCATTGCATCCCATAGGTTTGGGTATTTTGTGTTTTCATTTTCACTGAATTCTAGAAAATCCTTAATTTCTTTCTTTATTTCTTCTTTGACCCTGCTATCCTTTAACAGAGCGTTGTTTAGTTTTCATGTGTATGTGGGCTTTTTGTTGTCTTTGTTGTTATTAAAGACCAGCCTTAGACCACCATGATCACCTTAGATCACCATGGTGATCTGAAAGGATGCATGGGAGTATTTCAATCTTCTTGTATCGATTGAGGCTCATTCTGTGTCCAATTATGTGGTCAATTTTCGAGAAGGTGCCGTGAGGTGCTGAGAAGAAGGTGTATTCTTTTGTGTTAGGATGATATGTTCTATAGATACCTATTAATTCCAGTTGGTTCATAGTCTTTGCTAGTATTGCAGTGTCCTTGTTCAGTTTCTGTTTCTATGATCTGTCCATTGGTGAGAGTGGGGTATTAAAGTCTCCCACTATTATTGTGTGGGCTAAAATGTACTTTTTGAGCTTCAGTAGTAGGGTTTCTTTTATGAATATGGGTGGTTTTGTATTTGGAGCATATATCTTAAGGATTGAGAGCTCCTCCTGATATATTTTCCCTGTAATGAGTAAAAAGTGTCCTTCCTTATCTTTTTTGATAACTTTTGGTTGAATATCTACATTATTCAATATTAGAATGGCCACTCCAGCTTGCTTCTTGTGGCCGTTTGCTTGGAAGGTTTATTCCCAGCCTTTTATTCTGAGATAGCATCTGTCTTTGTCTCTGAGATGTGTTTCCTGTATGCAGCAAAATGCTGGGCTTTATTTATGTATCCAGTCTGATAGCCTATATCTATGTATTGGGGGAGTTGAGTTCATTTATGTTAACAGATATCAAGGAATAGTGGTTGCTGTTTCCTGCTACTGTTGCTTTGGTAGGTTGAATTGTGCCTGTTTGTCTTTCTTCCTTTAGTTTTCTTGCTTAGAAGTTTTCTTGCTTTTACTATGAAGTGTTTCTCATCATTGTAATGGGTTTTCTACCTATAATTTGTTCTTGTGCTGGTTTCGTGATTATATATTGTGTGAATGTAGTTTTGTCTTGGAATATCTTCATCTCCCTATCTATGATGATAGATAGTTTTGCTGGGTATAGCAGCTTGGGCTGGCACTTGTGCTCTCTTAGTGTCTGCATGATATCTGTCCAGACTCTTCTATCTTTCAATCTGTTGAGACATCGGGTGTGATTCTGGTTGTTCTGACTTTATGTGTTACATAACCTTTTTTCCTTACTGCCTTTAGTATTCCTTCTTTGCGTTGGGCACTTGGTGTTTTGACTCTTATGTGTCAGAACGAATCTATTTTCTGGTCCAACCTATTTGGAGTTCTGTATGCTTCTTTTACGCTCGTGGTCATCTCATTTTTAAGGGTAGTGAAGTTTTCTTCCAGGATTTTGTTGAAGATATTTACTGTGCCTCTTTGTTGTTATTCTTCTCCTTCTTCTATTCCTATTATCCTTAGGTTTGCTTTTCTCATTGTGTCCTGGATCTCCTGCACATTTTGGGTTAGGAGCTTTTTGGTTTTTGCATCTTCTCTGACTGTTTTGTGTATGTTTTCAATGTTGTCTTCGGCCCCCAAGATTCTCTCTTCCATCTCTTGTAGTCTGTTGGAAATGCTTACATCTGTGACTCCTGGTTTCTTTTTTAGGATGACTACCTCTAGGGTTGTCTCTTTTAGTCTTTTCTTTATCATGTCCATTTTCGTTTTAAATTTCTTCTTCCATTCCTTCATCTCTTTGGTTCTGTTTTCTTCTAGTTCTTTGGGTTCTTTGTGTGTTTTTCTTGTTTCTTCTTTAAAAGCTTCTAATTCTTTATTCTTTTCCTCCCATTCTTGTTTAAGGATCTCTATCATCATCTTGAGATAGGATTTCGTGTCTGAGTCTTCTTTTTCTGGAGTGTTTGGTATTCCACTGTTTGTTGTGATGGGAGACCTGGGTTCTAGTCTTGCCAGGTTGTCTTAGTTTCCCTGAGATATGCTCTTTAGCTTTTCTCTTGCCATCTTGTTGTCAATGATTGGTTCTCACCTTTCCCTTGTACCTGGCCTGTGTCTCTGGATCTCTGCTATTCATGGTGGCAGATGTTCCGAGCGCATGTTGGGCACTCCGGAAGCCGTCGGCTGGAAACAGAGGGCCCAATGCAGCCGGGTTCCTGGATCCCTGGATCAAGCTGGGCAGGCATACTCTTTCTGTGTGCTCAGTGGAGATCTCTCTGGCCCCATAGTTGGAATCCATTCTCACCCAGTTCTCACCAGTCCTCTGTGTCTGGATCCTTGGAATCTTATTTTTATTGAGCTTGTGATGAATCTTGGTTTTATGTGATGTCACTATTTGAAGCCACATTACTATGTCGTAGCTGCCACATTGACACCTTCTCCGTTATGTCATCTTCTGCATCAGAGTATTACTTGTTCTTGAATTTGGTACTTCTTTGAAGAACCAAGAATGACATCATCTATATATTTTTTGTAGCACCTCTACAGGGTCTTTTTTTAAATAAATAAATACATGACACCAGACCTTGAATATATTAAGGCTACAAGAATTGTTTTTAGCAGCATTCTGCTTGCTAAAATAGAAACTTTTGTGCTAATGTATAGTAGGCTAGGTTGGAATGTTTTGTATTTGTTATTTTCAAGCAATAATTAAACATTTATTAATTGTTTTATTTATTTACATTCCAAATGTTTCTCCCTTTGTGGTCTGCCTTCCAAGAGTTTATCAAGCCCTCTTCCCTCCTCTTTACTTCTGAAAGTGTACTGACTCACACACCCACCTACTTACCCCCACCCACCTACTCACTCTCACCTCACCCCTGTATATCCCCTTCACTAGGATATCAAATCTCTACAGAATTTTGTATTGCCTCTCCCACTGAGGCCTGACAAGGCTTTCCTCTGCTACATATCTGTAGAGACCATGGATTAGCCGATGTATGCTCTTTGATTGGTGGCTTAGCCTCTGGGAGCTCCCAAGAGAGTAGGTTAGTTGATATTGTTGGTCTTCCTATGGGGTAGGCATCTCCATTCAGCTCCTTCAATTCTTCCCCTAACTCTTCCATAAGTGTCCCTAACCTCAGTGAAATGGTTGACTGTAAGTATCTGCATCTCAGTCAGCTGCTGGTCGATTCTTTCAGAGGACAACTATACTAGTCTCCTGTCTGCAAGCACAACATGGCATCAGTAATAATATCAGGGTTTGGTGCCCTCTCCCCCATGTGATGGATTCAAGTTGGGTAAGTCATTGGATCACCTTTTCTTCAATCTCTGCATTTTTTTTTTGTTCCTGCATTTCTTTTAGATAGGAAAAATTCTGAGTTAAAATTGTGACAGTAGGTTCGAAACCCAGTTGCAGCAGAAACATTCTTAAGGATGGATGGAACTCTAGAATTTGTCTAAGAAGGTTGGTATCAGGTATAATAATGTTTTTATAACTATAAAAAAAATTTAGAAAAATGTAAAGATGCCCAAGATAATTTAATAATACTTTAAGCATTCATAATATTACTCTTTCACTTCCCATAAGAGAAATTGACCTTCATAAATTGAGTATTTCATAATTTAATATAATTTTATCACTATATGCATTAAATTTGATCTTATACTTCACAGAGAGACATAAATTAGATAAAATTTTAACATAATCATATTTTAAGTAGAGGGACAAATATTGAAAACCATAGAGATAAACCTCAGTTTCTATTTTAATATCTCCTTTGGCAGATAAGCATCAGCTCACAACAGGTTATCAGCTTGCATTAGAAAGCAAATATGTGAAATAATGCATGCATAAAACCTTTGGCTAAATTTATTTTTATCAATCAGGAGTCAAAGTTTAGTCTTATTATAATGAATTCATCTTTTAAACTATTCCTATTCTAATTTTACTTTCATGATAATTTTAACATGCAGATCCTGTGGTTCAAACAATGTTTGTTTCTTTTTTCACATTGAAATTTTCTTCTAATGTGACTGACAATAAAAGGCACATTATAACATGCTTAGACACAAGTTTAAGCTCCAGATTCAGATAATAAGAGGCAGCATTTCAGTGGGATGTGAATATGACTCCTGGGAAATCACCATGTGGAGTAGCTTGAGAGATAGAGTGGAAAATACCAGTCAATGGCTGTAAAAAATGTGTCAAGAAAACATTTTAATGGAATTCTTTCCACTTTATTTACCAGCCAATAGGATTACCAATAAGTACATGTATCTCTATTGCTGAGTGTTACAGCACTGCCAATTTCTCTACCCCATGATTGATAGCAGCCTTGCTGATCACCATCTGTTATTAAAGAGCCACATTCCTCAAGCATAGTTTCTTTACATCATTTTCAATATTACGAGCATTATACATTTCATAGTACCTCTGTGAAAGACATCCCAGCTTTGAATACAACATCCAGTTTTATTGTTTTTCTTGCTTTTTATCATGTTTCTGACATCTTCACTGTTAATTGGAATGTTTGAAGCTTATATAGGAAAATTTTGGAGATTAAATGACCTGCTTTGAAAACACCAATATATGATGCAAACAGATAGAATGCATATGAATATTCCATAAATTCTCAATTTTAATGTGTAAATCTGCTTATAGAACATTTGCACTTAAAAAATATACAAAAGAAATATTGCTCCTTGACTGATTGAATGCAGCCATTTTTTGATAGTTTATGTTGTACCAATTAACTTATACTTGTCAATGGGTACAGCAGAAAAGAGAATTTTAAGATCTATTTTGAGATGGCTCATAAATTACTTCAAAGAGGAGCAGAAGATTCTTTGAAGAAAGCTGATATGTCGTTATAAAGGGCCTCCGGAGTGTCTAAATTAATTGAACTCAATCAAATGAGAGAAGGATAGGTTGTATGTAGAGCCAGAGTTAAAAAAAATTAATTGGATAATGGTTAACCTTGATGGCTCAGTGGAGATCTATATACATTTTTAAATAGTAGCAAGGATATTAGAATAATTTTAATTAAATGAACAATAAAATAGACATCAATGAACACTGTAAAATCTCAACTTTATTTTGCCATATATTTTGATGAAAATTATGAAAATAATTTCAGTAGAAACATATTTTTTCAATTAAATTATTTTCATTTAAGACATGACAGTTTTTTTTTCTGAACTCAAAGGGTTTAGAGTAGATAATATTCTGAAGTGCATAAAAGTGAATTTCACAAGCCAAGCTACACACATTTGTAATTGTTCGCTTGAAAAAGACAATTATTTTACAATTAATTTGTACTAGCACCAAGGCAGTGGTAATAAGAAAATGAGGGAAAAGTAGACCAGAGCTGCTTAGGTATACATACCTGTTTCCTTCTATTTAATATAAATCTCATACCAAGAGCCTGAAGAAAAACCATGGGACAGAGGCTTACTAGATCTGAATTTCTCTGTATTTTTTATAATGACCACATAGAATAAATATCTCTTCTCTTTTAAAAAACTAAATAAACAAATTAATAACATTGTAATCCAATAATTTAGGTACTTTGCATGGCATTATCATCTTTACTTGCTAGATTATTTCTGTAAATACTCTTTGCCATAGTTAATTTGCAGCTATGTCTGAGGTTTTGCTTTCACTAATTTTTTGTAGTACAAAACTAATGTAATTATTAATTTTTGTTGGTAGTAGTTTTCAGTAAGAATCTTCATCTGTTGCAAAGACAAATTTCCCTGATGTGGGCTTTGACTACAATTATCTGTAAAAATGAAGACAGTTACCTAGAATTATGATGATTTAGGTCCACTTTCAAGATCCATGACTTCACTAGCCTTAGGAACTTGGCCAGGTTTACAGAACTAGACATGATTTCTCTCAAATGGAGTAGGTCTAAATTCCAATTCAAGAGTCATTGGTTATGTCAGGATATGTATGTTACTGCTACACCCTAGGAGTATTCCTGTTCTTAGCTATTCATAGGCACCATAGCAAGGCAGAATATTTGATTACTTTCCTCCTTTAAAAGCTTGCATGGAACCTCTGGTACCATGAAAACCAGTTCATGGAGACTTTCAAATCAATTCCAGCTCAATGGCTTTTGGACCCAACATCGAAAATATACAGTATCTTAAGCAATAAGAACTTACCCTCTATTGCTGGAGGAAAACCAAGAGAAATGGTAATGACCTATTAAGTTTGGAGAGACTTTTAGACAACTTTGACCAGGAAGTACTAAAAGACCTTTACATACTTGACACTGAGGCTTTTGTTGGGTGACCTTTGGCTCTTAGAGAGAATAATGACTGTTGTGAGGCCCAGTCCTAGTGGATATATACAATAAAATATATCTAAGGCTCAGGGATCATTGCAGAAGAGCAGGTGGGGAACTGTAACAATAAAAGGATCACAATTTCCTGTAAAATTGTATCTCCTATGTATTTTAGAAGCTAAATTCATATAATCTCGACCACATGTCTACCTAAATATAAACTGTTCAAGGAAAACAACAGTAATGCTAACATGAAGGGCAGACAGGGAGACCTCAACCCTACATAAATAACTACAGATACCAACCAAATCATGCTAAGAAAGTGAGAAATAGTCTTGAAGACAAGAGCCTCAAGTCTCTGAAGAAAGAAATAAGAGACATCAGAAAATGGAGAAAGCTCCCATTTTCATGGATTGGTAGGATTAACATAGTAAAAATGGTCATCTTATCAAAAGCAATCTACAAATTTAATGCAATCCACATCAAAATTCCAACTCAATTCTTCACTAAGATATAATGAGCAATTTTCAGGTTCTTCTGGAATAACAAATTCAGAATAGCAAATCTATTTTGAACAATAAAAGAATCACCATCCCTGACCTCAGATGTCTTACAAAATAATATTGATTTTAAAAAAACACATGGAATTGATACAGAGACAGACTGGTGGATCAGTGGAATAGAATTGAGAACCCAGAAATGAACCCATACACCTGTGGTCACTTGATCTTTGACTAAGAAACCAAAACCATTCAGTGGGTGTGGGGAGGGACAGCATCTTCAACAAATGTTGCTGGTTCAAGTGGCAGTTAGCATGTAGAAGAATGCAAATTGATCCATTCTTACCTCCTTGTACATACCTAAAGTCCAAGTGGATCATAGACCCCCACATAAAACCTGATATGCTGAATCTTATAGAAGGGGATTTCATAGGATTTACATACCTCAGGTCATACAGAACTGAACAGAAGGACTGTCAAGCATGTTACAGCGACAATATGAAGTAGCTGAAACGTGTGTAACAAAGTGGCTACAGCTATTCTGGGGAACAGGTTCAGACCATAACTCTTGAAGAAACATTTTAAGAGTAAGGGCTATTATTTCATAAATCTATAAAAGGGATAATACCTTGACCTAAATTTTTAACAGTCTCTTGTTTCCAGTAGGTTATAGATTCTATTCTAGTTAACTATACAGTGTTTCAATTAAATTATTGGAGTGAATTCTAACTTGGGATTTCCCTAAAGACCACTTTTAGCATTCATCTAATTCAGAATTTCCCATGCATCTCATTAAGTACTATGCCCAACAGGAGCATGTGCTGTTGGCACATCAAAATCACCACTGCAATTCTGATGCTATTTGAGAACAATTTGTTGAATTAATTTACATGTATGATTTAACTCTGTTAAGGGGTTCATTCAACACCTGTTGGGTTATCTTTGCTACAAAATTTTATTTGAAGAAATAAAAATCTTTTCTACTATTAGTACTTGCTTTATTCCCAGGGTTTTAATTTAGGTAAACATGAGGTAAAATGCTCATAAAATAGACCATATCTGAGAGTTTTTCTGCTTTTTATTGTGCAGAAAATGAATATATAAAACAGAAATAATTTTTATGACTTAGCTTTCCTCAAGTTACCATTTTGGGACAAAAAAAAAAAAAAAAAAAAAAAAAAAAAAAAAAAAACCAGCAGTTTGAAAGCAGTGGGTCTAGTTTATTCCTCAACAAGATTCCGTATGTCCAGGAATACTTGTCATTTCCCTTGTTTGGTTTAAGTGAACTCTGACACTGGGGAACAATGATGTGTGTTTCAGTCTGGTTTCTCCCTGCCCATTTGTTGTCTCTTGGGCTGTCCCTTGACCCTTGTCTCTGCAGTGACTCCTGGGCTCCCATTAGTTGTTTTGGCAGTCATGTTTTTAAATTTAGAAAGCCTATAGTGCCTACCCTCTGAGATGTAAGCATACAGTGACTACTGGAGAGTCAGTATGGGAAAACCACAAGTATGAGGAACTCACACACATGAGGAAACAGTTTCCCATCTTGTTTGTTTCTGTATAAACACTTGAAGCCATTTGTAATGGTACTTACATTTTCTTCCGTCTTTGTATTTAGCATCTCTATGTATACCATAAATAAAATCTCTGTCAGATAGGAAGCGCTCAGGCAACATTTAATTCCCTCTTACTTAGTGTTGCCTTGAACACTTACTAGGCTCTTGTCTCAAATGCTATCAAGTGAATGCCTAATACATGCTCCTGACTCGGACAATTTGAAAACTATCTTTGCAGGAAAAAATGTATTTGCTACTTTTAAGTATTAAGAAGCAATACAGGTTTTTACCTTGATACAGTCTGAATGCTGTCATTTCTTCTGCCATACTTGAGGCTATCAATGGTCATTTGTTTATGCTCACAGCACTATTGGACAACTCCCACTAAGTTATAATAATATCAAATTTTAAATAACTAGATAGGTCAAAGCTTGTTATTTGTATTAAGCATATCATATTTTTCTCTCTCTTGTTACTTTTAATGCATATGCTTACTTCTTTAGAGCCTAAACTGTTATTATAATCTACCTGGGATCAAATCATTCATGGATAAATTTGGAGAAAGCAACAATATGGAATAACAAGGGAACTGAAGAATTTAAATACTATATTATTTATAAAACTCTTTTGAAGAATATTTGGCACAAGGTTAAATTTCACTAAGTATCTTATAAAGTTCCTTACAGAAGTTTAAATGGCATGTCCTCCAAAGTTCCAGCAGCTACGGAAGAAGCAGCAGCAGACTTGTGAGTATGAGATCCAAGGATGGAGAGAAAGCAGCATGGCGCCATGCTTAGCAACGTCAGAAGACGGCTTCTTAGTCTTTCTGTAATATATGAGAGACAGCCGTTCATAGAGAACCATGGTGCCTATTTCTTTCTTCTTTTATTTTTTTTCTTTTTTAGAAGCTTCAGGAACACCAACAGGCATTTGATTTTTTTATTATGTCCAATGTGATGGCCCAGATATGTCTAGGTGTGCTGTGTTTCTGATAATGATGCCTGGATTCAATTATGTCATTTCCATGTGACAGCCCAAGGAAGCCCAGTTTCATGTGTGAATCACTTTTTTTTCTTTTTCTTTTTTTTTTTTTTTTTTTTGTTAAACATGGATAAAATACAACTTGTGGTTCTTTTAAATCTTAAGAAAAAAAGACTAAAGAAAACAAAAACCTCCTTGAGATTCTCATTACTTCTTTTTCTTTGTTAGTTGAGTTGATCTCTGTTATTCTGCATTAGTGAAATATAATTAGACCTGAGTTATTCAAAACAGGATGGTATAAACTTACCATATCAAAGCTCCAGTAGCTGTTATAGAATAATATGAGTTTTAGCCTGTCTAGCACCAGTATGAGGCACTAGACAGATACAGAGATTTTAGTTCGGCTACATCTCAACAGTAGGGTCTACAGTCACTGGGCAACTGCAGAAAGAATTGCCCATTTCTTCTTAACATGCCTGCCAGAAATCACACACATCATATCTCACACTTTAAAAAAAGAAACATATGGGGACCCCAATGAAGGAGCTAGAAAAAGGACTGAAGGAGCTGAAAGTGTCTGCAATCCCATGGGAAGAACAAAATTTATCAACTAACCAAACCCACCACAGCTCCCAGAGACTAAAACACCAACCAATGAGTTGCTATGGAGAGACCCATGGCTCCAGGTGCATATGGCACAAAGGATAGTATTCTCTGGCATTAATGAGAGGAGAGGACTTTGATCCAG
The DNA here is from genome assembly GCF_963924665.1 of Micromys minutus. Classification (NCBI taxonomy): domain Eukaryota; kingdom Metazoa; phylum Chordata; class Mammalia; order Rodentia; family Muridae; genus Micromys; species Micromys minutus. The sequence continues at coordinate 11,368,096 of NC_137980.1, forward strand.
GGAAAGCTCATTTTCCCAGTATAGGGGAATGCCAAGGTGCTGAGGTAGGAGAAGGAGGTTAGGAGAGGGAGCACCTTCATGAAGGCAAAGGGAAGGGGGGGAGGAAGGGATTGATGGAAAGGGGATAACATTTGAATTATAAATACAGAGAATTTCCAAGAAAAAAGAAAAAAACAAATAAAAAAGGGAATTTAAATAACAAATCCAAGATTTTACTCCATATTAGAGCTTGCTAATATTTTTAAGAAGCAGAGGCACGACCAAGGGTCTGAGAACCCTGAGGACAATTGCAAAGTTCTTCCTCTATACTGAACATATATTTTGTAACTCTGCAAAAGAGGTTAAAATAATAAATGTGGTATATGAGCAATATATGTGACCCATAAATAATGAATTAGAAAAAAAATATACATATATATATTTCTATCAATATATATATAATACACATGTCTCATATCTATATAATCCTCTTACCATTTCCCATACATCTGCACCTTTTGTTACCACAGATGCACAACAGATGTTTACAAGAAACTGATCGCCCTCCTAGTATTCCTTCTATGGAACCATATACTGATAATAATATAAAAGTGGATTGAAAAGTGGTTTTTGTAACACCTTCCTGCAAATGATTCAAGTGGTGCATATTTGAGGATTGATATTCACTTTTCAGATTATTTTGATAAGATTTATAATGCAAAAATTATATTTCATCATTTAATTAACATTCAATTAAAATTCTATAACCTTACCTTATTCCAAGCTTCAGTGCCCTTTATACAATATGTCTTCTACTAAATCTATTTGCTTAAGAAATAATTTCCATCGGTTTGTTTGGTGAAAGCAAATTACATCATATCTTGACAACTGCATTTTGTTAAGTTCTTTAGACACTCCTATCTCTATTTGAGCTAGAGATCACATCTTTCACTTCCAAGGAATTTGTTTTTTCTGTCAATTTCTACTTAATTATTAATGCTTGTTTGATATGTACATTCATCTTGTACTTACTTGACTAGTCACCTTAGTTTTGTTAAGCTAAGAATAATATAACAAATCACATACTCAGTTCTTGTATATGGATGTGTGTATATCTGTGTGTGTTTGTGTGTATGTATGTTTTTGTGTGTATATGTGTATGTGTTTGTCTGTGTGTGCATTTGTGTTTCTGTGTGTGTGTGCATGTGTGTCTGTGTGTGTATGTGTACATGCATGTGTGTGTGTGCCTGTGTGTGTGTGTGTGTGTGTGTGTGTGTGCATGTAGCACTCTCTCAGCCTAAATCTCGGTCTTTGGCTCTTCATATCATTTTACCACTTCTTCCCTCATCAGTATTCATAGCACAGTTAGGAAGAGATTGTTTTGGCAAAGTGGCAGTCGTAGCTCCTGCTGTAGAGTGGGCCTCACTAGCCATGCATATTTGGCTAGGTTTACAGGGTCAAACACGAATTCCCTTCTGTTGAATGGGCTTTAATTCCAATGAAATGGCTGTTGGTTTCCTTCAATAAGTAAGTACCGTTTCTGCATCTTTGAAGAAATGTTATGGTGCTGGTGGATGTTGTGGCTCATAGGCATTACAACCGGATATGATGATTGGTTCTTCTCTCTTGTGGTTTCATCATAGCACCTCCCAGAACAATGACTGCTATTATCAAAGAAGTAGCCTATAGAAATACTGAGGCTGTTGAATATATATGTATGTATATATATATATATATATATATATATATATGTGTGTGTGTGTGTGTGTGTGTGTGTGTGTGTGTGTGTGTGTGTGTGTAAATAGATAGACAGATGATAGATAGATAGATAGATAGATAGATGATAGATAGATAGATGATAGATAGATAGATAGATTTTGATACACAGTAAGTTTGCAATCTTTATTTCTGAGTAATGTTTTAAGATTAAACTTTTCACAAGAATAAATTGGTTTTATAAACAAAACAAGTTTTTTGTTTAAAAGCTCAGCATACTGCTAAGATCCTAGAAAGAATATGCTCTTAAAAAATAATCTGGACAATTTCTCTAACACCATTTTGGTATAGCTAGATAAGTTTAATACTGAAGTGCAATACTCTGAAGACATTTTCTGTATATACTATAAGAACTCATTGTGTTCCTCCAAGAAATATTTTGGCATAATGCAAGGAAAATACTGTTTTTAAGTTCTAGTTACTGCAGAAATATATTTATTTTATAAAAGATATTGACAATATTCACAATAGCATTGGGTTGTGATTTCTGTTGTGTTTGCAGGTTTAATTGGATATTTCATTGTAGCTATTGCTCCAAAGAAATTGGAGAAAAGTTTAATAGAGATGAAAATGATAGAATGAAGGCTGCTCAGGTAGAGTAGTCAGTTCAAGGCTCCAGAAATAAAAATCTGATTGTAATTTTCACCATGAAAGCATGGACTGTATAGAAAACAGTCTTTCATTTTGTGCAATATAATATTACTAAACTATTTGGCATACTTATTCATCTGTGTTCTCAGACTTTGTAATGTATAGCATTTTAAACATAGAGTGAACAGGTTCTTCACACAGGACAAACTAACGAGAACTAAGAATGACATTTTACAAAATAAGAAGTCCCATGAAGTACAGTTAATCAAACCAAAGGCAGCAGTTTTTCTAGTGAAGGTTGGCTGTGTATGCCCTGGGGAAAGTGGAGAGTTTCACCTCCTCAGATTATTCTATTCTTTTTGCACAGACATGAAGAAAGTTTTAAATAATTTAACTTTTATGACATAAAGCATGTTTAAAATTATTTCATCTTGAAAATTATTCTTTCATTAAATTAAACAACTTTATTTTAAAAAACAAAGATAAATGTATAGATTTTAAGCATTTTTGCATAAAAGTATATGAATACATTTTTGTCAATACATGATTTTTTTTAAACATTTGATAGTATGCATTAAAATCTTACTAGTTACAATGAGCATAAAGTACATGTAAAACAAGACGTAACCTGGAAATAGTCAAAGTTTTCTTGGTGTGTAAAAATTAAGCATAATGGTTTTTCATTTTCTTTTTTTCACTTTGATTTTCTTGAACTTCATGTAGTCTGTGAGTTGTTTCTGTGATGTTCAGAGCTTTCTGGGGTTAGTATTTAATTATCAGTGATTGCATATTAGGTCTGTTCTTTTGTGACTTGGTTTCCTCACTCAGGATGATATTTTCTAGATGCATCCATTTTCTTAAGAATTTCATAAAGTCATTGTTTCTGATGGCTGAGTAGTACTCCATTGTGTAAATATACCACATTTTTTGTATCTATTCATCTACTGAAGGACATCTGGGTTCTTTCCAGCATCTGGCTGTTGTAAATAGGGCTGCTATGAACATTGTGGTGCATGTGCCTTTGTTATGTGTTGGAAATTCTCTGGGGTATATGCCCAGAAGTGGAATGTCCACTTTTCTGGGGAATTGCCAGACTGATTTCCAGAGTGGTTGTACCAGTTTACAAACCACACCAACAGTGGAGAAGTGTTCCTTCTTCTCTGCATCCTTACCAGAATCTGCTGTCAGGCCTCTATCAAATGTGGGGTTGGTGAAGATCTTTTCCCAATCTGTTGCCTGCCATTTTGTTCCTGACAGTGTCTTTAGCCTTACCGAAACTTTGCTCATTAATCTCATTAAGTCCCATTTGTCGATATTTGACCTTAGAGAAGGAGTCATTGTTGTTCTGTTCAGGAAATTTTCTCCTGTGCCTATGTGTTCTAAGGTTTCCCCTACTTTCTCTTCTATTAGTTTCAGTGTACCTGGTTTAATGTGGAGATCTTTGATACACTTGCACTTAAGCTTTGTACAAGGAGATAAGAAAGGGTCTATTTTCACTCTGCTGCATGCTGAGTGCCAGTTGGACCAACTCCATTTGTTGAAGAGCCTGTCCTTTTTACATTGAATGTTTACAGCTCCTTTGTCAAAATTCAAATGACCATATATGTGAAGGCCCATTTCTGAAACTTCTAATCTATTCCATTGATCCCCGTGCCTATCTCTGTACCAGTACCATGTAGTTTTTAGCATAATTGCCTTGTAAAACAGCTTGAGGTCAGGGATAATGATTCCCGCAGATATTTTCTTGTTGTTGAGGATTCCAAGCCAATTCTTCATCTTGCAAATCATCACAGCAAGTGTAATAGGATGTAGATGTGAGTCATTCCACATGACTCAGGTGTTTAATCTTGAATAGGAAGATGATCTCAGAAGGCTGTAGTGACAGCCATCTTTCCTGCCTAACAATCTATGCTTGGAATTTAACATATTTACCACACTGTCATACACAAAACTATAAGAAAAAATGTTCAGCTAATTCTTTGGAAATTATAATATCTATAAATTTCCACTGATTATTTTAGAGCTAAAAAGACAATCATAAATTTCTTTCATTGTCTCTGTCCCATTTTAATTAGATTTATAAAATAATTTAAATGTTTCCTTTTGGGCAGGAAGCATCCTGCTAAAACTATTCTACATTAACCAAGTGGAAGAAACTTATTTGCTGTTTGCAGGAAATGACTTTGCTTTGAAAAACCTTTGCCCTTGTTGAATAGATTTTAAAGAGAAACATTATAAAATTACTATATTTATATAGCTGATTGACCATACCACATCTCATTAATTACTTAAAACATTCACTTATTATTTTTTATTTTTGATATGTATTTTAATTATATTTCATTGCTTTTCTTTACTTCCTCTGAAGCTTGTCATATAATACCACCTACTCTCTTTTATTTATACATATAATATTTCTATAGCTGCCTCTTTGGCATTGAAGAAGCATTTGATGTGGTCTTTTCTAAGAAAAAATATGTTTCATGAATACACCTTTACTTATTTACATGTAGTACGGGTGTGTGTGTGTGTGTGTGTGTGTGTGTGTGTGTGTGTGATATTGAAGCCTTGTGGACCATTTTTGTCCCATTAGGCATGTTTAGTGGTATCCTCATTTTCAGCTCACATGTTCTAAGAGATGTTAATTAGACTTTATTATGGTTGTAGCTTCAGATGTTATTGGAGAATCAATCTCACATCAAAGTCCCTCATCCTCTGGCTCTTACAATCTTTCTATCCCCTCTTCTGTAATGTTCTCCAAGTCTTAACTGTGGGTGTCTTTATATATGTATCCATAGAAACCAAGCTACAAAACTCTGCATATTGATTCGTTGTGGTTTTCTACAGTGTTCTCTGTCTGTTGCAAATAGAGGTTTTCTTTATGAGGGGTGTGGACTATATTTACCTGTAGGTATAAAAACAAACATGCAGAGATTGTGGTTAAGTGTTGCATTGGTTTAGTGAATTAGTCTTTGCAAATTCTCCTCTAATAAACACAATGACATTGGCAATAATTAGTTGGCTAGATTTCCAGTACCATGTGTGATATTTCTTTTGGTGGGCAAGTCTTAGGTCAAATTAGAGAGCTGTTGGTTACTCTTCCATCCTTACTGCCATTGTGTCATATAAGTCATTGATGCGGTTCATAGACATCAACATCTGTAGAACTCTTTATTGGTTGCTTCTCTCCTTTGGAAGGTACATGGCACCTCTTAGTAGTAAGATAGCTACAGTTTGCATTTTCTCAGTTCTTTATTTGAACTCTATAAAATTTTTGAAAAATAAATTTATTGGACAAAGAAAAGATAGTAAATAAAGTCCATAGCATTTCAAATGAAGTCTGTGACATCTTGGTTATGTCAATACATTTTACTTGGAACACAAAAATTATAAATATCAAATTGCAACACTACAAAATGGATTATTGCTATTTATTTTCATGCTTTATAAGCATATTAAATATAGCATTAAATATAATGTCAGAGTCCTAAGAAAGCAATATTAAGGTGGAATATTTATCTTCTTATCATTTGGAATTGAAGAAGGTGGGCTTCAGTGTTTCAGAACTTTTATAAGTGGAGCTGTTTCTTTTATGAACTATAGTCAATCTTAGTAACATTCAGCAGAAAGTGTTAGCGGCAACAGTTTTTTTTTAAGAAGGCATACAGTAATTATTGTGGAGCTGTGAAAATTTTCCCGATCTATATTCATGTGATTAATGTAACATGGAATTTACAATTTAAGTGCATAATACTGGAAATGTAGAAATGAAGATTTTATAGTAATGCAGATCTGGCTATATATATTTAATACTTATGTCGGTTATAAAGTGAATTGAGCGTAATAGCTCAACAATTTTAACTGCGTTTGCAGTGATAATATATTGTTGCACATATTAAGTGAATTGCTAGCTTCTCCATGTTTACCTACTGTACTTCCGGGAATAAAGGAGGTGTGATGCCTTTAGTTATTTATTTAATTGTTTATTTCATTGGACTGGTTAGCCACATGAGCACAGCTTTGCAGAACAGATCTCATCATCATGGTGTAGCAGCGAAAACTGGACTCTAACCATAACAAGTAACAGGAGTCAGTGTTAGATGGATAACAAGACTTCAGGGTTAGCTCCTGCCTCTATGGCCAGCAGGGGACAGACAATAAAGATTCCAAACAAAGTGTGGGTGAAAGGGGAGAGGGGCTCTGTAACAATAAAAAACTGAGCACCATTCCTTTGTACATTCTTGACTGATATTCTTTCATTTCCATTAAACACTGTAGCTTGCTCTGTATTAATATGAAAGTAACTCTCCAGATCGGGCAAAGACCCAAACAGGATGTCCAATTGATTTAAAATAATGTCACTCAAAATAGCAAGATTCCTTTGCTGAACTCGAATTAAGAGCTGTGATTTTCTTACATTTAGTAGGTCTGGCCTACATGCCCGTAACTGTGTAAAACAAAGAGTGCTTATAAAAACAGACATTGAAATAGAAATCTTGTATGTCTTGGTGTTTAGTGTTAATTTTTTATTTAAATCTCTGTTTGTAATTAACAATTACTACTGGACAAAGGAGTTATTTTCCTGATCATTTTTTTTGTTGCCTATAGCTACTCTGTTTACATTAGTTGTACCCAGGCCTTAGATGATAGAATTACATTAGACTATTCTAAATTGTGTGCACTTTTCTCTGTGCTATTTTTTTAGCTTAGGGGATATCCGAAGGCATTAATTTCTACCTACATCAAGAAACATATACGTTCCTGAGGCATATTCTCCATGTCTTACCAGTTACTAGCTTATGAATGGTGTGTCTGCAAAATTCCTCTCTCTTTCTCTCTCTTTTTTATTGGATATGTTCTTTACTTACACTTCAAATGTTATCCCCTTTGCAGGTTTCCCCTCTGTTATCCCCCTATACCATCCTTCTCTCCTCCTACCTCTACGAGAGTGTTCTCTACACACCTACTCCCTCCCATCTCCTCACCCTCGCATTCCCTTACACTGGCATATGGAGCCTTCACAAGGCCAAGAACCTACCTCTTATTGATGCCTAATAAGGCCATCCTCTGCTATATATATTGCTGGAACCATGGGTCCCTCCAAGTGTATTCTTTGATAGGTGGTTTAGTCTTTGGGAGCTGTGGGGAGGGTCTAGTTGACTGATATTTGCTGTTCTTCCTGTGGTGTTACAAACCCCTTCAGATTGTTCAGTCCTTTCTCTAACTCCTCCATTGGGGACCCAGTTCTCAATCCAAAGGTTGGTTGAGAGCATATGCATTATTTTGGTTCTAGCAGAGCCTTTCAGTAGACAGTCAGCATGTACTTTTTGGCATACACATTAGTATCTGGGTTTGGTGACAGTATATAGGATGGATCCCCACAGTCTCTGGATAAACATTCCTTCAGTCTCTGCTCCAAATTTTGTCCCTGTATTTACTCCTGTGGATATTTTGTTCTCCCTTTTAAAAAGAACCGAACCATCCCCTCTTTGGTATTCCAATTTTGTGAGCTTCATGTGGTCTGTGAATTGTATCTTGGGTAATCCAAACTTTTTGACTAATATCCACTTATCAGGGAGTGCATACAATATGTGTTCTTTTATGACATGGTTACCTCAAACAGAATGATATTTTTGAGATTCATTTATTTGCTTAGGAATTTCATAAAGTCATTTTTTTCTAATAGTTGAGTAGTGCTTCATTGTGTAAATGTGCTGCATTTTCTGTATCCATTCCCCTGTTGAAGGACATCTGGGTTCTTTCCAGCTCCTGGCTATTATAATCAAGGTTGCTATGAACATAGTGGAACATGTGTCATTGTTATATTTTGGAAATTCATGTGGATATCTGTCGCGGAATTGTGTACCTGGGTTTTCAGGTAGTACTATTTTCAATTTTCTGAATAACTGCCAGACTGGTTTCCAGAGTGGTTGCACCAGTTTGCAATTCTATCAGCAATGAGGGAGCCTTCCTCTTTCTCCACATCCTCCCCAGCATCTGCTGTCACCTGAGGTTTTGATCTTAGCCATTCTTACTGGTGTGAGGCAGATTCTCAGGGTTCTTTTGATTTGCATTTCCCTCTGTTCTCTCCCTGCTCTGCTCTGTCAGCAACTGTCATCAGTGTTCACATACCAAAATGTTATTCCTGGAAGCGGACATGTTGGACATTCTGTTGGATCTTCCCCTTGCTCCATGTTTCCATCAGTCTAGTCCTCTTCTTGTGCCTTTCCTGAGCAAGTTTTGTATAAAAGCACCATCAGGAAACACATTTTTTTTAATGCTTTCTCTAAAAATCCTTGCAAAAGCAAACCGAGAACAGTTATGCAGAGTGTGTTCTGAGCTGTCAGAGCAAGTGATTGTTTTATATCAGGGACTCACAAAGTACATGTCTTAACTTCAGTCAATATGATGCAGCCTCTCACATGTTCTCTTATCTTCTCAAGTCTTTAGTGGGTTGTACAAATGCTGTAATAGGACCTCGGGTTGTATTCATCTACCTCCTACCTGCTCCATACAGTGTTCAGCGACCTCTGTTCAGTATGGAATCAATATAATGCAATGAGAACATACAAATAGGGTTGATGAGATTTTCCTGTCTATTCACTGTTTTGGTATGGGCTCTGTTTCCCTTTGCTTTGCATTTTACCTTAGATGGATTTGGTGACCTTTTCTGTGTTAGAGTAAGCTTCCCCGGCGCTTTTATTCTGTGATTAAGAGGCTTTCGCTATGCAAGCAGTGTGACATGGTCATTACTTAATGTTCACTTAACAAAATTCTACAAGACCAAATTATCACAGTGGGTGAAGGAACAGATGGCCAGCTGGCTAGAATCCATGCTTGCTTTGTTTGATGATTTCTCAAGTCTGCCACAAAGAAGTCACATGTGCGACCTCAGGAGCCAGTCCAAACAGCAACTGTCCTGTCCAGCTGTGCCTCAGCACCCTCAGCTGTGAAGCCTGAGTCTGTGCCTTTCCTATCTGAATGAAACCGGAAAACCTACTGCAGGGTTAGAGGCCTGTCTGCTCAGTGATTAAAATGGAAATCAGGAAGGACAGATTGTCGAGAGAAGACACAAATTATTTCACCACATCCAATCACTGTCTTCAAAGTAAAAAGGATCATGCAAAAGTTCACCTATTTTCAATACTCATTAATTGATAAGATTGTGTACCATCTGATACTTTAAAGACTGCAACATTGTTCAACAAAGCAATTGTGGTTTAACTCCAAGCACCAAATGGGGAGTACGAATAAATGGGCTACATAACACATTATCTGTTCTGCAACCATTACTGTTTGCTATTGATTGTGATAGAAGCTTGGCATACATGTTGAAGTTATAAATATTTCAGTTAGCATTCATGTTTTAAATGCTATCAAAAGTATATTATGTTAGGATCTGATGATAAAGAATAAAGCGCAGAGGTGTTCTTTATATAAGCAGTTAATAATAGACTCGAGGAGACAAAAGAAACCTATCATACAGTTACAAATGAAACAGTATTCAGTGAGATGCTGAAGTACTGGCAGCTGAGAAGGAGGTGAATAAGGTGAAAGGCTGTCAGAGAAAGATTGATGAAGAACATGGAAATTTTGTAGTTGCTTAGAGTTGCATGTAACATAGTGAGATTGCCTATGTGCCCGGATATTCCTATGCTCAAATATTTCTATATAACTATCATACAGAAAACAGTGAGGAAGACAACGTGCAGTTAGTATCTGAAGGAAAACTTGAGTCTATCCTTAGACACTATACCACCTCCTAATGTGAATGCGTAATTTTTCTTCTGCTTTTACTTTTGTTTCTGGTTCTGCTTCAGTATTTGCCAGAATGTATGCCCATGCACCAAGTGCTTGCAGTGACTTTGGCGTCCAGGAGGGGGTGGTGAACCATTTAACAAGATTGGAGGCAGTTGAGAGCTGCCACTTAGGTTCTGGAGACTAAATCTTACTCATTAGGAAGAGAAGACAGGGATCATAAACCTTCAGCCATCTTCCCAAGTTTCTGTTCTTCAGTACATAGCTGGTGAACTTCGATGCACATAGTTACTATATAAATGATCTGCATAAGTTTTTCTTGTTTTCCTTTTTGTGTTTGTTTTTTTTTTTTTTTTTTTTTTTTTTTTTTTTTTTTTTTTGAATCTGTACTCTGGATAAATAGCTTTGAGAAGATTTTTTTATATTAGTTAAAAAGTGTTGACCATTGGGTTATAAATTATGTACATTACAAGTTTTCACAGAATTTTTCATATTGAAACTATGATTTGTTTTTCCTTTCCATGTTTATCTTCTATTTCTGTAGTGTTTATACCATCGATGGGGAAGTAGCTAAAAAATCTCCCTTGAGCTTCTAGTTACAAAATTTAATAATGTTACAACAACGTGATATAATACCTATTAATTCACGCATGCTTTCTAGATGCTAGCTCTTCTATTAATAAACATAATTGTAGATTTCACTTTATGAGGTTTGTAAAAATCATAAACATTGTTTTGCCTTGTGTTCACTATATATGGACCTATAAATAAAAAATCACACCTTCTTCAGGCAGAAAATATTAGTGATTAACTAACATATACTCTGAAGTAAAATTTTGATGCTTTTTTTTTTTCAAAGCACATATAGTATTACCACAGAAAAAGCTACATTTCTGTTTGGGTGATGAAACACTCAGGTCTCAGGTTTCCCATCATGCAGATTTAGGTTTTAAAGCCTGTAGCCACAGTTGTGAAAGTTAGATGACCATGGGAAAGGATAGAGCTCACTTTATACAAAGGTCATAGATGGGGCAGTACTTACTAGCATTTGAAAAAGTAGAGCATTCTGCTCAAATTTGGTGCTTTTATTTGAAAGATATTGATAGATAGACAGTAGATGGATAATAGATAGTAGATAGATAACCTTTATTGGTGAGTGAAATATCTTGTGATATATTTATGTCACAATGATTAAATATCATTGCACTATGAGGCTAAATTACTATTACTGCATAAAATATGAATGTTATCAGTCAATACAATACTACTAATAAGATAGAACTGTGATTTTCTTAATCACCTTCATTGAGAAGCTAATAAATGTCTAGAGCTAGAGAACATTTCCCTCTTCAAAAGGACCAAATATCAGTAACTTCAAAGTGGCTTATATAATAGAAATGTAATTTCTCAAGTTCCAGAGGCTGAAAGACCAAATAAAAGGTGTTTTCTTGTTATTCCCACCATGACATTTATGTGAAACAGAACCATTTCTCACCTTTTGTGTGACCAAATATAGTTTCTTTATGTATACCAGCTGAACAGATGAGGGTATTCACATATGACTCCATTTAACCTTCCTTAATCATTTCCTTACAATTTCTGGGTCCCAGCACATTCATGCCCTAAGATCTTAGTGATTAGGGCATTATTTATAGACTGGGTATAAAATGCCCTTTAAAAGTCTCATAGATTATAGTCTTTGGTCCTAGATAATGTACCTAATCTGTGAGAAGTGATAAGATCATAAAAGCACAAACTAAATCAATGGATTAATCCACTGACTAAATCACTGCAATAGGAGATAGGGGCTGGCTCAGAAAGCTATGTCACTGTGGGTATTTTTTCTAAGTGGCATCTTCCCTATATCTATTGTTCCTCTTCCTCTTTCTCTTCCTTTCCTCTCTCCCTCTTCATCCTCCCTCATTTTATTCGTCTGCCCTTCTCCCTCTCCTGAGTAAGTATAGATGTATGTGCACATGTGTATGTGTGTGTGTATCCTGTCACAAAACAAGACTTGTAGCTCTAGATTTTTATTTTGACCTAGTATTAAAAAGCAGTATTTTATTATTAATTTTTTAAGAATTGCAGACAATATATTTTGAAAATATTCAACCCCTCAACTCTTCCCTTTACCATCCTCTCAAACCCTTCTCATCCAAATTTCAAACTTTGAGATTTCTTCTTCTTCTTCTTCTTCTTCTTCTTCTTCTTCTTCTTCTTCTTCTTCTTCTTCTTCTTCTTCTTCTTCTTCTTCTTCTTCTTCTTCTTCTTCTTCTTCTTCTACTTGATCTGGTATGTGGTCATTCTGACAATAATCACATCATCTTTTCAAAAAGGAAACAGCAACAATGACCACAAACTGAATATAACCAGACTCTTCCACTCCAAAAGGCTATTACATGCTGCTAATTTTCTAGTCAGTGGTAGGCTTACATATCCACCTCCCACAGTTTATTTTAAGATTTTAAGGGCCTGCTCCTAATATCCCCAAACAAATCCCTGTCCTCTGTGATTGGAATAAGTGGAATACCTTTGAATATTTAAAGTTAAGATCTAGAAATGAGAGAAAACTTGTAATGTTTATTTTTCTATGTCTGGATTATTTCAGTCAAAACTGTTCCATCAATCTCCACTGTCTTAGTAAGGGTTTCTATTCCTGCACAAAACATCAAGACCAAGAAGCAAGTTGGGGAGGAAAGGGTTTATTCAAATTACACTTCCACATTGCTCTTTTTCATCAAAGGAAGTCAGGACTGGAACTCAAGCAGGTCAGGAAGCAGGATCTGATGCAGAGGCCATGGGAGAATGTTACTTACTGACTTGCTTCCCCTGGCTTGCACAGCTTGCTTTCCTACAAAACCCAAGAACACCAGCCTGGAGACAGCACTACCCACAATGTGCTGGGTCCTTCTTCCTTGATCACTAGTGGAGAAAATTCCTTATAGCTGGATCTCATGGAGGCATTTCTTCAAGGGAGGCTCCTTTCTCTGTGATAACTCCAGTTTGTCTTGACACACAAAACCAGCCAGTATATTCACCCATTTACCTTTCTCGTTATGTTCCAATGACCATGACTTAGCCTCTCTTCTTTTCAAGTTCCATCTGATTGGATGTCTCACCTTTTCACAAAGTCCTGGGCCAATGGGACCACACAGGCACAGATTAAAGCCTCTGAAAAGAGTGTTCAAATCAATCTTTGTTCCTTTAACTTTTACTCTAAGATATATTTAACAGAATTAAAAAATCTGACATCTTGGGCATCAATAAATGAACTTTGCAGGGCACAATTCATATACACAAGATCCTTGAAGATATAAATGAATAAACATTGACTCATGGAATCATACTGAATTTAGAGTGGGCTGCAGATATTTGATGTGTATGGGGAAAAAAAAAAAGAAGAGGAGAGGTATAGTGAGAATTTTGGCTTCTTTAAAAAAGCCAGATAATGTTTTTATTTTAATCACAGGTATAGGATATGAGTCTCCTTCAGGCTATTCACAGCAGCTGACTATGATCTCCTTTGTTCTCTAGCAGACACATGATTTTCTAAGCTGCATATAGTGTATGCAATTGTATAACACTGGGAATTTGAGGATCTTTTCAGAGAATATATTAAAGCCAAAGCCCCCAAATAGGGGGTGGATTGTTAGTTGGTTACTCTTGATTAGTGTTTGTTGTTGGTGATGATTTGTTAATTAATAATGCACAAAGAAGAAAGACGAAGAAATTAGGCATCCTGACTGAAGATCAATCTTGTCCCCGAGGAACTCAATGCTCCTGGTCAGGAGGAAATAGTTGAACTATAGCAACTCCGCCTTCTCCTTTTCTTTTTCTATCGTTTATTCTGTTTTATTGAGTGTTAGGAGTTTGCACGGGTGTATAATTGGGTGGAAGAAAGAAGAGACAAAAGTACCAAAAACTATAGAGGGGGACAAGGAACCAGAGAAGATGAGTGTGAAGACAGGCAGGGATAGCGAAGTGACATTGCCAGGGATCATATGCCAGTACCAGTGGCCACATGACATCATTATCTGCTGCCCCATGAAAGTGATTTATCTTGGAGAGTGTATTTAATGCCTTGGTTTCTAATTTGTACCACAGCTCAGAAGAAATGTTACACAGTGAATGGAAGTTAGCTGCAGTGTCCTGAAATAAGACAATGCCAGGAGAGCATGCTGTGAAAGCACTGGTCATCTCCGGGCCTCTGGCAGACACTTGCCTACTGACACCGTGTACTGCAAGGGAAAGTTTGTCAGCTGTACTGGGAAAAAAGCTTCCTTACCACAGATTTTAATTCGCACAATTTTCCCCAGAGCTTTTACAATTTAAAGAGAAATCTTATTAATCTTGCTGATTTTTCTCAATAATATTGTTTTAAAGTTTGTTTAGAGTAGTTTAATTATGATTTCCAATTGAAAGTAGTTTAGACTATCTTTCTCTAATATACCTGAATGCTGTACCTTTATATTTATGAGAAAGAATGAAGAAGAAAATACAAACAGAAATGAACTACATAGAAAACCGTTTTAAAGCATCTATCCCATAAGCATATCTGAAACAACTTCCTTTTTTCATCAAGATTTTAAAATATATTTTTTTATTTTTAATTTTAGTTATGTGTGTGTGTGTGTGTGTGTGTGTGTGTGTGTGTGTGTGTGTGTGTGTGTGTGAGAAATGGGGGAGATGGGAAAGGAGAGGGAGAGGGAGAGACAGGGATTGGGTGTTATCCAAAGTGTCTGCAGTGTGCAGAGGAGGATGTTAGGTACCTAGACCTGCAGGTATATGAGTCTGTATGACTGCCAACAAGAGTACTGGCGACTAAATTTGTGTGTCACAAGAACAGTGTTAACCACTGAGTTATCACTGAATCCTCCCAACTAGTTTTTTTTTTTTGTTTTTGTTTTTGTTTTGTTTTGTTTTGTTTATGTTTTTGTGGTTTAAAATGACAACAAGATGCAGGGGAATGCGAAGGCAATGGGGTGGAGAGGCAGATCAGAAGGGATTGCACCTTTGTGAAGGCAGCTGGACTGGGAGGGGGATGGGAGCAGGGCAGGGTAAAGGGATAACATCCCAAATGTAAAGACAAAGCATCTAATAAAACAGATCAAAAAATAAATAAGATGACAACAAGAAAATATTCGAATCTTAATAAATTTAAGCATAGCACTAAGAGCGAACTTCTATATGTTTAAGACAAGTGCTAAAACTCTTTTGAGACTTAACTGTTTCCCTTTCAAATGTCCAGCAACAACAACTTGAAAGACTGTACTTCTGCCATGACTACATTGGTATTTCTTTATTCTGTGAATTAAAGTACAGATTCAATTTTAAGCACTAACTCTAAGATTTCAGAGGCATAACATATAGCCTAGACCAATCCTGAATGTACCTCTTCATGGAAGTGATGATGTATTTGCTTTCTTATACTCTGTCTGTTCTCTGCAACAGTCACAACTGCAGCAGAACGTTCACATTTTAAGAGGATAACTGAGTTACACATATGAAAGTACATTTAACTCTGTTCTTAGCATCATGAAGAGATAGAAGTGAAACAGCACAGTGTTTGAATCTATTGTTTTTGTAAGCAATTAATCTTGTTGACATTCTTATATGAACTTGCATAAAGATGCCTGGAAGAATGTTGTTGAACTCAGTTGATCATTAATTTTGATCATATGCTGTCCCCATTATGTTAGCAACTACTTAAATATTCCCTAGAAAAGTGTTACAGCATTGATTTAAAAAGTCCCAGTAGCCTTCTAGATTTGAACATTCATTTATGTTTTTGTTAAGAGTGATATCACCAAGCATATTGGTCTGGTAAAATAGTTCTTAATACAAGCAGTAAAGGGAGAACATAGCCACCAGCCTCCATGCTTCTATGTGTAATACAAAACAGTGCCAATTTCTTTAGAGACTGTTTGTCTCTGTTTTTGTCTTTGTCTTCCATTCTGTGTTGAATGGAAAAGCATTGATGACAGATTTGTAAGTGTTCTTTCTGTTCAAACCTCCTAAGGGTTCAGAAATAATAATTTGTTTTCGAACTTTGGTTGGGTTCCATTGCTTTTAATGCTATGTATAAGTCACCTGTACTGGACCCGACAAGTTACAAGAGACATAGGAGACATTCTTCAAATATAATAAAGTCTTGGCTATTAAAGTTAACAACATGGAGTGTAAGGGGAGAGGGAAAAAGGGATGTAAAATGGCTAAAGTTCATTATACGGAACTGACAAACAGTAAAAATTTTAAAGTGATTATTAGAATGCCAGGGGGAAATCTCAGAATTAAATTTATAGAAACCATTACCTAAACAATAAAAGGTATTAATCCTCAGAGTGTACCACTCACAGCACTGATGAGCAGTGACATTTTCTTTAAAATCAACCGCATAAAGTTGCAAACAAAATGTACTCTGACATTATGAGCTTACTATTTCTGCTGACTTCCATCTTAGTCCCACTGAAAACATTGATACATGTGACTAGCTCTGTGCCTACAACACAGTTAGTGCCCAGAGAATAGATACTACTGATGTAAGGGCCACTTTTATTCTTTTTAGTGAGAAGAGATGACTTCTCGTATTAAGCAGTTAGTTTTATTTATTAGTATACCAAGATTTAAATGATAGCTTCAGTATTAAACTGACATCTGTGTATAAATAGCACAGAAGAGAAGTTTCCCCATATTCCTCATTTGCATGTGATTAACCTACTTATCACTTGGAGAAAAGAAAACCAGAAATCATTGCTATACATTTTAATTCTTTATGTGCAATATCAAATACAAAAGAATTTTGGCTATTTATAAGCAAGTTTTGTGAGTGCTCACCTATTTCATATTTACTAACTTATTTACAGTCATCTCTCTTTATTCAGGCTCAAAGGATATAGCTTTATTGGTATGTGGATTCTTTGATTAACAAAAAAAAGCACTGTTGATAATGTTATACGACGCTTCATTTTTCTTAATAATATGTTTGTCACAGAATTAGGATATATGCAGCCATGATGAATATTAATAAACTTCTGCAAATTAAAAATAACATTTTTAAAGCTTCAACCATATTAGAAAGATAAAAAGAACCTGATTACAAATTCAGAAGGCTTGGAACTTGTAGAGTATATGAAATTCTAAACAGCAGCCACATTAATTTATGAAAAGGAAGTAAGACTGTAGATATTTTAAAGAATCAGCCTAGAAAAAGGGCATGGTGCATAGATGTCATTATTACCACTTGGTATTGGCATGGGTTCATTTTGTCAGACATAACAGAAAACCAGTCCACGGAGTAGGAATCAGAGTTCCATGTGCAGTCAATGGCCTCAAGCAAAGGGGATGGGCAGCCTCTCATCTCAGCACTCAACCCTTCTGCCTTGAGAAATCAAAGAGTGCATGAAAGGCAGAGGGAGACTGAAGGCTGGAGAGCTGACTCGGTGGTTACAGTGATTGCCCTATAATCATGAGAACTGCAGTTCAGATCTCAGCACCACATAAATAAGTCAGGAATCCCAACCAATGCCTGAAAAGAGCCTGGAGGATTCCGGCAGCATCTGTGCTTCCAGCCCAGCTGTGCAGGCAGGAGTACCAGCTTCAGGAAAAGACTTGCCTCAAAGGACTGAGGGAGGAGTGATAGAGGTCAAAGTAGACTCTTTCTGGATGCAAAAACAGATGATCCCACCTGAGAGAGTACACACACACACACACACACACACACACACACACACACACACACACAGACACACACACACACAGAAAGGGGGGGTCGATGCATACACAGAGATACACAAAGACACAAAACCACAAGCACACACACAGACATAGGCATAAGTACACACAAAAATAAACAAATCTAAAGAATATATAGTCTGGCAGACATGTAATTGTGATTAAATTATATTGGTGTAATTGAATTCAAAAATTATACTAATGAGAAAAAGCATCATTAGCATTAGTGCCTTTCTATCTCTATCTGTAATATGTAATAGATTCTGATCCAATTGCTGACAACTCTGATATGCTTACATTAGGGGAGGCTTTTGAGTGCTGCATTATTTATAGAAATGTGCTCGGTGAATTCATGCTGACTGTTTACATCTGTCATAACTAACACTAATGCACAGATTGACAGCTTGGGAGCAAGCATAGCTTGCTAGGAACATTGTAGACTTTGTAGTCAGGCAAAGGATGATAAAAAGGTTTGCTTTCTGATTAGACATGTTACTTAACCTTTTTGTGCCTTATCCCTTTCCCCCATATCTTGCATATATTCTTATATATTATATAAAAAATAAGAACTTAAAGAAAAGCTCACTCCCATGTGATTTACTTCACCCTTGTCCTGAAAGGCAAAACAAAGAGAAAAACAAAAACACTGGATTTCATCATGGACTGAGAAAAATACCAACAGCAATGTTCACCCTTTCCTGAACCCTGGTGGCAGCAGAGGTCATGATCCCCTTTGGGATGCAAATGCAAGGGGCTCCAACTCAAAACTCAGATAGGCAGAGACTCCCCAGAGAGTGAGTCAACATTATGAACAGAATTGTGTCCCCAGAGAGTTTAAGACTTAGGATTCCTCAGTCAACTCTTTGTCCAGGTTTAACTGGAATCCATTCAATTGCATGCCCAGCAATGGTTCTTCCCTTCTCACAGAATAAAGGCTGAAACATGCCACAGATTCGCCTAGTGGCATACACCCAAAGGACTGATCCTGGTGGAGTGCTAGACCGCTGGAAACATAATTCTGTGCAAAGGACTTACCCCCAGATTACCCTATTAGACATGTTAGCTCATGAGTTAGCCACTCAGGACTCTGTCTGCCCTCTCACCATGGAGACATTATTTTCGGCTTTGTTAGGGTTCCTTGCCGTTGCTCTCTTCCATGCTTCTTCACTTCTTCCCTGCACTAACTGTGTGATCTCACCTTCTTGCCTAGTCTCATCTTCTAAAGTCAGTGCCCACAAATGTTCCAGGTCATCCAGGCTCCTTGGCGCCCACTGTTCTTCAGAGATACTTTCAATGACCCACTGCTTTGTATCAGGCTTATCGCCTAGCATGACCAAGTGAAGGTCTTTTATTCAGATCTTTTATTAATTCCCTGTGAAGTTTCTTAAACCTAAGTGAATTCGAAGAGGTTTCTATTCTCTCTCGCTATAATTACTCCACTCTCTCCAGGAAGCAAGAATAGCTTCATTACTTTTGGTTTTAATATCTATTGTTTCTCCCAGGTATAATTCCTTAAATCTAATTTTCGTCATACATGCTGCTTTTTCAGATTCTATTGAATGCTTATTAGGTTATGTTTTATTTGCTAAACTGTGAGATTGGAGGAAGTGACTTTCACAGTGCTCCATCTGTTTAAAATTTTATAATCATTTGAATATGTTAAATGTATTTTTATGTTATGTATATTATATATGCGTACCAGTTACCACTTATTTAAAATATGCTTTTGCTTTTTTATTATTTGGAAAATAATTGATGCAAAAAAACAAACAATGAAAAACAAGCAAACAAACAAAAAACTCCAAAACTCTCAGTGTTACTTTTGTTAGCATCTCCCCTCCAGGAATCACAGATTCTGAGTTTGAAATCTGAAGGCATCACCAGGAGATATTGATGTGATGAATAGCATCCAATTTCTCTACCCTTCAGCTTTCAACATCAGCACAACAGCAACCAGGGACTGCATAAGAGAACAGCCCCCACCTCACTCCTTTGCTGTGGGAAGTAGATGAGTTTATTGTGTAAATTATGTTCTTACAATATGATGTATTATCAGATAACTTTTGGAGAACAGAAGAAAAAGAAAAGAGAGCTGGAATGTTTCCCATGATGCTTAGGAATGAGAAAAAAACTATTTAAATTGATTCAATTTTTTCTAAATGTTGTCATAGGTCTTATACTGCCTTTGTTCTCTCAAACATGTCCCCAATTAGAGAAAGTTACTAGATTATTTGAGTCATACACACTATGTGACACTAAACTATCTGCTTCAGAAAATTTATTGTTTAAAATAATTATATCATATGCTAGAGATTTACAAATTGATAATATGTGAAACACATAGCTAGTGACATTATTACCATTTCTTTTATAATTAATTTTGAGTAAAAACAGTCCGGTTAAATCTATTTAGTAAATGTCCCCGGTGTAATGCAGTATTACTGACATTAATCCTCATGCTGTATATTAGATATCTTGATATCTTTTTTGAGAGATAGGAAGGTATAGATACTTGTAGTAAAATATCACAACTCTTTCAGTTTTTAAAAGAAAAGCTAAAGATGAAGTATGAGTCTAGACAGTATAGAGGGCCTATAGACTATTCAAAGTGAATTTGTTTTTGTTTCATTGAATATTAACCAGAAAGAAGTGGAGTGTTTTTACCCATAAGGTTTCTAAAGGAAATAATCAAATTGTAATTCTTTTTCTAACACAAAAAGCATAATATCCAATCTCCAACCATGTTCAAATCTAACGTGCAGTGGGCTGTGCTGACTGAAGATGGTGAATGCCCTCTTTCCTTAAAGTCTACTTTTTCTCTTATGCTCTGTTACTAATGTTACTTGATGTCCCCTTTAAGTTGTCCTAAATCTTCAGTATTGTTTTATATACAATGCTCTGCCTTCCTTCATGCTTAACTTCCGTCAAGCTGAAAGTTCTTGCTCTTCTCTCGATCTTTCTCCAGGACCATGGATTTGCTCCTCAGGAACTTGTAGACCTTTAATTTCATAACTGCAGCATTTCTTTTCTAAAATGAGCTTATAACTTAGGTTTCGATGATATTTTCCTTTTAGAAACATGTTCTATTATCAATATTTTAAGAAGTGAGTTCCTCCTGATTGGTCTCTCTCATCTTCCCCCAGTTTTTCCATCTACCAACTGTCAATCTGACTAACCCAGCTACACCTTGGTGTCTAGTTCACTTTTGCAATGTTTCATCTGAATAAATGCATCTCCTCATCTTGACTCCTTCCACCCTTTGTTCATCAGAGAGACTTTCAAAGACCCAATACCTGTCATTACTGTTTTCTTCTAGTAGAGCAAGGTGAACGTCTTATAGTCTAATCTTTTCAAATTATTCTCTGGTCATTTTTCATTCTTAAGGGGAAAACTTTTCTTGATTTCCCCAGACTCCGTTAGAATCTTTCCTCTGGGTTCTGTCTTCATTCAGCACTTTAGAATAATGAATGTGGGAAAGAACATTGTACTGTGTGCTTATGAAGGACACAGGGCATCAGGTCACTTTGGGTGCTTAGCAGAAGCATTCACACAGTGACACAGCCTGTCACTTCTAAAAGAAGAAAACAAGGAAGAAAAGAAAGCATTTGTCAGAGTGACAGGGGTTTCCAGAAAAGCTCAGCTATACCAGTGGAGCAACCCAGAGTTATCCACTTGAGGAGTCTGTGCCAGGCGGGCTGCCCAGTTCCATACCACATGGTGCTCTGCCATTGCCTCAGGGAAGTGACCTGGAGTGTACATTGTTGTACCAGATCCCACAGAGCCTCAGTTAAATTGTTGCAGCAGATCCTACAGTGGATACAGCCAGCTAATCACATTGGTAACAGCTGGTTTTGCCCAGGGAAACCACAGAATGAGTATTTTGTGCAGCAATGTGACCTTTGTTGGACTTATATTCTCAAAGTCTACAAAATAGTTAGCATGGCCTCTTATACAACTCTTTGTGACCTATTCAGGTTAGTGAGAACAACAGTAGTTTCTCTAAGACTATTCTCCTCAAATTTATGAAATTCCATAAATTAGTACAAGCATCAATTGCCTTTTTGTATATCGGTAGATTCAGATCCTTTTTGTATCAGCCAAATCAAAAGCTCTCTAGAAACTTCAATTCAGTATTAATTGTACAACATGTGGAAGATACTCTGTAATTCAGAAATTCTGATAATAATTGAATTTGGGTTATTTTAATGCATAATGTATGGTTAGTACTATTCTGTATAATTTAATATATAAACTCTTTTCAACTGGAGTGTAACCACTAAAGTTAATTTTATTGTATTAATATCTGTCGAAAGGCATAACCGAGGCAACAGGAAAGTTAAATGAGTTCCCAGGACCATATAGCTAAAAGACAATGGTGCTTATATTCAAATTCAGGCCATTCATCAGAGTTCACACAGCTGTGCTTTTCCTCTAGAATATCAAGAACAAAGTTATCAGGTGCAAATGCGGATAAAAGCATCTTTTATTAAGCACATGCATTATGAAGCATTTGTCTCTGTCTTGCAGGTCCCTGCGTCCCCAACCCATGCCATAATGGAGGAACCTGTGAGATAAGTGAAGCATATCGAGGGGACACATTCATAGGCTATGTTTGTAAATGTCCCCGGGGATTTAATGGGATTCACTGTCAGCACAGTAAGTTATTTATATTCATTGCGTTTTAATTTTTATGGATCTATTGTGTACAAGTCATTACCCTCCTTGTTTGTGGTCAAGTCACAGACATGTACAGCATCACTTTGTCTAGGCATTTGGGCTCATGCAACCTGTCTCCACAGTCCATGGTACATGTCACCACCCATGATGAGGGCTGATCTACTCCACGTACTATGTCTGACTAACAACATGCTTCCTATTCCTTTTCATTATCAATCAGTTCAACATGTTGGCTTTCATGTTATAATATGCGTCTCTCTCCTGAATAAATCTACATTCTCTAAGCATTATAGCAATTATTGTGGTATTTAGCTTTACGGCAATACAAATATACAAAGAAAAATAAGGACAAGAAAAGAATGCTCTAGACTATAACTCACATATAAGCCATCTGTTTCCTTCTCGCATATTGACATTTCTATGTGAAAATCTTTGAAAATTCAATACACACAGAAATGGCCCATGAAAGCCATGGAACCTTACCCACACACAACATACACTGAGCTGCTGAAAGATGCTCTTACACAGGTGGCCACATGCAGACTAGATGGGAAAGGAACAATGTTAGTTAGGGTGTCAAGGGTAGTGGTTAGGGAGACAGCATGGGAAAAAAGGCAGGATAGGGAATATTGCTGATGAATACTAAAGTGACCCTGAGAATAATGGTTTGGAAAAAAAAAAACCAACAAATCTTGATATATCAACCTGAGTCAGAATTCCAGCCAAGAACAAACATATCATGTCCTAACTCCTGGACACTGGAAGTATCTTGCATTTTCCTGGAGTTCTTCCATAGTTGGGAGTTAGGAAAGCTTCTGGAGAATTTTCTGTAGTACATAAAAACTCTGGTTACTTACAACTAGTACCCAACCTCCCTTGAGGGATCTCTAAGTCTCTAGTCTGCAACCAGCAAATTAGAGGCTATTCATTTTTTTTAATAAGATGTTTCTTAAACATGACATTCAGAAGCATCAGTGTTTAGTCTTTTTGGAGGTAAGATCGCAAGTCATTCTCTACATGGGAACATCTAAACCAGATCTAGAGAGACTAAAATGGGAAATCAGTATCTTAAGTGTCTTTCTCTTCACCTAAACACATGGAAAAACAGGATAAACACTCACATACCGAGTGTAAACTGTGTGTTATCAGATGTAAGTCCTGGGGGACACAGATTCTGTACCCCTGCAATTTAAGCACAGGATTCTTGAATGTAGCACATACAAAGGATTTCTCTGAAAGAAGAATCCTATTGTTATGGGCAGTTTTCCAAAATTAAATACAGAGATTGGTCAGAATTCCCAGCTTCCTTTTTATTCATAATACTTTCTAATATGCACAATTTTATTGAAAATTTTATTGCAGTATATTGATTATTGTTTTCCTTTCCAAACTCATCTCTGGTCCTTCCCTACTTCAGCCCCCATCCAACTTCATGAACTTTCTTGATCAGTCTCTCTAGAAAACAAACATTAAATCAACAAAAGCATGACAGCCAGACTTATCAAATATTAAAAGTGCAAGAAACACACAAACACACATACACACACTCACACACACATACACACACATACATACACATACACACACATACACACACTCACACACACATACACACACATACACACACACACACTCACACACACATACACACACATACACACACACATACACACACATACACACACACACACACACACATACACACACTCACACACACATACACGCACATACACACACATACACACACATACACACACATACACACACACACACACACACACACACACACACACACACTAGAAATTAAAATGTAATTACCCCTGTGTGTTGCTCTGTTGTGGGTCTATGCTAGTTCCCATGTGCTGTAAGAGGAACGTTCTATAATGATAGATGAATGAGACATTGATCTTTGGCTATAGCAGAACATCAGTAGGAGTCATTTTATTGCTATATATTCTTTTAGCAGAACAGCTGTAGGGTTAATGCAGTGGATCTTGCATCTGCTTCTGCCACAGGGCATGACCACTTGGAGAGACAGGATGCAGGAAGTGTGAGCTCACCCCATGCTGTCACCAGACTTCTGTTGGGCTATACAGAAGCAGCAGGACAGAGCTCCAGGGGTGGGGATGACAGTCTGAGGCCCAGGACTGCAGGAGTTGGCTCAGGGTGCCCACGCCTTGTTGTCAGGTTCTTGGATACCCAGGCACCTCTGAATGTCACAGAAGAGCTGAAAATGAAGTGGTGACCCACAGGATGGATCTAGCCAGGGACCACTCCAGAAGAGGGGAGCTCCGGTTAGTCCTTCTGGGGGTAGTTCTTGTCTTGGTGGTGGTGGGCTGTAGGCTTGGGCTTTGTTGTAGTCATGGCTGGGAGCACAGAGGGGCCCTCTGAGGGAGATTTGATGGTGGCTCTGTAGCCGAAGGGCTTCTCTACAGCTCCCTATGGTAGATCCTGATGAAAAGAGACAGTACATGGTTTTAAGGCATTTCTTATCATGGGACACATCCTCTAACTGGGGGGGGGGGGGCTTGGGACATTGCCCTTATGTGACTGATGGTCAAAAATCTATGGAGAGCTGTAGTTAGTGATAGAGTTTGGTTTCTCAGGAGTCATACAAAATGCCTACTGCCCCCTTTCAGGGTCACCAGTGTTTCAAGCCTACTCAACCATGAACCAGGATGCCTTTTATAGTCCCACAAACAATATTTGCTTTTCCTCTAGGGTCATGGCCAGACAACCAAGGTGTCATGTTAAGGTGCAAAGACCACTGAGGATTTGAGAACACTCAGTCCTAAGTGGGATGTCTTTATCAAACTCCTCCCCTCAGAGCACAGCAGGGCTTTCCAGAAGAGGAGATAGAAAGATTATAGGAGCCATAGAGGGTGAATGACTTCAGGGAAACAGTGTCTTCCAGTCACAACAGGACAGATGCACATATGAACTCACACAGACTAGAGCAGCACACTCAGTGCCTTCCCAGTTTGAAGCTAGTTGTCTTCTGTGTCAGGGTTACTGTTGCTGTGATAGCACTCCATGCTGAAAGGCAAGGCAGAGAGGAAAGTTGCTGAAAAGTTTGATCTACCAAATAAAGACTCACGAGCCAGATGCTGTGCTGAAAGCCTGCTCCCTCAGAGAGGCAGAGCAATTTCCAGCTGATGTTCCTACTCCACTGACATTGTAGGGAGGAAAATCCTCCTGGCTGTCTTCAATACCATTTTCTCAGTGTCCATCTTTTCTAGTTATGTGCACTCCCTCTCAACTTCTTGTGTGCTCTGCTTCCTGACCTGTCTTTGGCATTACTTAGTTCTTCTTCACAGAAAGCTCTTGGGTTAACGGTATTTGCTAGGTCTAAGCCACATAACAACTACTTGTTTACAATGAACAGAAAGATCTTAGATTAAAGGTGTGTGCTAGGGCTGAGCTACACCACAAGGTTTTTCCAGTTTATAGTCATGAGGTTCACAATATGCCTTACTTGGCTTATACCTTCAGGGTGTAGACAGTCATTGATGGAAATTAGGACTGGAACTGAAAAATCCCAGGACCTGATGGGAGAAGTAATTCAGAGGCCATGGACAGGTACTACATACCAGTTTTCTCATGATAACTTGCTCAATCTGCTTTCGTATAGAACTGAGGGCTGCAAGCAAAGGGGTGGAACCACCCACAATGGACTAGCCCTTCCACCATAAATCACTAATTTAAAACATATCCAACAGCAAGAGCTTCTATAGGTATAATCGCAATTGTGGTTCCCTCCTTTCAGATGACTCCAGTTTCTTTAAAGTTGACATTCCACAAAAGGAGCTAATGAAGGGTCCCAACATTGAGACCAGAAAGTGCACAGGCAGATCTACCCTTAACTAAGACTATCTGTAAATGTCACCTGCTTGCAAAGAATCTCACAGGATATATTAATCACTCTTAAATGTAGGACCTATATCCTACAGTAGATACTCAACAAAAACCAAACTTAATGGTCTCTTTTGCAGATGGTTTTTCTCATTTTTCTCTGGGCATTATTTTGTATTTTGTCCTACTATTTTGGTCTTTGTTATGTTTTGTTTGGTTGGTTGATTATATATTTTGGTTTTCTACTTTTTATTTTGTGTGAGCTTTATGTGTAAGGGTGTATTTATTGTGTTTACTTCATTTGTTTCTTTGTATTCTATTTTTTTTTTTTTTTTTTTTTTTTACTTTGTATGCTTTCTAAAGAGAGGGCAAGAAAGAAAGAACATGGTGTTCAGTGGATAGGAAAAGGGAAGGAATCTGTCAGGAATTGGTTGAGGAAAAACCCTCATCAGAAAATATTTTGTGAAATAAATATTTTTATAAAATAAGAAAAATATTAAAATATATAATTGCTTCATCTTACCTGTTCCTCCCTCCAGATCTTCATGTTACTCTTCTTTTGAACTCTCTAAAATTAATCATTTCCATTCATTAATTATTGTTACATAGAAAAAATACATATTTTGGAGATGATACATAGATCCCCAATGCCACATATATCTCTATTATTTAACATGTCACCATGATTACAGTTAAATGGGTGTGAACTTCAGGTTTCTTCTTAAGAAAGATGTTAGAAACCCAAAAGTGATTCTTAGTGATTAAGGTCTACACAGTGATATAATTTTATCTCACATCTTCAGCACTTAGTTTCCTAATACAGTGCAAGTTAGTTCAGTTTTTTTTCCATCGTATTTAGGGATCTATAAGCCACACAATGGTGTAATGTCATCATCTCTTTCTCCACCAAGTGATTTATCCTTGAAAGTTGTTAGTGGGAAGTTTCCGTCTGCCTCTGGCTCCTAACTATGGTTGGCAGAGCACTTTCATGAGTATCATTAGAGATGGGACAGTATAAAACTGTTCTTGCTCCCATTCCCCACAGTGGACCTTGCAAGTCTTTTTCTACATTCCCTTATTTCATAATATAGTAAGCTGGACATTTGCAATTTATAACTGAATTCCAAGGCTTATGTTACTGCACAAATTCTGCCCAATTTAATGTAACTTGCATCTCGAAACTTTAAATGTCTCTTTGGAATTGTAGTGGAAAGCCCAAGGCTATCTAATTCAATTCAGACCTTGTATTTTTATATCTAAAATAGCCAGTCTGTCTCCTGTGGCATGCATCCTTATTAGAAGAAAAACAAGAACGGATGAAAGAAGTTGAATTTGGATTCAGAAATTGGGATTTGAGACATGACCTTTACAGTTATTGAATGACTGACCTTGGCTCACTTCTTTGAACTTTCCCCAATTGAAAATGTATCAATTAAGGAATTGAACTAGAAGTAGGTGACCTTGGGATCACATAAGCCAAAGGAGTATTATGACTAAATGGAAGCTTGCTCACAGTACAAAGGTTATCAGGCCTTCCTCTTTTGGGTGAAATTGAAAAGGATTATACTTTAGAAAATCAGATTTAGAAGTACTAGATTCCTGGGAGATTCTTCAGGGAGGAGGATAAGTAGGAACAGAGCTGGTGACTCCCTTGCTTAGACACACAGAGATTTGAGCTGGGTTTTTTTTTTTTTTTTTTTTTTTTTTTTCATTCTCACAACAGCTTTATCTTTATGGCCAGATACTTCCAGGAGCATTGCTACCCAAGGTGTGGTGTGATATCAGCACCACCCAGAAGTGTTTTAGAGAGTTAGATAAACCACAGATCAACTGACTCGGAATTTGCATTTGACAAAATTCTCTAGGTGATCCAACACATGCACATAAAATTTTGAAAAATCCTCTTGAGACTCTAATAATCTAAATA
Source organism: Micromys minutus (assembly GCF_963924665.1). Taxonomy (NCBI): domain Eukaryota; kingdom Metazoa; phylum Chordata; class Mammalia; order Rodentia; family Muridae; genus Micromys; species Micromys minutus. The sequence continues at coordinate 11,396,387 of NC_137980.1, forward strand.
TGACCATGTTTACAACAACAACAACAAAGAAGAAATTTCTATCTTTTGCTATATAGCATTAGGCATAGCATTTATTAAGGTTTTTGTAAGTCAAACAATTTTTAAAGTCAATAAATTGAGAAGAATTGTAATATCACAGTGATATTTTAATGGATAAGTAACATTAGTTTTATCTATACAATTAGAATATAGTGTTTCCTTTTATTGAAAATAGATTTTCTCATGGAATATATTCTGAATACTGTTTCTCCTAATCCATGTCCTCCCAGCTCCTCCCAGTTCCTCCCTATTTCCCAGCCATCCAACCCTACCCCTTCTTTTTCTCCCTCATTAGAATACAAACATGCATAACATTATTATTTAGAAAAAAGAAAAACAATTAGTAATTACACTCTGTATGATAGAATGTTAATTAGATATGCCTGTGAATATATGTTATAGACAAACCAAAACTTTAATTTTCATGCTACATGACGGAGTTAGGTGTAAGTTTAAGAGGAATGTTGTCATGGCTATAAATTGCAAAAATCTTTTCCAGTGCCAGCATCAATAATGTTAACGTTGGTTCTAGATTTTTAATACTATGTAAAATCTATTTTGAGAGTAGTTTTAGTTTGCAAAAAAAAGTGAACATGGAATATGAAATGTTTCATTTGTCTTTCTTTCCTGATAATGTGGCCCTAATTTAAGCTCTTTTGCTTGCATAATAAGGACACTGGTCATGACTTCTGTTTTAGCAGTTTGGTTTGTTTTAAGACAGGGTCTCACTATGTAGCTGTTGGTTGACCTGGACTTCATTATACAAATGTTACTGGCCTCAAACTGACAGAGATCTCCCGGCCCTGCCTTCTGCGTGCTACCATAAATCTGCCTCACTATTCTCAAGTTTCTCTAAAGTACTACTAAATAATGCCCATACCATATACTAGGATCCACACATTTTTATCATACATTACATAGGATTTGAGAAGTACAAAGTCGTATCTAGCACTGTAGAATCACACAAGACAGTTATTTAGTTAAACACCCCTTGTTTTCTAGGCACATATCCTTTCCTATTCATCTCTGTACCTTACACAGTGGCTGATTTCGTTGTCACTTCCATGGTTGTGACTTGTACAGTGTGTTTCATTAGAATCTTACAGCATGTTGTCTTGAAGTTGATGATTATCAGTTAATAATGCAAATTAAGGGTTTCTCTGTAATACAGAGTCTATATCATTGTAGCTCATATTTGTAATACTAAAAAAATGCTCATTTTCTTTTGCAGTTTCACTAGGTTTTTGTGTGTGTGTGTGTGTGTGTGTGTGTGTTATTTGTCCACTGAAAAATAGCTTTCTTTCCTCGCTCTTTCGTTTGGTGATAAACAAGTAAAGCTATGCAAGTTCATGTGCAGGTATTTTACATTATTTTTTATATTTTGTGGACATACATTTTCAGCTCATTTAAGTAATTTTGAGAATGCAGTTGCTGAATTTAAGGGCAAAGTGCAGTCAATTTGGTTAAAAAATATTCAAACTTTCTTATTATGTGGCAGACTTACTAACAATGAGTCAGAAACTATGTTCCAGACTCTAATTGGCATTTGTTGATTTTAGTTTTGTATTTGAGCGATTACAAGATTTTTTTAAAAATTGTACTGAAAATCTGATGAGATTATAAACATTAAGAATTTTATAATATTGCTAAGTACCAGATTTTATGTGGAACTGTCACATTGTATTTGCTTTTAAAATGACAGAGGATTATGTGGCAAGCTCACACCAACATTCAGATATATGTTTAAATTAGAGCATACAGATTGCAAGATATATTAGGTGCTTAATTTTATTGTCAAGATGGTAGACTTCTAAAAAGCATTGGTAAGCAAGGAGTTTTCTACAAAATGCTGTATTGAGTATGCTAGAAGCACTCATGTTTTGTTTGTTGCCTAGTAACAAGTCTAATGCCTTCAAGAAGGACGATTTCTTCATTACCAGGACTCAGCTCATCTTCCCAGTGAAGCACTTTCCCTTCCTACACACAGTTTTCAGCTTCTTCTACTTCAAGAAAGAAATGAAAAGCTGGCCTTGATGCAAGCCAAATACAGGAAGTAAAATGCCCAGCTTGTGAAAGACATGGTCCCTGCTATTAGGTTAGCTTACGATGTAAAGCTTTTTAACCATTTATTCAACTGAGAAAGCTAGTTAGAAAAAAAATTAAATTATAAAACTTTCTCTTTATATATTTTGCTACCTACTGTTAATGAGCTTGATCTCAATTATTTTGTTATCAACATATGGATTACCACTTTCAGCTTCTGTTTTCTGGGCTTTTTCATTTTATTTTTATAAACTAAAAAATTCACGCTTATTAAATTGAGCCAATAATATTTAGATGATAACTATTGTAATTCAATTAATAGTGTATCTGAAAGTTACAAGCTTTTTGATAGGTTCAACATAGTAAACAAATGAATGACTGGCATATATATATATACCATAGAGTCAGCTAATACTTCAGATCTAATGCCTTAGAAATATTTTAATACTCTTTTTATGTTTTGGGAATTTTTTTAATTTTATTTTAACAAACAAAGATAAAAGAAAAAAAATTAAACATTTTTGCATCAATGTATACAAATACAATTGTGTCAGTTGTTGGCTTTTTTTTTCTTTTTTTTAAGGTTTGATACTCTGCATTAAGGTCTTACTAGTTACAATGAGCAAAAAGTACATGTAAAACAGGATGTAACCCGGAATTAGTCAACGTTTTCTTGGTGTGTAAGGATTGAGCATAATGTCTTTTTTGTTTGTTTGTTTTGTTTTGTTTTCTTTTTTTCTTGAACTTCACACAGTCTGTGAGGTGTTTCTGTGGCAGTCCGAGCCTCTGGGGTTAGCATCCCACTATCAGTGACTGCATATTATGTCTGTTCTTTTCTGAATGGGTTATTTCACTCAGAATGATATTCTCTAGATGCAGCCATATTCTTAAGAATTTGGTTAAGTCATTGTTTCTGATAGCTGAGTAGTACTCCATTGTGTAAATGTACCACAATTTTTGTATCCATTCATCTACTGAAGGACATCTGGGTTCTTTCCAGCTTCTGGCTATTATAAATAGAGCTGCTATGAACATTGTGGTGCATGTGTCTTTGTTGTATATCGGAGTGTCTCTGGGGTATATGCCCAGAAGTGGAATAGCTGGATCTTCAGGTAGTACTATGTCCAATTTTCTGAGGAATCGCCAGTGGAGCTTCAGTGGCGCAATCGGTTAGCGCGCTGTACTTATATGTTTTAGGAATTATAATATAATCATATCATTTTCCTTTTTACTTTTCACATACTTCTTGCTCTCATTCAAGTTCATACCTTCTATTTCATTAGTGTCTCTTACATATATGTATGTGGATGCCTGTTCCTAAAGACATAATGTAACCTGCTCAGTCTGTATAATGTTAATTCTAAGTACTCATGTGATCTTTAGCTGCATGAACCTTAAGCACTAGTCACTTACAGACTATCTATCTATATCTGGAAAAAGCAGTACTCTACAGGGAATATTATGAATTAAAACTGGTCATTGGCATAGCTCTTCATAACAGATGAATGGCTAGTTGCTACCTTAATCATTCTGAGCTTCTGGTTTCTCACTGAATATCTCAATTCATCAGATGCACACTGAGATGTCACTGTGCTATGCACCAGAAATAAGATGTTTCCAAACACATATATAATCTACCTTTGTCTCCTGTGCTGACAGAAGCTGTTTGTTAAGGCTACTTGAGCTGTCTCTGCACTCACTTTGAATTTTTTACAGCAAGTATGCTCTCGTGTTTGAAAATATGAAATTCAAGCTGATAATCTTATATACTCTTTCTAAATATTTTAAGTCTATTATTTATAAACAATTGGTGTATAGCAAGAAGAGACTTCAAAGGAGCTTTATGTTTTCCTATATGAACTTTTTTCTTCCTTTGTTCATTTCTAATTTTAACATAGGCATTTTTTTTCATTTCAGCTTTTACCCAGAGTACCAGAATATTTTAGTGAAAACTTCAAAATTTTAGAAAATTATGTTTTTTCTTTTTTGTTCAAAGTAGATTCTATCATATAATACAAACTAACTATAGTTTCAGTCACTCCCCTACTCTTTCTCACTAACTCCCAACTCCCCACTCCCCATAGTCTACTCCCTATCTATTTCTCAGTAGAAAAAGGGAAGCCTCTAAGAGACTACAGCCAAACAAGACAACACAACATAGAGTAGAACAAGACTAATGCCCTCATATTGAGGGAGGACAAGGCAACCCAGTAGGAAAAGACAGTCTCAAGAGAAGGTAAAAGGATAAAAGATATTACTGACCCCCTTTTAGGAGTCTCACCAAACCCACCAAGTTAACAGCCATAACATATACACAGAGGACCTGATTCAGAACAAAGCAGGCCCCATGCTTGCCATTTCATTTTTGGGACCACGTAGAACCCCGTGGGAGCCTGTGGGAGCCAGTGGGAGCCAGTGGGAGCCAGTGGGAGCCAGTGAGGGCCAGTGGGAGCCTGTGGCAGCCCATGGCAGCCCGTGAGAACCTTGCTATATTTACTCAATCAGCCTTTTTTTTTTTTTTTTTTTGTGCTCTTGTTCATTGCCTCTGAATCCTACACTTCCCTGCAAGTCTTTCCTGGAGTTTGATGATGTTCAAGAGAAACCCAATGGAGACTACCAAATTAGACTCTTGTTCTGCATAGTGTTTCATTGTGAATTTATGTACCCATCCCCTTCTGCTCCCTAAGAAAGTTTCCCTGATGTCATCTGGACAAAGCAATGATCTATGAGTATAGCTTCAAGTTAAACCGAACCATGGCTTGGCCACTTTCACAAGGTCTGTGACATTTTCCCAACACATCTCCCAGTCACAGATTACAGGCAGAGTATTTTGGCTGAGTTAATTTCCAGGTTTCTTTTCCAATAGACTGAAGACAGCCATTTCATGCCAAAAAGGCTAGAACACAGGGATGAGGTCTCCAAGGCTTCTTCATCAGCTCTAACTCTCTATGTTTGGTTGGCTCTGTGGAAGTTGTCCTCAGCAATGGGGTCCCATTCTCCATTTTCAGAAGAACAATCTTCTGTCCTAGCATCAGCCTTGGGTTTTTTTTACACATCTCCCCAAGACTTTCTTGGCCAACAACCCAATGGAATGTAACACAGTCCCACCACAAGAAGCTTTACTTGGCTACAAAAGATGGCCAGTTAAGACTTTATTTTCAATTACTAGACCTCAATAAGTTCACCCTCATAGGTACCTGTAAGGTTCCACTGCATTAGGTTTCCACACTCCACAAATGCCCATTCAATTTCAGCTCTGTCTCCATCCACATTCTCTCATCCATTGCTACCCCTAACCTAATTATTTGTACTCCAACAGCCCCAAATCCATTTGCAGAACCTTTTCCGTTGACTCTTCCAAGGGAGTTCCAGGCTTCCTCCCTATACCTCACCTCTCTAACTTCTCTGAGTCTATGGATTGTAGATTGAGTTTTATTTACTTAACTTCTCATGTCCACTTGTAAGTAAATACATTTGTCTTTCTGGGTCAGTGTTACCCCACACAGAATTTTAGTTTCCTATCTGCAAGAATAAACAAGAATAGGATACAGAGTCAAAGGTCCATTTGGGGTGTGCAATGCCATAAATTGTTCAATTTTGCTACTTTTAATTTCATCTTTGTTAAAAAATGAAGCAAGTCTTTGCATAACATAGGAAATCACACATAATGGAAAGACTTAAGCAAGAGGTACTAGTTTGCCATTCTTAAAAGTTCACATCCCTTAGTATATCCATAGCAAGCAGCCTTCTAAAGAATTTTTAGATTCTTGATTTTTTTAATTCTCTGAAGATCAACACAGGTATTATGTGACAAACATAGACAATAGACATGTGCACAGAGACACTACCTATCCATAAACAGAAGTTTATGATGTTTCAAGTGAAATGATCTGGTACACACAAAATCCAATATACTTTAAATTGTGATTTAGATAATACTGAATTATTTTTATCCATTTTCTTATTAAAAAAGAGAACACTTGACAATCAGAACAGTCATACACTCTCAACAGGAAAATGTCCTTTACTTAGACCCCAATGCTGAATCCATAAAGGTATTGCCTTCACAGTAATAGGCTTGAGCTTCCACGACCAACCCACAAATAAGTCTGTCAAAGAAATCTCAAGGGTAGTGATGCTTTAAAAGCATTTACAATTCGAATTTCTATGTTCTCTAGCCTCAAGTGATACTACCTTTGATTTACAGATTACTTTCATGCTCTCTCACTTACCCTATGATAGGATTTCATTCTTCCTCCAAGTCTTTCCTTGTCATTTTAGAAAAATTTTTATCCATACATTTGGCATTGTTTGGTTTTAAAAAAGTGTTCCTACTTGCCAAGGGTTCTATATGTGTTTAACAAGAAATGTTTTTTCCTGGTTTTCTCAGGGAGTCATCCTAAGACATACTACTAAGTTGCTGGCTACGCTCTTCTGTGCACCCAACCAATTGAAACATTGTATGGCCCAACAAAACAATATAGCAATTCTAGCCATGGAAAGATCCCACTCTTTGTTATATTAGAAAGTCATGTTGCTATGTCAAATCACTTTTAAAAATATCCAGATGTTCACCCTTCCTGCAATGCAGACTTCAAATAACAATTTCAAGCTACCTACTAGTAAGTCAGATAACACAACTGTATTTCTCACTATCACCTGAACTAGCATTCTCAGAAATAAAATTTTGAAAAGTCATAATTTAATTTTTGCTTTTTATAAAACAACATTATTGGTGCACACAAAACCAGCTCCACAAACATCCAAAGCCCACTCATCCATTCTCCTCACATTGTACCAAGCATTGTTATATACATGAAAATACAGGAACAAGTAAAAGTAATCAAGTCTCGCTGGTCCCATCACTTCTAATAGTGAATGGGATAATAAAATTTGCAATACATACATTACTACATAGTGAAATGATTGTACCCAGGCATTTATATTAGGGAAATAAAGTGGATCTAGACAAAGATCTCATGAAACCTCATAGAGGATTAATTTGCAATAGCCTCTTACCAGAATCTATGCAGATGCCCTTCAGCAAATTAATCCTTAAACAAACTGTGAAATGCACATACACACATTGCCTTTTTGAGAGGAGAAGTATTCACAAATAGAAATGAATACTCTCCAGATATTAGCAGGGCAGGACATAGTTATAAAGGGCAACATAATCCATATATATTTAATATACAGACTATGATGATAGATTGGCAATTCTATAAAGTGACCAAATTGTATTGAAAAATTATACATATGAATCCAAAATTATTCAACTGATATTGGTAGATTATGGTGCTGTTAATATCTTCCACTGTTACAACCCTATTTTTGAATATGAAAATGATGCAGGCAAACAGACAATGTGTACTAAGGCAAAGTATCACCTTGTTTTCTGTAGTATATATGACTTCACAATGATCAAAACTTTCAAGTTTACAAGATAATGTGATAGTATATAATATCAAGTACCAATGTATATTATTAACAAGAATGGAAACAAAGAGGTGGAGAAAAGTTACTGTTGTTTACACTCTGGTAAACAAATTTTCTGAACCTATTGACATTTGAATAGAGCTGTGAATAAATCCAGAACTCTAATCAGGATGATCAAGGAGTAGAAAATGCAGGGATTCTGAATGGAATGCATAGTTACAGAAAGATTCAAAAACAAACCACACATAATAAAAGGCTAGAAAATTAAAGGTCTTAAGATTCATAGTCAGAATTTGAAATTTTCAGTGTTGCTATAGAGACACACAGTGGAAGAGTAGAGTGTAAGAGAATATGCCAGCTAATCATTGTTTTGATCCTGGTTGCTGGTGTAAAAAAGATACTAACAGCACAAGAGTAGAACCCTTCAGACATAGCTTCAAGATGCTGTAGAATGGGCAGAGAGATAATGAAGACTTGCATAATGTACAATGTTCTGGAAAATGATTTAACATGAATTAAACTGATTTCATGAATACTTTCTTTTTTTACAAATAAACTTTAATATCACATAAATTGTTCCTAGTTATTTAACTTCTTGTAATTTGTTGGACAATATAATATGTTCTTCTCATTTCCAGTATGTATTATTACAGGCTTTGTTTTTACTCTCTACAGCATGACAGATATAGTTTAGAAATTTTAAAAGACTATATAACAAAATTCATATTTAGGTAGCCATTTCTATACACAAAAATAAAAAGTATCAGAAAAATTGCCATGCACATTAAAACAGTGGTTTAATATGTATGATGATTTTTATAACACTGAGTTTTGTAACTATATCTCTTTTACATTTATTTATTTGGGAAAGAGGACACATGTACACTATGGTGCATATATAGAGGTCAGAAGATAACCTGAGTGGACTTTTCTCTCCTTCAAACACGTGTGTTCTGGGAATCAAACACAAGTCGTCAAGCATGAAGACAAATACCTCTATCCATTGAGCCATTTCACTGGTCCAAATTATGTAAATTTGAAATCCACATAGTTCATTTTATAGATGAGAAGCTATGAGCGAGGGATGACTGCTGGGGGTAGGAGAGTGTGATATTCTTCAGGAATGTGTCCATGGAAAGGCTATCTCTGCATCAGTAGATGATTCTACATCTTTATGACGAATGATCCAGTAGATTTACAATAGAGGATCCAAAAGCATGTGAGTTGGAAAGGAAATGAGTATGGTGAATAAGGGAAGAATTATAAGGAAGGACATGGGGACCTGATGAAAACATATGCATACATATAATTCTAAAGCAATAAAATATTATACAAAGGGAACAAGATTAGCCACACTGTTCTGACTTTATCATGCATGGTGCCTACTCCTGTACTCCTGTGCATCACACCCTGCTCCTTCCTAGCTAGAAGTGAGTGTTGGCTTACAGGAGCCTCTAAAGAATCTTTCATCAGAAGTGTTAAACTAAACTTGCTAGTTTGTTTTTAATGTAAGTACACAAGTGTCTTGAATGCTACTGTAAAGAAAAAATTCTGGAGTATAAATAAATAATTGAAATAAAATAAATAAATGTGATGATGATTTTCAGCTAAGAAAAAAACCCTAAAAATCAATTGACTAGATACATTATCATTTTGCCTTTCAAGCTAGCTGAATTAAAACTGTGCGGTGCCGTCCACTTCAAAGAAAATGTTTTAGAGAAAGTATGTAAATCAAAAGTAATATAATTACAAGCTAAAATACAATAATCATTTTGAGGAAAGGAGCATAATTTACATTGTAATGGGGAATCTGGACATCATGATTGTATTGAGCGAATATTTACCAGTGTTGCCTTTCAGAATGTAACTTGATGGATTTGGACTCTCATTTTTCTCTATTGATTAAGCAATCATATTATAGCCTATATATTCATAGGAATTTAAGGCAATATATATTTTGAAGATGAATTGCTTTTTTCTTTTCAGGGAATTTAAATAATTCTATATAGTTCAAGTTAGAACTATTCTAAGGGAAAAATCATGCTATATCATCAGAAAAAGACCATTTTATGTGGGAAATAAAGAGATTTCTTGACTTTTTGTAGTAGGATGAATCCAGTTTATGAAAAAAATGAGCACAGGCACATTAACTGAAATGAGAACTCATATTTACCAGGTATTATTTATGTGTCTTAGGAAGTTCTACAGATTTAAATTCATGATTTGATAAGCCCTGGATTCTTCCCAGTGAGGGTTACTTTTCTCATTTCTATGGCTGGTCATATAGATAATTAAAAGGAGATTTAAAGTAGAAAGTCAAAATGTTGGCTTATGTTATTAGAGAAGAGAAGTCTGCTGCAGCAGGAAAGACCTGGCTGAGTAGGCAGCAACTCTATCATGGGAGCTACAATTATGAAGCTTGGAGAGATGAATGCTGATGCTCAATTTGCTTTCTTGCTTTCCTATTGCTAGTCACTTGATGGTTCCATTCCATACCAGGCACACTGAAACTTAGTCTCTGGGAACATCTTTGGAAACATTGTTGGAGATTCAGTTGCATATATCTGAAGCAAATTAAGATATTTAGGCTCATCTGGCATTGTTCTTTAAGCAGAACTCACTCAGTTGAGCAATAACTACTAGATCCCAGGTAATAACACCAGGCAGTTTAAAATATTTGAAAGTGCTCTTTCATAATCACTTGTTATTTATTCATCATCATTTCTGTCATGGGATTTTCAAAGTATTCTTTTATTTAAGCATGATAGAAGAAGGGAGCACTAAAATAATTACCCATTATATATGACCTAGTAATCGAATTGCCACAGAACTACTAAACTTGATTTAAAAGGTATGGTCTAACTGTGGTCAACTCCCTTTCAGTAGTATATGTGAGAGATAGAGAGTGGAGAAAGGAGACTCACTCACATTCTAAATAATTATGAGATTAATACAACCTGTAAATGCTACTTTTCTTGTTTCCTTCTCTGAGCATTTATCTGGGGCTGGTGTCTCTCTATTTTCTGTGATTTGTTAAAAACCACCCAGATTCTATGTATCCTCCCCTCCTGTCTCTACCAGAGCACCATTTCTGGTCTTCCATGATCCTATAAGTTTTGCTGTATGTATGCTTCCTGCTGTCTATCTCCAGTACAGGCACTCTAAATAACTGTCTTATTAGCTATTACAATAAGACATTTTTGTGTTTAAAACAATCTTCACGTTTTGTTTTGCATGTACTTTACGCTTATTGTAACTATTAGGTTTTCAATACATACTGTCAAGCCCTTGAAAAAAATCAAGTACTGACTAAAAAAATATATTCACATGGTTTTATGTAAAAATTATTTCAATGTCTGAAAAAACAGTACTGACAAAAATGTATAATTTTAAGCAAAAAATGTTTATCTGTACATTTATCTTTGTTTTGTAAAATAAAGTTGTTTAAAAAAAACAAAAAACAAAAACAAAACAAGGAACTTAAGTTAAAAAAAAAAAAAACAATCTTCAGTTATCTAGTATGTTTGAGGTTGAATCCAAACTCCTTGCTGAGACCCTAAGGACTGGTCCTGCTGATCTTCTGGTTCATCTATTCCCACTATGAAGGTTTGAATAAGTTGAACATCATAGACTTGGTTAGGAGAGTTGGCCTTATTGGAGGAGGAGTGGTCTTGTTAGAGGGAGTTTGTCACTGTGCAGGCAAGCTTTGAGGCCTCAAATGCTCAAGCTATGTCCACTATGAAACAAATTTACTTCCCCCTTGCTTCTTGTGAATCAACACATAGAACTCTCAGTTCGTTCTCCAGCATCATGTCTTCCTGCACGCTGCCATAATTCTTGCTATGATGATGATAAACTGAACCTCTGAACCTGTAAGCTAGTGCCAATTAAATGTTTCTCTTTATAAGAGTTACCTTGGTTGTGGTGACTCCTCATATCATTAAAAACACCACAGAGATACCCATTCCTCTCCAGTGGTATAACTGGGTCTTCAGGTAACACTATATACAATTTTCTGGGGAACTGCCGGGATGATTTCCAGAGTGGTTGTACCAGTTTACAACCCTACCAGTAGTGGAGAAATGTTCCTCTTTTTCCGCATCCTCGCCAACATCTGCTCTCATCTGAATTTTAGATCTTAGCCATTCTGGTTGGTGTGAGGTGGAATCTCAGGGTTGTTTTGATTTGCATTTCTCTGATGGCTAATGATGTTGAGCACTTCCTTAGATGCTTCTCAGTCATTCAATATTCCTCAGTTGAGAACTTTTTGTTTAGCTCTATACCCCATTTTTTAATAGAGTTGTTTAATTCTCTGGTGTTAACTTCTTGAGTACTTTCTATACTTTGGATTTTAGGAGTCTATCTGATCTGGGGATGGTAAAGATCTTTTCCCAATCTGTTGGCTGCTGTTTTGTTTTCTCAACACTGTCCTTAGCCTTACAGAAACTTTGCATTCTCATCAAGTCCTATTTGTCAATCTTTGACCTTAGAGCAGGAGCCATTGGTGTTCTGTTCAGGAAATTTTCTCCTGTGCCTATGTGTTCTAAGGTTTTTCCTACTTTTTCTTTTAATAGTTTCAGTGTACTGGGTTTAATGTGAAGATCTTTGATCTACTTGCACTTGAGCTTTGTCCGAGGATATAAGAAAAGGTCTATTTTCATTCTTTTGCATGCTGAGTGCCAGTTGGAACAACACCATTGGTTTAAAAGGCTGTCCTTTTCCATTGAATGTTTACAGCTCCTTAGTCAAAAATTAAGTGACCATATATGTGAGGGCTCATTTCTGGAACTTCCATTGATCCGTGTGCCTATCTCTGTACCAGTACCATGCTTTTTTTTTTTTTTTTTTTTAACACAATTGCCTTGTAATTTAGCTTCAGGTCAGAGATGGTGATTCCCGCAGATGTTTTCTTGTTGTTGAGGATGGATTTTGCTGTTCTAGGTCATTTTTATTCCAGATGAGATTGCACATTAATCTTTAGAACTCTATAAAAAATTGGGTTGGAATTTTTATGGGGTTTGCATTGAATCTGTAGATTGCGTTTGGTAAGATGGCCATTTTTACAATGTTGATCCTTCCAGTCCATGAGCATGGGAGATCTTTACATTTTCTGAGCTCTTCCTGGATTTCCTTCTGTAAATATTTGAAGATCTTGTCATATAGGTCCTAACCTTGCTTAGTTAGAGTCAAACCAAGGTATTTTATATTGTTTGTGATTATTGTGAAGCTTATCTTTTCCCTAATTTCTTTTTCTGCATGTTTGTCCTTTGAATAGAGGAAGGCTAATGATTTGTTTGAGTTAATTTTATATCCAGCCACTTGCTGAACTTGTTTATCAGCTGTAGAAGTTCTCTGGTGGAATTTTTGGGGTTACTTACACACACTATCATGTCATCTGCAAACAGTGATGTTTTCACTTCTTCCTTTCTATTTTGTATCCCTTTGATTTCCTATTGCTGTGTAATTGCTTCAGCCAGGACTTCCAGTACTATGTTGATATGTAGGTGGAGAGTGGGCAGCCTTGTCTAGTCCCTGATTTTAGTGAGCTTACTTCAAGTTTCTCACCATTAAGTTTGATGTTGGCTGTTGGTTTCTTGTATATTGCTTTTACTATGTTTAGGTATGGGCCTTGGATTCCTGTTCTTTCCAGGACTTTTAACATGAAGGGGTGTTGAATTTTGTCAAATGCTTTTTTAGCATCTAGTGAGATGACCATGTGTTTTTTTTTTCTTTGAGGTTGTTTATATGTTGGATTACGTTGATTAATTTTTATGTATTAAACCATCCCTGCATCCCAGGGATGAAGCCTACTTGATCATGTTGAATGATTGTTTTGATATGTTCTTGGATTCAGAATTTTGTTGAGTATGTTTGTAATAATGTATGTAAATGAGTTTGGTCTGAAGTTCTCTTTCCTTGTAGGGTCATTTTGTGGTTTAGGAAAGAGGGTTATTGTGGTCTCAGAAATGAGTTAGGTAGTGTCCCATCTGACTCTATTTTATGGAATACTTTGGGGAGTATTGGTATTAGGTCATCAATAAATGTCTGCACTGAACCTATCTGGACCTGACCTTTTTTGGTTAGGAGGCTTTTAATGACTGCTTCTATTTCGTTAGGTTTTATGGGACTATTTAGATGGTTTACCTGGTCCTGGTTTAACTTTAGTATCTGGTATCTTTCTAGAAATTCATCCATTTCCTCCAGATTTTCCAGCTTTGTTGAATATAGCTTTTTGTAGTAGGATCTGATGATTTCTTGAATTTCTGCAGTTTCAGTTGTAATGTCCCCACATTCTTTCTGATATTGATAAATTGGATACTCTCTATTGGCCCTCTAGTTAGTCTGGCTAACCGTTTATCAATCTTGTTAATTTTCTCAAAGAACCAGCTCTTGGTTTTGTTAATTCTTTGAATGGTTCTTTTTGTTTCAATTTGGTCAATTTCTGCTCTAAGTTTGAGTATTTCTTGCAGTCTACTCCATTTGGATGTATCTGCTTCCTTTTGTTCTAGAGCTTTCAGCTGTGCTGTAAAGTTGCTAGTGTATGCTCTCTCCAGGTTCTTTTTGGAAGCACTCAGAGCTATGAGTTTTCCTCTCAGTGCTGCTTTCACTGCATCCCATAGGTTTAAATATGTTGTGTTCTAATTTTCATTAAATTCTAGAAAATCCTTAATTTCTTTTTTTATTTCTTCTTTGACCCTACTATTGTTTAATAGAGCATTGTTTAGTTTCCATTTGTATATGGGCTTTTTATTGTCTTTGTTGTTATTAAAGTCCAGACTTACACCATGGTAATCTGATATGATGCATGGGGGTGTTTCAAACATTTTATATCTATTTAGGCTTGTTTTGTGACCAAAAATGTGGTCAATTTTGGAGAAGGTGCTGTGAGGTGCTGAGAAGAAGGTATATTCTTTTGTTTTAGGATGAAATGTTCTGTAGATGTCTATTAATTCCAATTGGTTTACAACCTCTGCTAGTTTCACTGCATGCTTGTTCAGTTTCTGTTTCCATGATCTGTCCATTGATGAGATCATTGATGAGTGGGGTGTTGAGGTCTCCTACTATTATTGTGTGTGGTACAATGTATTTTTTGAGCTTTGGAGGGTTTCTTTCATGAATATGGGTATGCTTGTTTTTGAAGCATATATGTTAAGTGTAATTTCTTCTTTTGGTTTTCTTGCTTAGGAGTTTTCTTGTTTTTACTAGGATGTAGTTCACCTCATTGTATTGGGTTTTCCACCTATAATTCGTTTTAGTGCTGGGTTTGTGGTCAGATATTGTGTATATTTAGATTTGTCTTGAAATATCTTCATCTCTCCATCTGTGGTGATTGATAGTTTTGTTGGGTATAGCAGCTTGGGCTGGCACTTGTGCTCTCTTAGGGTGTGCATGATGTCTGTTCAGGCTCTTCTAGCTTTCATAGTCTCTGTTGTGAAATCGGGTGTGATTCTGATTGGTCTGCCTTTATATGTTACCTGACCTTTTTCCCTTACTGCTTTTAGTATTCTTTCTTTCCTTTGGGTACTTGGCATTTTGACTATTATGTGTCATGAGAAATTTCTTTTCTGGGCTACTCTATTTGGAGTTCTGTTGGCTTGTTTTATGCTCATGGTCATCTCATTCTTAAGAGTAAGGAAGTTTTCTTCTATGATTTTTTTGAAGATATTTACTATGCCTCTTAGTTGATATTCTTTGCCCTCTTCTATTCCTATTGTCCTTAGGTTTGGTCTTTTCATTGTGTCCTGGATCTCCTGGACATTTTGGGTTAGGAGCATTTTGGCTTTTGCATCTTCTCTATCTGTTTTGTCTATGTTTTCAATGTCTTCAGCCCCTGAGATTTTCTCCATCATCATCTTGAAATATGACTTCAATTCTGAGTCTTCTTTTTCTGGAGTGCTTGGCCTTCCGCTGTTTGCTGTGATGGGAGATCTGGGTTCTGATGTTGCCAGGTTGTCTTGGTTTCCCTTGGAGAAGTTCTTTAACTTTCCTCTTGCCATTTTGTTGTCAGTGATTGGTTCCTATCTCTGCTGTGTTCCTGGCCTCTGTCCCTGGATCTCTCCTGTTTTAGGTGGCAAATAGCTTGAGCGTTTGGTCTGCATGCAAGGGCCATCTGGGTGGAAACTGAGTCCCTATAGCTGAATTCCTGCTCCCCTGAACCAATTGGGGGGGTGCTGCACTTTCTGTGTGCCAGGACTAGCCCTCTCTGCACCCTAGCTCCTTGCAGAGCAGTCTCACCAGGCTGCATTCTGTATTTCCACTGTTCCTGGTGGTAAATAGCCTGAGCATTTGGTCTCTTCCTGCCTGATTAAATTCCTATGCCCAGTAACCTTTTTCACAATTGGTCATCTCCAATACCAGGTCTATGGCCTTTGTATCTCACAAAAGAAAATACCCAAACCTTCATCTTCTGTATACTATTTCTGTGTTTGTTCTGTCCATTTTTCTGTCCTATGTTTATCAATACCTCAAGTGTATGAACAATAAATACCTGACTAAAATATCCTTGAATCATAACAATATTGGAATATTATATTTTAAGCATAGTGGGCACTAAAATATGTTGGATACATTGATGATAAATGAATACTAAAAGGTTTTACTGCTTAATTTTGGACAGTTGAAATAGAAACCCAGAGAAAATATGCTGGACATCAAAAGAAATCATTGCTATTTCTTTAGTTTACTATAGAACTGTTGGAGTAATATGATGACCTCTTTACCTAGGAATTTATCCCATATCCCACTAGAAAAGTACCTGTTATATAGTAGATGTGTAACATGTATTTGTTTAATGGATCAAATTGAAACATCTATCTTGATATTTTTCATTTTTCACATTTCATGGAAACTTATATTACTATTTCTGGGGAAAATGACAATTAGAACCATGATCTCAACAATGTTGAAATCCAATGAGCATCTTTCTTAAGTTTCAATCACTCAAAGACTACAATATAGCTCTAGATTTCTGTTCTTGTTCATAGCCTTCTTAATATTTAGGAGCTTTACTATAATTCATTTGAACAGATGTGCATGAAAATAGTGTGTATTAAAAATAAATCAATAATCTTAGTTTTCTCATTTAGCTTTTATGTATAATGAAAGAATCACAGCATGGAATGTGCAGAGGTAAATAGAGTCCCTCTGGTTATCTTCAGAAGGTCCGGTCTGTCTACTTACTGGCTAGCAATCATTCGATATCTCTAAAGTATGCTTATTAAAATAATTTGTCAAATAGTAAAAGTGGAATATATTTAAAGTTATATTTGTTGATAACACATGTGATACTTTTTAATGTGGATAGCCACTTTATATATATTCATTCAAACATTATATATATATATATATATATCACATATATAGTATTTATATACTACATACACACTAAATTTTGATATGAAATTTTATTCCTATGAAACAATTTCTGTGATAATATGTTCTTACTGATTTTACCATAAATTTTATTTATTAATTTCTCCTGATGAAAGATTTTGACACTCCATTTTGCTGAGCAACTCTTAATTACTGAGACATTGGTTCTTGACTGTTAACAACTTTTCTACTTATAAGATCAGTCAAGATTCATAATAGTTATATTTGAGGTTGCATATGTAAAACATGAATAAATCTTGGTTTCTTGAGGTAGTTGAACTGTTAATGAAGCTGTTTGTATGTGATACTTGGAGCTCAATGCTACATAATTATTTTTCAACTTGATGTGTAGACATTCAATAAAAGAAAAAAGAAAATGTGAAGATACTAAGGGTTGGGTTTGGACTCATTCCCCAGTATTTGATAAGCGTTACTCTGGAGTATATACTCAATCAATATGAATTAAACAAAAATGTTTTTCCTAGAAAAGAAAATCAAACTCAAAAGAATAAAAAATAGTTATTCTGTCTGTAAATTCATACTGAAAATGTGTGACCAAATGTGAGCAGAACAATTCTATAATCACCAGATTAATATAATCACATATGGGATATATATATTAATATATGTATATTTGTGTGTGTGTGTGTGATATATGTGTGTGTGTGTATATAATATCCATTGTCCCCCCATTACCAATATTTCCTCCCATAGTTCCTTATCTCACTTCTCCTTACACTTGCCTCTGAGAGGGTGCTACCCTTTCCCCAGGGATCCCCTTTTCCTAGGTCCTCAGTTCTCTGGAGGATTAGTTACACCTTCTCCCAGTGAGGGCAAAACAGATAGTCCCTGCTGAGGGGGGGTCAAACTATCCTGTGTATGCTGCCAGGTTGGTGGCTCAGACACCGGAGCTCCCAGAGTTCTGGGTTACTTTGGATACTCATGGTTTAAATGGTAATTCAGGATATGATATACAAAACAAAACCAAAATACATAATTTATGTAATTATAAAAATAAAATGTTTGTATTTATTTATTTATTAAAATTGGACCAACACATGTGCAAATATGTTCCTCAAACTCTGTGTCCTGATTTGTATGTAGAAATTTAAAATGGACTTAATCACAAATTCAGTGTATTTATTGATATACTAGTTGCTTTTCAGCACTTTGTATTAATCTGAATTTCAATCCATTAAATTATATTGAAAAGATCCAGAAAGTAGTTGTCTTGAGAACCCTGTGGCTAAAATGTTCACACAGAGAAAATGAAGATATTAAAGCATCGCAAAAATGCCGATTGTTTATATTTATTTTCTTCTTTGTACATATTATAGGCATCCAGCATATAATTTTATAGGTTTTTTTTAAATGCATAAGGCTTGGGCACATAAAATGACAGTTGACATTTCGAAGCCTAGGTTCTTCATAAATTCAGGATGGATTGGAAATGCAAAATATAGAATTACAGACTTGAATTCTCTACACTGGAGTTTTTAAAAATTAAGGTAAATTACAGAATGTATTTTGAGGTACATTTTTATTTGACAGTTTTCCTGAAGATCTTAGGAGAATGATTGCAGGATAAAAAGACAAAGATTACTCTATTATTCCTGTCTCATTTTAATTATGCGTTGTGACAGAGAAACAAACAGTAAATAGACCGAAACTTGCTTTACTGTAAGGTAGTGCTAAGCTTTGTTGTCTCACACTTACCAGAAACTTCAAACTCCACTTTTAGCCAGCAGTGTATCTCATTGCTAATGTTCTGAGTGGCCTTTCTTCTGGAGGGAATTCTACTTGTAGCATAACTCACAAACGTGTCTCTGAGAAACAGCTGACATGTATAAATGCTTACAAATGCAATAGAAATTTTGTGTTTTGCTAGTGGAAATTGAATAAGTTATAAACCAGTATTCACTTAAATTTCTTGCTGTGTTGATACTAATCATGAAAATTTCAGATCAGTGTTCTCCTTCTGGATTAAGAAGTAAATTCCTAAGACCCTGAAGGTTACCTACTTTTGAGAATTGGCAGATAAGACTGGAGAAATGAGAATGCCAAAATGTTACATTACCCTGCCTACTGTAATTGATAGATTCATACACCAGCCATACTTCAATTACTTTCACTGTCAGCTTTATATCAAGTGTTATAAATGTAGTTCTTTTTTTCTTTCCTCAGATGTAATGAAGCTTGTTGTGCCTAACATTCTTGTCTGTATAGTATTTTCATGTTTTAATTAAGGCATCATGCTCCTTTGTCAGAGCAATACTTTCTTCAGGAAAATATTATAGCTACCATTGCCTAGAAATTGGGCAAAATTCAACACCCTTTCATGGTAAAAGTCTTGGAAAGATCAGGAATTCAAGGCCTACACCTAACCATAGTAAGAGCAATATATAGCAAACCAATAGCCAACAGCAAACTAAATGAACAGAAACTTGAAGCAATCCGAATAAAATCAGGTACTAGACAAGGAAGACTGCTCTCTCCTACCTATGCAATATAGTAATCGAAGACCTAGACAGAGCAATTAGACAACAAATGAGGTCAGAGGGATAGAAATTCGAAGGGAAGAAGTCAAAATATCATTATTTGCAGCTGATATGATTGTAAACTAAAGTGACTCCAAAAATACACACCAGAGAATGACAGCTGAAAAAGCAACTTCAGCAAAGTGGTTGGATAGAAAATTACCCAAACAAATCAGTAGTCTTCCTCTACTCAAAGGATAAACAGGCTGAGAAAGAAGTCAGGAAAATGACACCCTTTGCAATAGTCACAAATAATACAAAATACCTTTGTGTGACTCTAACCAAAAAAAGTGAAAGATCTATATGATATTAAATTCAAGTCTCTGAGGAAAGAAAGTAAAGAAGATCTAGAAGACAGAAAGATCTCCCATGCTCATGGCTGGCAGGATTAAGATAATGCAAATGGGCATCTTGCCAAAAGCAATCTACAGATTCAGTGCAATCCCCATCAAAATCCCAACTCAATTCTTCATAGTGCTAGAAAGAACAATTAGCAAATTCATCTGGAATTGCAATAAAAAATAAATAAATAAAGAAAGAAAGAAAGAAAGAAAGAAAGAAGAAAGAAAGAAAGAAAGAAAGAAAGAAAGAAAGAAAGAACGAAAGAAAAAGAAAAAGAAACCCAGGATAGCAAAAACTATCCTCAACAACAAAAGAACTTCTGGGGGAATCACAATCCCTGACCTCAAGCAATATTACAGAGCAATCGTGATAAAAACTGTATGGTGTTGGTACAGAAACAGGCAGGTAGATCAGTGAAATAAAATTCAAGACCCAGAAATGACCCCACACACCTATGGTCACTTGAACTTTGAGGAAGGAGCTAAAACCATCAACAAATGGTGCTGGTTCAACTGGAAGTCAGCATCTAAAAGAATGAAAATTAATCCATTCTTATTGCCATGTACAAAGCTCAAGCCCAAGTGGATCAAGGACCTCCACATAAAACCAGATATACTCAAACGAATAGAAGAGAAAATGGGGAAGAGCTAAGCACACATTGGCACAAGGAAATTTTTTTTGAAGAAAACGCCAATGGCTTATGTTCTAAGATCAAGAATCAAAAAATGGGACCTCATAAAATAGCAACTTTCTATAAGGCAAAGAATACCGTTATTAGGATAAATGAAAACCAACAGAATGGGAAAAGGTCTTTGCCAGTCCTACATGCAATAGAGGGATAATAGCCACAATATACAAAAAGTTAGACTCCAGAGAATCACATAACCCTATTAAAAATGGGTACAGAGCTAAACAAAGAATTCTTAACTGAGGAGTTAAGAAGGATGGCCAAAGGATGGATGCTTCAGTTCTTCTTAGAAGGGGAAACAAAAATATTCTCAGGCAGAAATATTGAGACAATATTTAGAGCAGATACTGAAGGAAAGGCTATCGAGAGACTGTCCCACTTGTGTATCCAACCCATATACAGCAACCAAAACTAGACAATATTGCTGATACCACAAAGTGCATGCTGATAGCCTGATATAGATGTGTCCTGAGAGCCTCTGCCAGAGCATGACAAAAACAGAGGTAGATGCTCACAGCCAACAACTGAACTGAGAACGGGGTCCTTAAGGAAAGAGTTAGAGAAAGGATTGAAAGAGTTGAAGGGGTGTACAAACCTGTAAGAACAATAATACCAACCAACCAGAACTCCCAGGGATTAAACGACCAACCAAAGAGCACACATGGACAGACCCATAGCTCCAGCTGCACATGTAGCAGAGGATGGCCTTGTTGGGCGTCAACGGGAGGAGAAGCTCTTGGTCTTGCCAAGGCTTGATTCTCTAGTTCTTGAGAAAAACAGTGCTGGGAGGTGCGAGGGGGTTAGTGGGCAGGTGAACACTTTCAGAGAAGCAGAGGAAAAAGGATAGTATAGGGGGTATGGAGGGGAATCTGAAAAATGGGATAAAATTTTAACTGTAGATAAAATATATCCAATAAAATCAGTGAAAAAATTTTTTCAGAACATCCTATTTATTGGCCTCAAGATATTCATATTTTAATCTGAGAAACTGTTTAATTTTAGTAATCTCTTCTTCTATGTATGCATTGATCAATTATACATTTTGCATTCTATATATTCTTATTTTTAATTCATAGTACAACTATATAAGAGCTAATTAGAACTGCAAAGCAAGTTTGCCAAGAGAATTTACTAAAGTTAAACATGTTCATCCACATTTTCATCGCCATTTCTGCTTGGGCTTCAAACAAAGATGAGGCACCCAGGTAGTACAGCTTTCGTCACCAATGCTGAGGGAGTTACACTATGTAGTTAAAATGGAGGGGGAAAAGAAACAATTTGATGGAAATATAGAAATGTGTTTTATATTTTAAAAAGTGGCATTATAAAACCAAAGGAAAAGATAATGCTGATAACGATGTTGTAATACACATATACACATTTAGATGCATTTTTTTTTTTTTACATTATTGAAGGTCCTATACTTCGTGTGATCATTGGAGAAGCTTGCCTCATCTTTTTTCTTTGTGGCACTTTGTGAAGGGTTAGCTGGGTTTCTCCTATATTTTTTTGAATTATTTCTATATGAGCACTCTACTTCTTCCTATCCCTTTCCCCCAAACTTGCCTCATGTTCTACATTCCAAGTTCATAATTATTATTGTAACACATACATATAACTATATACAAAAATAAAATCACAATACACATACAGAAATGCAAACATACAACCAGGTTATCCATTTAGCATTTCTCATACATCCATATATTTAGGCCTGACATTTAATTTTATATACCCTATGTGGAAAATTTTCTCTATATGAAACACCTAATTCTCCTTCATCCATCAGACAATGGCTTGTGATGGTTTGATTAAGAATGTCTCCCACATCCTCATATATTTGGATGGTTAGTCAGCAGAGTAGACCTGTTTGCAAGGATTAAAGAGATGAGATGAGACGTGACTTTGTTAGAGTAGGTGTGCCATTGCTGGAGAAACTGTGGCATTGGGAATCGGTTCTGGAATTTCAAAAGTCTTTGTTGTTGTTTTAAGATGTTTTATCTATTTCCATTCCAAATACTACCCCCCCCCCCCATTCACAGAGTCCCTCCCTTATACCTATCCCCTTCTCTGAGAGGATGGCACATCCCCCTTTGGGTATCCCCCAACCTTGTGCAACAAGTCTCTGTCAGATTAGGCATATCCTCCTCCAGTAAAACCAGGCAAGGCTGCTACCATAGGCACATGCCACAGCATGTTGCAGTTTAGGGAAAGCCTCTGCTCCATTGCTGGGGGACCTACGAGTTGGGGTACTTTGCCGCAATGTCTGCTACATATGTGTGGGGGCCATCATGCCAGCCCATGATTTTTTTTCCCCCTTTGGTTGGTGGCTAAGTTTTTGAGAGCTTCCACAGGTCCAGGTTAGTTGATTCTGTTGGTCTTCCTGTGTGGGTTTCTATCTCCTTTAGAGTTTTCAATCCCTCCCTAAATTCTTAGAAGGGAGAACAAAACACTCACGGGAGGAAATACAAGGTCAAACAGAGGGGCAGGGATTGAAAAAATTATCAGAGACTGCCTCACCAACCATTGAGCACCCATGGAGAGACCCATGGCTCCAGGTGCATCTGTAGCAGAGGATAGCATTGTCTGACATCTATAGGAGAAGAGGTCTTTGGTCCAATGAAGGCACTGAGGTGGAGAGGGTGATTGGAAGACGGTTCACCTTCATGGAAACAACTGGAGGGGAAGAGAGGATGGGAGGAGGGAGGGAGCAAATAACATTAGAAATGTAAATACAGAGAATATACAAAAAATAATTCAAAAAAATCAAAAGTTCGTTCCAGATTCGGTCTCTCTCTGTCTCTGTCTCTCTCTGTCTCTCTTTCTCTCTCTCTCTATCTTCCCCCCCCCCTCTCTCTCTGATAGTAATGTACTAAATCTCTGAAACTATGAGGAAGCACACTAAGTGTTGGTCATGGTATAAGTTTACAAAAATCAAACATTGACTAAGACAGTGAGAAAGAACGTAGCGTCCCTATCCACATTGGCCTATCAGCTCTTACTGTCATTGTGGTGGTCTTGCTCAGACACTGACACTTTTGAGATTCTGTGGATGTATTTTCTCCTATTCTACCTAGGAAACACTATCTGTCAAGAGCTTCTTTGGTCTTTTGGCTCTTACAAAGTTTCTGCCCATGTTCTTTTATTATTCTTGAGTCTTCAGAAAGAGGGCTGCCTTATAGATATACAACTGATGTCTCAGATTCCATATATTCTCTGCAATGGACCAGTTTCAGTTCTATGTAATGGCCTCTGCCTGTTACAAATAGAAGCTTATTGAAAAGGGAACAGAAAATACCTTATGAAAATAAGTATGGAGAACACACTATAAATCATACTGTTTTCGGGAAAATGGCAGTAGTAGATTTTCTTCTCAGGTCTTTGCGTTCCCATCCATGGTTAATAAGCTAGGTTTACCATACCAGATATGTGTTCTTCATATTATACAATTAGCAAGTAAAGTATTAGGTTTGTCTTGATATTTTAAAACATTTATTGTCTTCTAGCATGTCTTCATTTTTCTTCCAACCCACGTACAACCTTCTGCCTTTTCTGCCCCTTGGGAGCCTCGGTGGGTGCTGGCTTTTTTCTCGGATAAATATAAATTGAAGCATTGTTTTCAGTATTGCCTGTTAAGTGTTTAGAAAAGAGTAATTTCATAATACTTTTCTAAATAGCCTTTAGGACAGATCAATAACTTGGTAGTAAATTTTCACTCTTTTTGGATTAGACGTATTAAGATGAAATTCCTATGTGTTTTGGGGTGCCACCATCCACAGGGGGACAATAGTAGAAAGTTGGTTGCAAAAGTCAGAGGAGCCTTTTCCTTAAGAACACTGGAGAAAATAGAAAATTGAATGAAGTAGATTGTATGTTTTATGTCTTCCATATCTAAATGATGCTAGATGGTATATGATCATTTGAAAAATTGATTTTTATATAAAAATATAATGAATGATCATTTAGAATTGATTTTATATAAGAAGATATATACATATATATTAATTTTACACTAACATAATAAGAGGATAAATATATAACGATCAAAAGCAGTGAAGTGAACAAGCACACTCTAGCTCCACAGAATCTTATGCCCTCTTATGGCCTTTGTGACACCCACACACAAATATGCACAAATTTTCACGTGTCTGTGCTCAGACATGAAAACACAATAAAACAGATATTAAAACAGAGAGAAATGAATGAACTAGAACCAAGGAGAGGTTGTTATCTCTCTGTATGAAGGAATGTGGAAGGTTATCATGTTGGTTGGAGAAGACAACATCTGTATTCCTACCATTTTAGAATAGAGGTAAAAATGTTCTCTTGATAGAAAAAAAAAAATCCATGCTCTTGTAGACATCCATCGTAAAATACCATGCAACTTGACAAGAAGCCTATGACCCGCTCTGTGTCTGTACAAACTACTTAGACATATCAATCATGCTTTCAGCCAAGCAGCAGAACCCTCTTCATGAAATCAAACCCAGAAATGGACAAAATAAACATGCCCAATTAACGGAAATTGCTAACTTACTTTTCTACTTATATAATTATACAGTCAAATTTCACTAGACGTTTGAGGCAAACTGCCTAAGTCATTATCCTGAGAGTCATGAGAAATCACTTTAGCCATGGACTTTTGATTGCCAAAATAAACAGAAGTTGTGTGAGCTCCATGGAAGAAAAAGTGAATTCACTTTACACATTCTTTGGTCCTTTCATATATCCCCAGAAATTTAGTAGTAACGGCTGCATTGGGAATGAATCCCCCATATTACATCTATGATCTAGTCTCTTTGAGAACCATTTTTACAAATATACTCAGTAATCCTGCTTTAACATTGACCTTTTTATATTCTTTAATCAAGTAAGGTTGACCCCTGAAGTTTATCTATCTGGTGATCTAACTTGCTAACTTAAAAGAAACAGAAAGTTTACTGCTCGTAGCATCTAAAATATGTATACATTATATAAAAAACACAAACATCGATGAAGCTTTCACTTTCTGGGTATGCATGGATCTGTACTTAGACTTTCTCTTAGCAGGTGAAAGTTTTCTAACGTGGTACTAGTCATTGAGAAAAAGGCTCACATTTCTATTTTTCTTATTCATTTTATGAAAATCTCTTGAATATATTCTATAGAAAATGCACAGGCGACTTAGGAGGAAAAAAAAAAAGAAATGTGGATCGAAAGAGAAAGTCATAAGCCTGGGAAAGAGAAATGACTTCCCAGGATGTAACTTGCAACATCCCTAGAAATCAATCAGCTCAAGTGAGAGCAGCAAATCAGAGGGCTATTGTAGTATATCTTCAAGAAATGTGAGAGCAATTTTCAGTAAGAATTTATAGAGACTGTGATCATATGATAAATAAGCTAACCTTTTCAACAGCAGGAAAAAAATTAACTAGATACTCCATGAAAACAAGAAAACATATCTGAGGAAGTATTCAAGTGATTCATAAATTTAAACAGTTGCTAGTCTTTAAGAAAATACATTTGCATGCAGTGTTAGAATATCTTCTGTGATTTGGTGCCTTCAGGATAGTTCTTAAATTTTTCTACTTGAGTCCTAAGATTAACAATATTTAGACAATTGCATTTTTGTAAATTTTAATTTTCATTTTAAAAAAATCAATCATAAACAAGATATTGCAGCATTATTATGCGGGTGGCAGCGTTTCTCCATTTGTTAACCTTCCCTGTGTTTTGACAGTTCATATTAATTGGAAGTTAGGATGTAAATGAAGAATGTAAATGTCTCAACTTTTGACTTTCAGATTGGAGATATGGTGGAATTTGAGCACTGCATGAAAAACTGAGTCTTTGAAGTCTGAGAGTTAAGAGTGTTTCCTTTGCTCTTTGTAGTTTCTACTGTTGCTGCAGCAGAGGTGTAAGAAGGAGCTGCTGGACCTCAGCTTGATTTGATTGAAGTACACTTGCATCCATGCCTCATCAAGAAACAGAATCAAATACATTTTTTTATCAAAGCAGAATTTATTGCAGCACACCATGAGGGTTATCTCTTCTGGAGGTGTTAACCAGAGTGGTCCTATGAACCCTCACATATTATGTTATTACCACTGCTTGTGCTTTTATGCCATAATTAATGATAAAACTAGCTGCTGAAGATGCAATGTATTTGAGACATATAGAGTACAAGCTCAAGGTGCTTCATACCTTTGAACTATTTTTTTATATTCCTGAGCAGTACTATCTAGAGGACAAAAGTAACTATGGGTCTTACCATCTATGAATCCTGGTGACTGACTTGGAAGGATATGCCCTCTAGTAGAATAGTGAATTGACTGTCAAGGAGTAACCAACTAGTTTCCCATTAGATCTAAGATCCCTTTTACAAGGTGGAACCTACACTTACCAGTGCCAGAAACTTATTGTAAGACTGGTCATATACCCTAGAGGAATGCCTACTAGTATTACTATGATAAATTGACATAGCACTAAAGCAATCTGTGAGACTTATTATTCTACTCATATACTAAGATGTTTCTCAAACCTCATTAGAGAAGCATTTTTGGTAGTAGATGTTAATTAATACAGAGTCCTCTAAATGATGATGGTACAGAAAATTAGTCTGAATGCTATTCCCTTCATTCAGTGCTATATCAGACTCCTCCTCCAAAGAATCAGGGATCATCACAGAAGAGGGTACAGAAAGCTTATGAGAATCATAGGGAAGACATAGGATGGAAATGCTGTACAAATGAACTCACATTCATTGTGAGAACATGTGCAATATCTGTGCAAACTCACATTCATTGTAAGAACATGTGCAATATCTGTGCAAACCCAAACCAGTTGAAATTTCAGAATGAAGAAAGTAGGTAAGCATAAAGGCCCCAGTCATGTAGAATACCTATTGACATTTGAGAGCTGCTGTAGAAAACAAGAGTCAGTTTACTCTAAAGATGGTCCAATGGGAGGTCAACTATGCTTCACGGGATGAGCCTACACCCCAAATAATATGTAGAGCATAGTTTGGACCTGATGACATTATAAAACAAATGTCTCAGTCAGTCCTGGACTGGCAATTAAAGGTTGGCAGATCTGGCAGAAGTTTTAGGTGTGTGTAAGTATGATCAAAATACAAAATTCTGAAAACTAAACACATGTACTTCTGTAGACCTTTATTTTAGCAATTGTTTAATACACATATTAATTGACTATGTTGTTGACTTACACAAAACTATAGAACAGAATTTGTTACAGAATGAAAAACGAAAGCTGCTAACATGGCTCTGAAGTGTACTGCAGCAGGGTTAATATCTAAAAATAATAGACCAAATGCAGGTTTAAATAAGGTCTGGTATGTATGGATCCAAAAGAATCTGTTTAAGAATTAAAATTATATATAACAAAATTCAAGAGTGGAGCTGGAAAAGTGGCTCACTTGTTAAGAGGTCATACTACTTTTCCAGAAGACCTGAGTTCTGTTCCTTAGGACCTAACTTGAGGGATGGTTCTCAGTGTTTGGAACACCTGGGCAATGGGCTATGGCACCCTCTTCTGGGCTTGACTGGTACCTGTATTCAATATGGCACACACACCTCAACTCCCCACACTTACACATATACATGTATGTAAACAACAATAATAATGAATTATAAAAAATGAAAATGTTTATGGAAAAAACACATTTGCCTGATGGTAGATTATCAATTGCAAACAGAATAAAGCAAAATTTGTGAGTTAAGCAATATCATAAATATATACACAATAACAAAATTTTTCAAGCTCTATTTGTACAGAACAGAGACTTACTATAGCTTTGTAATAAAACTGGCTGATCTTCAAATTTCATAAATATATTTGTATTTCAGCAAATTATAATGAGAAAAAAGTCTTGGTTTTTTTCCTACTTCTACAGGTCAACTAAAATATTTTAAGGATTGCATCAGTTTTGAAAACATTCTAGTTTGGAAAAATATTAGCAATGCCTTTAAATATAACCCTCTAGTACATTAATTGAGACTTACTAATCCCTCTTTCCTCCTCTGAAGCACAACAAAAGGGGATTTAATGAGTGTGTGGAAGGTGCTGCAGAAACTCAAATAGTTAAATTCAGGACCACATTACACATGCACATCAAGTGCATGGAGTTACACATAATACTACTGTTTACTGATATTTAATGCAATTCATGACTCATTGAATTTTATTGAAGAAAACTAAAATTTTTCATCACTCTTACACTGTAACACTACTGAAACAGAATTTCTCGTTGGAGCCATTCTGGTATGACAGAAGGAGGTCCATTTGTCAAAGCACTTGTTATGGAAATAGCTAATTATTTTAATCAGTTTCAGTAGATAGGATGCAGATGATGTCCTAGAGGCTTATACATTCCAATGTGAAATTACATGGTAAGTAATTACTGGATATGAGATTTCCATCTTAATATATATTGAAATAAATAATAAACCTCCTAATACACAGTTGCGGTTTTTAAAGGGTTCTAGACATAGAGGAAATTATTTCATGTTTCTCGCATGAAAATTATGTCTTAAATAGATCATAGAAACACAGATAGCTTGTTCATAAATACACATAATGAATTTTCCTCAGAAATCTTCTGGTATTAGGAACTATTAGGAAAAGCTTTAGTAACCCCACTTAAACTCTAATTGTGTTTTAGATTTCTGAAGGTCAACATATCAGGAGAGTCAGTTTGAAATTAAAAATATGAGAGCAAAAGAAGAATCTTAGAGTTTTGCTGGCTTTCATCTTCACTTAGAGCTTCCTGGAAAGCCTCTCCTGAGTGACAGAAATAACCTATAGAGCAGCACATGAACTACTGCAAAAACTAGACTTTTTTCTTACTTTTATGAATATAGCTCCTTCTATTAGTTTATTTGATCACATTACTCAGTTTTCCTAAGAAGGCCTGCCTCATTTCATTTGGGCTGCACAGTTCTCATCTCAAAATGTACTGGAAAGGAAACTACCTCTCTATTATAAACTTGAGAAGTCTTGAGTTTCTTCATGAACTTTATCTGTAAATTGACAATATAGCAAATGTGGTTGAAGCTTTGTGCATGTATTTTTGGGTTTGTATAGATTTCTGCTCATGGCCAATAAATATCTGGCATGGTCACTGTTTCTGCAGTTTTTCTGAGGAGTAATCAACACAGAATAAGATATATCTAAGATCTTGCAGTGTGTTCCATTATGACACACAAGGGCACCTGTGAAGCCAGTAGCCTTATGGATAAAGCGAATATTCCCCATTGTTCTCCTACCTTCATTTAGCCACTTCTTGTGCCTGTAACTTTGTCTCAACCTCTGCACTTTCTGCCAAGGCAGATTAAATCATTTTCTAGAAATCTAAAAATAGAACCATATAACAGATACTTTCTGTTTGGCTTCTTTATTGAGATTTCTCCCTGCTATTGCTTATATTAAGAATTCATTTTACTGGTGAACAGTGATGAATGATATGAGTCAGGTACAGTTTAAAATACACACACACACACACACACACACACATATGCACACACACATGCACACACACATATACATATACATACACATACACATGCACATATACATATACACACGTGATGAACACCAAATATGAGATTATTTTAAATAAAGATGCTTGAAAAATATCAACAATGGGCTATTTTCCTCAGCACTAAGCAAAGATGTCAGGGTGAATGTTTTCAGGGTGATAGAAATACAGTGTGTTTCCATGAGGACCTGTAAGTTTGCTTTCAAGAGTGATTGTATTACTTTCTATACACCTGCACATGAGTTCAATTCTGCATTCTTCAATAATAGTCACTAAAGCCAGTGTCTTAATTTTTACCCATTGTAACATATGGTCAATGAAATCTCATCTGATTTTAGTTTGATGTTGTAATTTATATCATAAAGGTACTGAATACCTTTTCATACATTTTCTGCCACTGTAAAGTTAATTTTTTCATGAATATTTTAATCATTTTATGGAGTTCCTCATTTCTTAATAAAATGTTGTAATAATTCTTTACACATTGCAAATCTAAATGCTGTCCTAAATTCCTGACTTACAAATGTATTCTTCCAGCTTGGGGCTTGGTTTTTGATTCACTTAAATTTGACTTTGAGTTATTTACATTTTCCATAATGTAGAGTTTAATCAATGTTCTGCGATTAATAGTGTTGGTGTTGCAATTAATATGTTTTGCTTAAACTGAGCACAAATAAGGTTACTTTAATATGGATTCCAGGTTTTAGAGATGGTTGTAGCTTTTAATTCTGTGTCTACAGTCTATTTCAAGTAAGTCTATAGTGGGGTGAGAATGACCCTAAATTCTTCAGATGTGTAGACACCCAAATTGAATGTATATAAAAGTCTTGACTATTCCTGAGACTGCCTCACTTGTGATCACAATCTGTGTTTGTGTAATTGTTCATGCTTAGGACTTTTTAACCTCTTTACATCTGTGCATGTGTTAAAGAAGTTCAGTAAAGGTGTCCTGCTTCTTCTTTGCAAGAACTCAGATTCCAATGTAGATGAGCCCAAAGTCATTCATGTCAGGGTGTTTTGTCACTCCAAGTTTATTGTGTGTATTGTCTGAATGTATGTCTTTCACATTTATTAATCTTACTTAATATGGCAAGTGTGGGTAATATCTAACCAGCTATTATTTTTGACTAGTTTACTATTTTTTTAATGCATTGTAGTTTGCATTTCTAGAAACCCAATGCCTGTCGCTATTCACCTTGTGTCTCTTCCTGAAACAATCTATGGGAGGCCTTATACCAATTGATTTCAAGTCAGTTATTTGCTAATTATAACAGAGTATTTTTTTTGTTTATGTGTCTATTAAATTTGACTCATGTTCAAATATGTCCCAAATGTTAAATTTTCTGTACCTTTTATTTTCTGTATCCACTTGAGCTCATTTGTCTTACACAGTTTCTTTTCTCAGAAATACTTTTGTCCTTCTGGATTTTATTCAGATGTTTTAATGAATGAAACTAACTCATTTCTTTAAGCCATGAGGTTCTTGTTTTTCTGTGACTGGAATGTTTTGCTTAGCATGGTTATTCTAGTTCCATTCATGTTCCCATAAACAGTTGGATCCATTCAGTTATAGAGCTGAATGGAATTCTGTTGTAAGGGTCTGTACTTATAAGTTGGAACTTATTTGCAACTTACATGTCTTAGATTTTAAAACAACATTCCAGTGATTATGAACATGAAAATATTCATGTGAAGATATTGCTTCCTTCTATTATATACAGAGCACCAGAATAAATAGGTCGTATAGTAGTTTTAATTGTAGTTTTCTCAGGGAAAGTCATATTGCTTTTCCATATGGTAGGAGTTTACATTCAGAATTTGTTCCTTTACCTTAGAAAGTGCTACACTCTGTCTGTATTCTGGCACATCATGCTGTCCTGTGGGACTCCTCTCAAGACAGTGACCTGACAGGACTGGAATACATCTACCTGAAAATTGCCTTTTCAGGCAACATAACATTCTGAAAATTCTGGTTTCTATTACTAAAGTTAGGACCAAAAGTAAAGTTCTTTTGAATTATCCTCTCCATGATTATAATATATATATATATATATATATATGTGTGTGTGTGTGTGTGTGTGTGTGTGTGTGTGTGTGTGTGTGTGTGTGGGTGTGTGTGTGTGTGTGTGTGTGTGTGTACCTAAATATATTATCATATACATTAGCATTGAACAACAAATATGGTTTAAAATATAAATCAAAAAATAATAGCTAACTTTTTAAGCAATAAACAATCAATAGTTGTGTTAGAAGAAATGCTTCCAAAGCAGACTTAATTTGCAGATATTTTCTTAATTAATTTTTTCCAAGAGTATGCAAAACATCCTGTACTTATGGAGACAAGGTTCTGGAATGAGCAAACTCTAGCCACCCTCTTCCCTTTGAAGAAAACTGAAGATATGTCAGTATTTGGTGTCTTCTATACTTGTGAATGTTAAGTCCACTAGCTTGGTTTTACACTGATTTATATGCCAGGGTTTACAGAAGGTTGATGTACAAATATCACAATTTATAGAAAAAAATATATATGGTATTTTTTACTCACTTTGTTACGGTTGCAGTTTCATTTGCTTTATGGCCTTTTTGATAAAGTAAAGGATAACTGCTCTTCCAAAAATTCATAAAAATCCCACCCATTGCTTTACTGTAAGAATAATGTCATAATCTTGTCATAGTTGTACCTATATTTGTTCCAGAGATATAATACTTTTCTATAAAAATTATAATTTTGTTTTAATTATTAGTGAAAGAACAGGGATAATTCTTTCTGAGCTCTAAAAGTTTATAAGTTATAAACTATGTTTCCATCAATTACCTTAGTTAACCTTCCGACACTCTAGAAGTTGTGTCTAATTTCTCATTTTTGACCATTATTTTTATTTCATCATACTAACATTTAGAAGGTATCAAAATTTAGCACAAGGACCTAATCTTATTCCACTAATAAGTCTATATATCAACAGTTGAGAGTCCAGTTATAAAAATCATTTAAAGAAGTAAATTAAAAGATTAGGTTGATTTATTCTTCTATATGTTTACAAAATACAAATGAGTACCAGAGCCTGGTATGCAAGTGAACACTGCTTAAAATCAATGTTACAACATTTTAAATATAAATGTTTACTGATATTAAAAAATTCAAGACCATTGAACAAGAAAAATATAATTTAACTTAGTAAGTTAGAAGTTTAAATTTACTCCCTTAAAAAGATCCTCATAGTGAAACTTTAAAGTTTATATTGGCATTAAACCTTCCTACTCATAACTTGCACATGAAATCAGAAGTCACTTGTAAGTTTCTTATAGTTCCTTTCTTCAAAATTGCTATGAACTACATTGCTGAGACCAGTGGGATTTATGCCACTGCTTTGCAAAAACAGTCTGGCATTATCAACATTAATTGAATGTGTGCATATAAATGAGTTCATCATTTCACTCCTAGAAATATCCACAATACATGCAATAGGCTTATGTATCAAGAGACATGTTCCAACAGGCATTCTGATCTTTTAATTATCAACAACACAATGCCATTAGAAGTAAAGCAGGAATATGCTTATGGTGTACTTCACAATGACCGCAGACTGCAGTGGAAAGCAAATCACTACATCCATTGTAACAACCGTGTGAATAAAGCCACAAATGGAGATGCACACTCTGAATGACTGATGCTTGAAACTGTGATGTTAAAAGGCAAAACAAAGGCTCCTGCCTCCATATATGCATCTACACTGTAAAACTGTGTATTATAAAAAGCCATTGGATTGAAGCGTAACAGGACGACTTCAGCAGTGGCATAAAGTTTTCTTTACAACTATTCATTTAACTTGTTTTGGATATTTTGCAGCATGAACATCTTATTTCAAAGATATTTTTAAAAATCATATCAAGTATCATTCAAGGTAAATAGCAACACTTTTACTCTAAAGCTATAAAATATATCTGTAACATGTAAAAAGAATTAATTTAAATCAAAATAAAACTTTTATCAGGGTACAATACTAAATGCCATATGGGATAGAAAGCAAAAACCATATAAATTCTTCATTAAAGAAAAAGTTCTATGTTAATACCAGTTGTGGACTTTAGGTGTAAAATTTTAAAGCTCATGATACTCAAATAATATACAGCACTTAATAATATTAATAAAAGGAATAAAAGAAATGAGAAAATGGAAAATGGGAGGTATTTAAATCATAGGTTTGGTCAGGAAACTTTGACCTCAGAATATGTGTGAGTATTTTTTCAGTTATTAATAATACCACTATGCCATTAAAGTTGACACTTTCCTTTTCCAGTCTCTTGCAGGACAGTGTGGCTCTGACAGAGATGGAGAGTGGGCATCTGGTGCTCAGAATGACAGGAAAGAATAGAGCATGGGTTTGAATCTAGTGTTACTGCTGCCTTAACTCCAGGGAAACTACTTAGATGTGAAATACAACTATTCTTTCCTCCCCTGTTTGTAGAAAATTTATAATAATAGTAATATTTTCATATAGATGTAAAAAAGCACACATATACAAAGAAACAGCCATAGTTAGAAGCACTCATTGAATCAGTCAGATGTCTCTCAGATGTGCTGCCCTGCACTTATATTAAAGTTCACACAGAGGGAACTTCTTTTTCTTTTAATCTTCAAATTTTGACAATTTTATCATGTACGAAGTTTGTTTTATTGAATTGTGTTATTTTTAAATTGCTGTTTCATACAAGTTTATTTTGTTCTTCTTTTGGCTTCTTGGGATAAGACACAGGTCAATTATTCGATATCTTTCTTTCCTCTAATAAAATTAACTGAAGCTATACATTTTACTTCACATGCTACTTTAGCTACACTCACACACTTTGATGAAGCTTCACTACATAATTTGGTCTCAAAGATATCTATATATATTTTACTAAATTCCTTTGTATTCTGAATTTTATTACTGAATGATTAAATCTTTAAAGGCCTTTTTAGACTAGATTAGTAACTTCTGATATAATACTTTAGGTGTGAGTTATAGTTTTAATTAATTTAGATATTTTTTCCTTTTTTCATATTTTATTAGATACTCTCTGTATTTACATTTGAAATATTATCCCCTTCTTCCAACCTGCTCTCCCCTCCCCCTCTACTTGTCTTCCATTCACCCTCTCCAACTCAGTGTCTTGGCATTCCTCTACATTGGGAAAATGTGCTCTCACTGGACCAAAGGTTTCTTCTCTCAATGATGCCAGACAATGCTATTATACACTCCATATGCAACTGGAACCACTGGCCTCTCAATACATGTTCAATGGTTGGTGTTCTAGTCCATGGGAGCTGTGGTGGATTTTAGTAATTGAAAATGTTGTTCTTCCCATGAGGCCACAACCCCCCTCAGCTCCTCCAGCTACAACCCCAATACCCTCACTAGGGTCCCTGTACTCAGTCTGATGGTTAGCTGCAAACTTGTTTAGCTGCCTGATTCTGGCAAAACCCCTGAGGAGGCACCCCTATCTGGATCCTGCCAGCAAGCACCTCCCAACACTAGCAAAAACGACATACAGTAGAAAATCCTTATTGATGGATGATAGTCCTTAGGCTCTCGCTCAAGCTAAAAGAAGTCCATAGTCCCTCTGAGCCACCGGGCCCAGAGGGAACTTCTAAAGACTATGAACTTCTTTTAGCTTGAGCGAGAGCCTAAGGACTATCATCCATCAATAAGGATTTTCTACTGCTGAATGTACAAAATTTGAAATGCAATCATATGCAGAAATTTAAAATGCATATAAGTAAAAAAGGAAAATATGAGGAAATCACCTTCTGGTTGATAAAGAATCATATTACTGAAAGAAATACAGATTTCTGTGATACTTTGCATTTCAGGCAAACTGATAAAACAATAAGTGTACCACACACATGCCCTGAACATTCTGTATTTGTTTTTATGTCTGACAAACCATGATATATGGCAGACTCATACACTGTAAATCATGAACAGTGTTCAGAAATGCATGCTCTTAGTAACCAGTATCTATCTTAAGGAGTAGATTAATAAGGACTCAACATATCTATCTCTGACTTTTAGAATGAGTTTTCCAAACGTTTTATACTAATATCTTATACTAAATAAACCAGCTTTCTAAAACCGAGATTTATCCAATAGCAGGCTTCTTGTGTTTCTTGGTCTCCTTGTGATCTCTTCTGTATCTAAAGACTAAAGTTCAAACTTCTGTACTGGATTCATACGGCCATAAAAACTAGTGTTTATCTACATAGTAATAGCCATCCTTAATGGCCATACCTTACCAGGCAGATCTATATGGGTGCATGATCCTGTGACTTAATATGGTTGACTCTCCCAAGAACATTGTGTTCCTTTTTGTGCCTTCCCAATCTAATAAATCTGAAACAAAGCCCCACTGCTCAGCTCTTAGCACCAAATAGACCAAGCTCATTTTTAAGGCCTTTTCTTCTAGGGAAATCCAGTATTTCTTTGTTAATCACACTACATTTTGAACACAATGCTAAAGGGTACATACATCACTAGTGCTACCTATGTAGCAATTCTCACTGATTAGAAAATGGCCTTTGATTTGAAATAAAGTGAGGTGAGCGTTGCCAGTGTTTGAGATAGGAGACTTGAGAAGAGCTGGGTGGAGGAAAGAGCAAAGATTGATATGACTGTTTTTAGTTAAAATATGTTAAAATGAAAACATCTTGAAACAAAAGAAAAGATCTATCCATAAGTGTATGTGTTTGTGTATTTGTGAGCCATGTGTCTGGGTACACCATCATATGTCTGAGTGCACCTTCATGTGTCATAGTACAGTTTCATGTATCTGAGTAAATCTTCATGTGTATGAGTAGTTTCATGTGCCTGAGTACAGCTTCATGTTTCTGAGTACACCTTCATGTATGTGAGTGCAGCTTCATATTTCTCAGCACACCTTCATGTATCTGAGTACACCTTTACTATGTATGTGAGTACAGCTTCCTGTGTGACTGAGTAACCCTTCCAGTCTCTGAATACAGGTGCACCTGCTGTGCCACAGCATGAGTAGAATTCAGAAAACAACCTTGGCTACAAATCTTCATAGCCTATCTTGTTTGGGGCAGGGTTTCTCTGTTGTTTGCAAATAGATTCCCCAAACCAGCTGGTACTCATGCTTCTGGATTTCCCTGATTGTCTGCCTCTCCTCTGGATGGGGTAGTACTCATTGAAGACCAGTGTAACAACATATGTTTTGGAATGAATTTTGACCATTTGAACACAGGTTCCCATGCTTACCTGGCAAATGCTTATCCATTGAACGGTTTCTCCATTTTGAAAATCTCTTAATAAGAACCAACCAAATTCACTAAAATATCTAATTAAATATTTTAGTGCCAGATTCATAGCTTGATTTAATACATACAAAAGGTTTATAAATATGGATCTATAAAGAGGACACTGTGCTAATTATTACCAGTCATCAGTAACCCTAAAGTTTTTTTAATAATGCATTAGTAAAACATATGTGGAAGTAAACTCTACAGGTTACTTTCTTTATTACTTGCTAGTTTTATTTAAGCTATGCATTGGAATTTGCATGAGTTAATAAGTTGCTAAGTTTGATGAATGAACAAAGGAATGTTGAAAACTTTGTAAATTATAGTTGTTTCCTAAATGAGTTTCAATTCACATAGACAGCTATGGAGATTTTATAATCTACTATAGATAGGAATTGCAAGTTGTTGTTATTAAAGTTGACTGAGAATACATACAGCTAACCATTGGAGTGAACATGGAGGACAAAATGAAAGAGCTAGAGAAAGGACTGAAGGAGCTGAAAGAATTTGCAGCCCCATGGGAAGAGCAACATTATCAACCAACCCAACCCTCCAGAAATCCCAGGAAATAAAACAACAAATTGAGCACACATGGAGAGATCCATGGCTCCAGTTGCATATGTAGCAGAGGATGTCATTGTCTGGCATCAATGTGAGAAGAGGCTAGTTTTCCCAGTGTAGGGGAATGCCAAGGTGCTGAGTTGGGAGAGGGTGGTTGAGAAAGGGAGCACCTTCATGGAGCCAGTGGGAGGGGAAGGGAGATGGGAGGTGAGAAGAAATTACATTTGAAATGTAAATACATACAATATTCAATAAAAATGAAAAAATAACAAAAATATAAAACTAAAAAGAGATGCAAGCAAACTATTTTCATGTGCAGCTGATAAAATCCAATGGTTTATATTCTATAAACAATCAGAATATACCAAAACCTATAAGTGCTAAGACATCAGAGTAAAAGAAGTAAGCTCTGTGATTTATGTTTTATGTACTTGGAACAAAGACCTGTATTATAATAATGAGTCACACTTAGATTTATAGATTCCTTAAATGTAAAATAATGAAGTATCCTAATTTAGAACAAATTATACATCAATATATTAAATATAAAAACTTTTTTCCCTGAAACCACTGACTCCTGTAAAGCTTAACATTCTTTAGCCTACTAGTTGGGTTTAGATGTGGGTATTTGGCGTTCATTTAAGTAACTGCCTTTTTTGTTATTGTTTATACCACTCAATGTTATGATTGATTATTAATGTCCTTTTCTATCTCCTCACCTGTAAGAGCCATGGTAAAAGTTAGGGACCATTATATCAATCATTACAGTCTTAGCAGTTTGCAATGAAGCGTTTGTAGACAGATGGATGGATGACAGGTGGACAGATAGATGGAAGGACAGGTTTTCAGGGCCAATCCTTGGGATTAGACAACCTATGCAAGAGTTCATCTCTGGTGAGGCCCGATTCCCTCTATCTCAGCAGGTATTAGATGGGATCTTGTAAAATATTGTCCTTCCACACTGCTATTCCAACTTGTATGTTATTACTCTGATCTTACTCTTGCTTTCTAAATGCCTGAATGTAGAGATAAGTTCAAAAGGTAACTTTGCAGAATATCTGCATATATATCACCTAATATTAAAGTCAAAGAAATTTGAAGTCCCAAAATAAATGAAATGTTTCCAGGGTGTAGACGAGTATAGAATATGATTTTTAAAAAAAAAAAAAAAATGACCAGTAAATGCTATTTTGATTTGGAACATTTGTTAATTATTGTTTTTTCATAATGAAAAATAGTTAACAAGGTATCATAAAACATTGGCATACATCAGAGTCTCACTGAGGAAATTGCTTTTAATATGGTATTTTAATATGAATTACTGGTAATAAGCCAAAAATCAAGATCAAAAGGCATAAACGCATACAAGATTAAAAATCTATCTTACTGTTTCAGAAATGCCTGGGAAATTCTCTAGGTAATTCTGATTATGACATAATTAAATTCAGCATGTGAGTGGCAGGGCAGAATTCTAAGAATTCATCAGTAGTTATTCATACTTGAAAGAGAATTTGTAAAACTAAAGGCTGTAGATAAGACAAAAATATCAAATGCCTTACTTTAAGAAACAGGAATCATTTAGATTTCTGTATAATATTTAATACATAATGAGAAAACAAGAGAAGATATGGTTCTCAGGACCAACACTTAGTAGGTTCTTGAAAATAAGCTCTTGTAGGTAATTTAGTGGTCAGTACCAATATTACAAGGAAAAAAAGAGACACCCCAGTGTCAACTCAGGTAATCAAAAAAATCTGATCTTTGCAAGAAAGATAATAATCTTAAAGCTTTGGGGACTTGGTTTATACATGAAGAGGAGAGGATACATATCAAGGAAGAAATGAAATAAACTACCAGAAGATATCCAAGAGACTCTGAAGCAAGAAAAACACCTCCAGCAAGTGAGCTTTCTTTCTCTGCCTGTTCCCCTATCTGCCACCACCACCTACACCATGCTGCCCTATACTGAGACCACTTCTAATTCTGAGGGAACCTTAAGAAGGGAATTGCAGAGCCTGTTACCCTCCAGTCCCCAGAATTTAAATTATACCTCAGAGCAGCTCCTCTGCTCCTTCTTACTTTCGGCCACTTCACCAACCACTTGAAATGTTTTCTGCTGCAGGAAAATATTCGTAGAAAGATTGATTTTGTAAGGCATGAATGAGGGACTATCAAATACGGCTTTGATTTTCAAAAGTTAAT
This sequence comes from Micromys minutus, assembly GCF_963924665.1. Lineage (NCBI taxonomy): Eukaryota > Metazoa > Chordata > Mammalia > Rodentia > Muridae > Micromys > Micromys minutus. Next base: position 11,436,442 of record NC_137980.1, read on the forward strand.
TGACATCCATCACTCCAAAGGAAAATATATAGGCTTTAGGCTATTGTTTATATAAAGTATGTGAGAAAAAGAGGCAGGCTAAGAAAATGAGGGATCGCTGAATTCTTCTCAGAGTGATAGTGTATATAAAATGAGCTCTCCCTTGATGAATATTCACATTGACTGTGGCAATATGCTGAAAATGGTCCTCACAGGCTAGCATATTGGAAAACTTGGTCTCCAGTTGGTACTACTATTAAAGAAGGGTTAAGAAGTATGATATTGATGACTGTGTTGGAGGAGATGTGTCACTGGACTGAGGGGGAGGGGAAATATGATTTTAGACTTCAAAATCCCAGGCCTTTTCCTGATTTCTCACTGCCTCATACTTGTGGAAAAAAAACATCAGTTCTCAGCTGCTGCTCCAGCATCATGTCTGCCTGCCTGCCTATATCTAAGCCACTAGTCCAGAGAGGGATAAAGTCTAAAATATTTGAAAATGTTAGATCCCAATAAGTTCTCTTCTTTGCACTTCCTTGGTCATGATATCATATAACAGCGATACGGAAGTAACTAAGACAGAAGTTAGTAACAGAGTGGGCCATTGCTCTGACAGACCTGGTCATGGAGGAAATCTTTGGGAACTTTAGATGAGATAAAGATTGAGCACTCTGAGCAGGGCTTCATGAGTCAGACTGATTACTGGGATGTAATAGGAACTAGCTTGAGATGGGAAGATGGTCCTGATGAGAGCAATGTAGAATATGAAGGCCCAACTCAAAAGGCTTCATAGGAAACAACTTTGGCTAGATAATCGTGAAATCTGATGAATAATAAGGCATCCTTTGGTCATTGCCCTACGATTCTGCTTGAGACTAAGTTGAAATTTTGGGGTAGAATATTTCTTGGCAAAGATTAGAAACCTGCCTAATATTGACCTGCCATATGATTTTTTTCAACTCACCCTTATGCAGGTGCAATGAAAGAAAATTAAAAGACAGGCAGGGCAGAAAAAAATGCAAAATGTACAATTTGATGGTAGGATGGCATAGAGTACCAGGAAATTTAATGTGGAGCCTTGGCACACAAAGATGTGAGGGAAATACCTGACCGGACATAAAGGCCGTGGTGTCTTCGGCACAGGACCACAGCCAGCTAATCCTGCAGTATGTAAAAACAAAATATCTGAAATTTCTGCTCCAAAAGAACAACAACAAATCAATGCATGTACAAATATAATTCAGTGAAGGGGCCAGATTTCATCTCCTGAAGGCAGCCAAACATGGCAGTGATTTCCACATTGCTGGCCTTAGAGTCAGGAAGGATAGAAAAGCAAGGAGGTTATACATGAGTTCTCCTCTGTTAAAACAGCTGTTGAGGAGAGCTGAGTGGCAGAAGAATCCCTTCATGAAGGCCCCAAGAGGCTATTACATGAGGCTGTAAACATGAGGTATAGAGTGTGGTAAAAACCCTGAGATGTTTGAAGTTTCAGAGCTCTGGGAAATCTGGCGAGGAGAACAGCAGACAAGGAATGGTCTCAACTAGCCTGTGAGGGAAATGTGGGGCAGTTGGCAAAGATGGAAGGAAAGAATTATGCCTTGTGACATTAGACATAGAGATAAAGGACTTGGATGTCATCCTGTAGGATCGATTCTGCTCTGGGTCCAGTATTTCCTCACTCTTATCCCAAGTCCTTCCTTCTGGAATCAGGATGGATATTCTTTCCCACTGTATGTTGAAACTATGTAATTTTATTTTGGCGGTACAAATGATTACAATTATGAGATGACTTTGAGTCTCAGAAGAGACTTTAGACTTCGACCTTTTCAAGTATGCTGTGTTGTAACTGTGAAACTTCTGGAAATTTGTGAAGCGGACATAAAACTAAATGTATTGTGTATTGTAATGTAGAAAGAAGCTTAAGGAGTCACCATTTAAGGGGAGTCAAATATGGTGATTTGAATTATTAACACTCCCTGAATAAGGTATTTGCATATTTAACTCCCAAGTTGTTTGAACTGTTTAGCAAAGACTAGAAGGTACACAACTATTGAAAAAGGGTCATTTGGGTATAGGATTTGAGGATGCAAAATCCAGGCCATCCCTAATTAGCACACTCTGGATCTTACTGTGGATCAAAGTGTAGACTCTCATATACTGTTCCTGCCTGTCTCCCTGCTATCATGTTCTATACCATGGTCACCTTAAACTATAATACTACAGTAAACTCTGACTTCTATGACTTGCCTTTGTCAAGAAGTCTTATCAGAGTACAATAAATGTAATTAAGGCATGAATATCTGAATAAATTATCAGTTATTAACAGAGTTTTCACCAATGAATTCCTAAATTTTTCTTGGATTAGCACAATTTCTGTCTCAATCTCTGTCTCTGTCTGTCTCTCTGTTTATATATATATATATATATATTGTGTGTGTGTATGTGTGTGTTGGTTACTGTATTAACTGGCTAGTTTTAGGTAACCTCAATTAAGAAAATGATTCCACAAGACTGGGCTGTATGAAATGTTCTTAAGTAATTGATGGGGTAGGATCCAGCCCCCTGCAGGTCAGCCCATCCCTGAGATAGTGGTTTCAGGTTTTAGGACAGCATACTGAGAAAGACATGAAGAAGATGGCATCAAGTAGCACTTTTCCCTGGCCTCTGCATCAGCTCCTGCCTCCACACTTATGTCCAACAATGGCCTACTTCAGTCTAGAAAGTCTGCAAACCCAGCAGCTGTTTCTTTATCCAAAGGACTGTATGGTTTTCTATTTAGTGATGAGTGAAGGTTTTTAGAGAGCTGTAGGTTTTATATTTATGTCAGAAGGCAAAAAAGCTAGGTGCTGATGACAGAGGATTCCAGTAGTAAGGATCAGTAGCAAGATAGGCAGTCAAAGTATTAGCCTCTCTTCCCTAGGAGCTCTATGTGAACAGCAATTTTAATGGCACTACCCTCATTTAGGGCACTACTTCCACTTCAGCTCCTCTTTTCAGAAAATACCCTTACAGACTTGAACAAAAGTGTGTGCTGTACTGGATTACAGCTCTAATCCAGAGGACTAACAGTATTATTCATGATTGCTATCAGCATTTACAGAGCTGCAGGAAATACATACACCACAATGGTGAATATCTAATATTATCCAGATAGGAAGGATGAGCCCATGAATTAGTAAAACTCTAGACTCAGAAAGTCTTGTTTCATTTCATAGAAACATAAAGATTTATCTTCTCCTATTTTCCATATTTTGTATATTTTCTTTACCAAAAACCAAAGCAAAACATAAAATGTAAAGTGGCCATGAGAAAAAAAAAAGTGAATCATGAATTTTTTTTCTGGAAATTTAGGTGTGGCCTGGCCACTGAGCTCCAAGCAAACACATAGGAAATAACAAAGTTGTGTGTTTTCAGAAGTCAGTTTTTTGCCTTCTTTGGAATACATTATGAAATCACTACATATTCCTACAAGGTGGTAATGGAAACAAAGCCTTTTTTTATTATACATTAATGTAAATTTCAGAGTATGGGAATTTTTATTTACAAAAAGAAAAGTACTTTATATATATATATATAATGAATTTCCATTTCACCATATTGAAAATTGATGTGGACCTTTCTTCTGATAATGGTAATGACTTGATCTGAGACAAAAACTAATCTGTTATAGAGATTTTCATTTTCATTTCACTACATTGTATCCCATGAACATTTCTATCTAGTCTTTAATTAAACATGATTTGCACAAAATGAGGTCAGTTTTCATTTAGACTGCTCTCAGTGTTAATCACAGTGCAAACAGCCTTCATCAATGAAAGAGCTACATTACACTGACACATAAGTGTTTCTGTGCAATTGCTGTCTGCTCTTTTATCCTGGATATTCCTAGATAAGTACACATGGGAAGATTTGCTAAATTTTAGATTTTATTAAGTATGTAATTCATTTACATGTTTGTATGAATTTAAATTTAATATATTTTATGTTAAAAAGCCAAGTGTACACTTAAGTGATGAAAGATTCTTTGTTGCTATAGTTGGAACATGTCCATAAAATATGTCAAGTTCAATCTGTTCAAATCTATTTTCTTCATATCCCATATTAAACTCCGAATAAGGGGGTTGACTTGCTTTTGAAGAATCAGATAGTGTTAATTATAACTTGTTTTTTTAATAGTTATTAATGTGCACTGAGGTACCTATAGTTGAAAGATGCCTCAGTCCTTTTTAGAAGAGAGAACAAAACCCTCAGGGGAGGAAATACATGATCAAATAGAGGAGCAGGGATTGAAGAAAAGATCTATTGAGACTGCCTCACCTGGAGGACCACCCCCTATGCACCCCAAACCCAAGCACTATTGCTGATACCAAGCAGTGTTTACTGGCAGGAACCAGATATGGGTGTCTCCTCAGAGGCTCTCCCAGAGTTATATAATTACAGATGAGGATGCTTGTAGCTAACCATCAGACTGAACACAGGGACCCCAGAGATAGGACTGAAGGAGCTGAAAGATGTGCAACCTCATGGGAAGAACAACACCACCAATCAGCCAAGGCACTGAGGTAGAGAGGGTGATTAGAAGAGGGAGCACCTTCACGGAAGCAAGGTGAGGGGGAGTAGAGAGGGGAATGGCTGAGGGGAAAGGGAATAACATTTGAAGTGTAAATACAGAGAATATCCAATAAAATTGAAAAATAAAAGATTAGTTGTCTCTTTGATTCACATGCAGATATTAAAAACAGTATTTATTGTGTACACGTCTGGAAGACTTGGTGTAACAAGGAAAGCAGTGGATATTCATCATTACTAACATAGAAAACTCATATTGTTGGGGAGGAAAAGTTTATTGTTCTAGCAATTAGAGCAGCAGCAATGTTGTAGGGCACTTGAACCTTAAAGTGCTAATATATTAATGTGTCCTACTCAGAAATGAAATGACACATTACAACTGTTAACATTAAATCTGAAATCAGTCTCTGTCCTGTTGTTGTCCTGCTCTCTTCTTGCATCCACAGCTGAAAGGCTTCCCTAGACCTTCGGGAAGTGTGAGAGGAAACTGCCCTGCACTCTTTCAAGTCTGCTGTGCTAAAAGACGAGATTGAGTTAGGTCAGGAGGCACCAAATGGTCCTTGTAATCTGTTCCCTTCCTTGTTTCATTAGATTTGGGAAGCCTGCACACCATCCCAATATAAAAGCCCTTTGTGCACAAATACAGTTTTATTCCTCTTGCTATAAATTACTATCTACATCTTGTCCTGATCTCTATTGACAAAACTGTACCCTCAAGTCCTTCTAAAGACAAAAGTGCTCAGTTTATTTTATATTTCTGTACATAAGGAAGAAAATATTACTATCACACATGATAAAATTAAAAACAGTACTGTTTTAGAAGTGAAGATTTGATTTATCAGCTGTTGATACATGATTATTTAGGCGAAATTTTGGTATATATGATACAGAGAAAAGCATGTCATAAAGTGATTTTTTAACAAAATGTATGATCCAGTAATTTTCATCACATTAAAATAATTTGAAATTCTGGTAGAACCAGAAGCTTAGAATTCCCCATGATTCCAAAAATATAGTACAATGAAGATATGGTTCAGTGATTCAGAGTTGTTTATCTTTTATAGAATGTGACCCTCTTTTCAGTACCCACATTAGCAGGCTCACAACTGCCTGTAACTTCAGGAAATCCAATACCTTATCATAACTGACATTCCTACTATCCACAAGTGCATGCATACACACACATCAATGTGCACACACATATGGAAATACACATGAAGAAAAAGTAAAATGAATCTTCAAAACTCAATAATCCTCTCTGTTGTCAAAAATTATCATAGGGATGAGCAGACTTCAGTAAATGGCTTCTGTTTTGAATGGTTTTCTATCTTGTATAATGATGGGAGAGCAAAGGGCTGTCCCTCTAGTCACCCTAACTTTAGAAACTCATGAATGAGATTAGGAAATGATCATCATTTACATCTATTATATTTTACATGTAATGAGCTTTAGCTATTAACTCTAATTTGCTCCTCATCAAAGGCAACCTATTTAGAAACTAAAACCTCTCTGTCAGTTGGAATTTTAATGAATTAAGATGAAATGAGACAGTACTAATTGGCAGTTATTGCTACAGGATAGATTTGAGGTCTTATATGAGAAGCCAATGCATCTCTCCATCGGGGTTAATTTGTTTGATTTCATTTTAAGAATGCACCAAATAGTTTCCCAAACTGCACATATTGATTTTCAGAATTGGAGAATGGTTTGGGTCTGATGGTCTTTGATAAACTTATATTTGAAATTAATCTAATTTGTTTTTTTAAATAGATGTTGACTTGAGCATTTATGTTACTGAAATGTGTAAACATAAACTCCAAGGAATAGCACTCTTCAGACATTCTATTTAAATACCTGTATTTTCTAGCATTTGCTTACTTGTACCAACAAACAATCATCTTTCTTCTTTCTTTTTTTCCTCAGATATAAATGAGTGTGAAGCTGAGCCTTGCAGAAATGGTGGAATATGTACAGACCTTGTTGCTAACTACTCCTGTGAATGCCCAGGAGAATTTATGGGACGAAACTGTCAATATAGTAAGTGATAATATGTCAAAACGTGTGTACACACACTTGCAGTTAGTTGTAAAGTCTGCATTTATTTATAATGGAGTATGGACCCATGTTACTATCATGCACTTTGAGGATGCATGATTGATCAAAGTGGCCCACTGCACATTTGTTCTTAATTCCATGTGTATTCCTTGCAATTATTATTCATTGCAAAGACATAAAGAAGTAATACTTACAATCTGAAAAAAATGACATCAGCTCACACCCAGGCTTACATTTTCCTGGTCACTTTTCATGTCAGTACGCATATTACTTAGGCTTATGCTAACAAGAGGAGAGAGTTTGGATTGAACGGCCAATGGGACCACATAGATTCAATCACAGTTAACATGTGAAGATAAAACAAAATGCACCTTTGCTGCCACCTACATAACTAAGGGTGTGACAAGCAAACTCTGTCTTCTTGGGACCTATGGCAGTAGCATTCAGAGGTGACAGGTGTAATGGTAGGATACCGATTTCCTTGAAATGCTACTAAAGAGGAAGACATTGTTCGTTGTTCTGCCAAGGATCTTTTTTATTACAGGTGGAAAGAAGAATCACAGGGCTATACTCAATGGACCAGGGCCTAAGTTAAGCAATATTAACACTAATGACAGCCTTTCTAATTCCCAAGCATTGTGAAAGTTTTATAAATACTGATTTTATGTATATTATGCCACGTGCGTAACAGAATAACTAAGGGCAGATGCATAGCAAAGGTGCAGATTGATATTCAGATATAGAAACCCAGGCTGATATTTCATATGCTTTTCCCAGTTTTCCCAGTGAATGTGGCAAGATCCAGTTCTTTGGCTTCACAGTTATTTAAGTTCCTTTAAACTGAGCATCCTCTCTATACACAGGAGTTCTGTGAATGGACCTACAGTGTACACGCATGCTCCCTTACTCTAGCCTGCAATGGAATTTTATAAACAGTTGGAATAAGAAAGATAAGGGAGGGACTTCAGTCCTTTCTCTAATCCCTCCACTGGGGACCCTGTGCTCAGTCCAATGGCTGGCTGTGAGCCGAAGGGGTTTGCAACCCCAGAGGAAGGACAACAGTATCAACCAAGTAGACCCCCAGAGCTCCCAGGGACTAAAGAGTTCACTTGCATGTGTAGCAGAGAATGGTCTTGTTGGACATCAGTGGCAAAAGAGGCCCTTGGTCCTGTGAAGGCTTGATACCCTACTGTAGGAGAATGCTAGTGTAGGGCGGTGGGAGGGCAGAAGTGGGAGGAGGGGGAATGAGAGTTTCTGGAGGGGGAAACTGGAAAGGGAGGTAACATTTGAAATGTACATTAATGAACTATTCAATAAAGAAAAATATAGGTGAACTTGTGTCTCCTTTTCAGCTGTGTCTACAGAGGCTTGCTTCAGTCATTTTACATTTCCTTAGCATTTATTTCAAATAATTAGAAGGCATATTTTGATGCTTGATTGAGCAACTTCTACTACAATCTAGCTTTGATACAATCATTTGCAGGACTGTGGACACAGCTGAGTGGTACAGCACTTGCCTTCTTGGGAGTTCTTAATCAGCATTGAAGAACTACTCATGTTTCCTATTGCTTAGGCAGACTGATTTTGCAAAGTCGAATTAAAGAAAATCAAACAGAAACAGAAATAACCACAAAGGAGACCATTTCACATCTTAAACTTTCTCTGTTTCCCCCCCCCCCTCACATTTTATAGAATTTCCTATGTCAGGCTTTATTTTAAAGCTGATTTGTCAATGCTATTAAATGAAGCATTTGAATCATTAGTGACATAGCACATATAAAATGTAAAAATATTTATTCATTTCAATGTAACAAAATCAACATATTTAAGCACAGAGTTAATGAATATAAAACTAAATATGTGAATTTTTATCATAAATTATGAATCATTTAGTGTAGCTGTAATGTACTTTTGCTTAATGAGAAATAAATTTATAGCTAATCTTATTTTTCATGATTTGATGCACAAATATGAGGTTGTTGTCTTATAAACCACCTTTTTTTAAAGTTTGAGTGAAGTTATAATTATTTCAAATATTGAGGATGAGCTATTTGCTGGCCATGGTGGATCATTCTTTTAATCTAAAATGTAAAGAGTAAAGGCAGAAGTGCTTACTGGCAGGAACCAGATATAGATGCCTCCTCGAGGGCTCTGTTAGAGTCAATCAGATACAGCAGAGCATGCTTGCAGCTAGCCATCAGACTGAACAGGGGAACCCCATGAAGGTGCTAAAAAAAGACTGAAGGAGCTACAAGGGGTTACAAACTCATGGGAAGAACATTATCAGCCAACCAAACCCTCCACAACTCCCAGGGGCTAAAGCACCAACCATTGAGCACACATGGAGAGACCCATGGCTCCAGTTGCATATGTAGCTGAAGATAGCAGTGTCTGGCATCAATGTGAGAAGAGGCCTTTGGTCCAGGGAGGGCACCTTTTTCCCAATGTAGCGGAATGCCAAGGCAATGGGGTGAAGACTGTGATTAGGAGTGAGTGCACCTTTCTGAAGACAAGTGGAGAGAGAGGGGCAGATGGGTGCAGGTGGGGGAAGCGGGTAACACTTCAAATGTAAATACATCTAATGAAAAAAACAAAGGCAGAAAGTTCCTGAAAAATACAATGTTACCTCATCTACAGAGTAAATTCCAGGTATGTCAGGATTACTTAACAAGATGCTCCTTCTCACCATCACCCCCTATACACACACCAAAACCCAGCATTCCTCACTGGACACAGCAATGCCTGTCAGGTGTTAAACTAACCAATAATCATTTCCAGTGTGTTATTAGCAGTTGTTTATTAGTTAAATTAATAAGTAGGCTAAGGCAAACAAATACTTTCAAGTTAGATTTCTGCACAACATGCTTGCTTTAATGTGTATGTTTACATTTATTGAGTGTAACATTTGATTAAAGTTTAGTGTTCTTGATTTCTACTGAAATTACCTTTGATTGACAGGAATATACTTTAGGTGTTTCCATAATATGTATTACATATAGCAAAAATTCTTCAATTCAGGTCTCTGTGTAGATTCTCTTGGTTATTTGCAATGACATGCTCAGAAGCCCAAACTGGTATTTTCATAAACAGCCAGGAGAAAAAGGATAAGGCACTGAAATGGCAAACCCAGCCTTATGAGAACTGATCATTTTCATCATGTATGATTAACTGGATGCAATACTGAAATCAGAATAGTGCACTGGAAACAGATAGCATATTCGTTAACTAATCTAAAAATAACTAGACTTGTTTTTATCTGTTGAGTTTTTTTTTTTCTTCTCATAACAACCTTAGACATTTCCCTCTTGAGTGTTTAAATGTAACATGATTAAATTTCAGGAATGACACTCAAACGCTGACACTATTTGTGGAAATTAAAACAGTTATCCAGGGAGCGCTTAAGATGTTTAATTCCTGAACACTATGATAAAAAAGAATTAAGACTCAGATAAGTTGGAGTGGGGAGGGTATTAAAAACAAAACATAAACTATTACACGGGAAATAAAGTAATATTTGAAATGTCAGTGATCTAGCTTTTGGTTTGTTTGTTTTTGTTTATTATTGTTTATTTTATTTACTATCGTTTCAAATGTTTTCCCCTCTGGAAATCCCCTATCCCATACCTCTCCTCCCCTACTTCTATGAGGGTACTTTCTCACCCACCCACTCATGTCTCCCATCCCCTGGCATTTTCCTACACTGTGGCATTAGTCTTCCAAGGACCATGGGTTTCTCCTTCTATTGATGTCCAACAAGGCCATCCTCTACTTACAAATGCAGCGGGACCCATGGGTCTCTAAGTGTGTACTCTTTGGTTTCGTCCATGGGAGCTCTTGGGGGTCTGGTTGGTTGAAATTGTTGTTCTTCCTACGTGTTGCAAACCCCTTCAGCTTCTTCAGTCCTTTCTCTAACTTCTCCACTGAGGTTCTTGTTCTCAGTCCAATGGGTGACTGTGACCATCTACCTCTGAATTTGTTAGACTCTGGTAAAACTTCTCAGGAGACAGCTATGTCAGGTCCTTGTCAACAAGCACTTCTGGCATGTACTATAGTGCTAAATTTGGTGTCAGTATGAACAAAATGTGTAAAAGTTCCCCTTTTCACATTCAAGCATGTTATTAAATAAAATGGAGACAAATGTTTACTGAACCATTCTTGGCTCTCCTATATAGATATGAGGTTTTATAACATCTGTCTATAAATTAATTTGTTCTCCAGTTACCTTCTTTCTAGGGAGCAACAATAGTTAGAATGGAATCAGTCTTGACTGTCATTTATGGCACAGATTGATGGTGTGAAAAATAATATAGTATCTGATAATAAAACTGACAACCAGGAGATGCTATGAAATACTTTTTAAATAAAAAGAGTTAAAGGGGGAGGATATTGGAAATAAGGAGTTCATAAAAAGCTATACCAGAAACCATGCTGTAACATTGCCACTGTGATTATGGAATTGCCTGGTGTTAGCTGCACTGAAAGAACCAGCCATAGCAGTCAATGTGTGGCCATAGCTGAGATGTCTCCTGTGTCAGCATCACATGGTAGAGCTGGACACGGACAAATGAGTACTTACTCTGAGACACAGTGCTGCATAGTTACAGGAAGCTTTTACCCTACCCAAGAGAGAGAGAGAGAGAGAGAGAGAGAGAGAGAGAGAGAGAAAGACAGAGACAGAGACAGAGACAGAGACAGACAGACAGAGACAGAGAGACAGAGACAGAGACAGAGACAGACAGACAGAGACAGAGAGAGACAGAAAGAGAGAAACAGAGACAGACAGACAGAGACAGAGAGAGACAGAGAGAGACAAAGAGAGACAGAATGAGAGAAACAGAGACAGACAGAGACAGAATGAGAGAGACAGAGACAGACAGAGAGACAGAGAGAGAGTTTTGGGTTTTATTGAAACTCTATTTTTTTGTACTTCAACTTCATTGAAAAGAGCTTGTCCTATACTGGTATTAACAGGCATAAGAAATCCCACTAGAGGCCAAAGTGGGTTCACCCTGGCTGGGTTACCAGTTTCTCTCATACTAATGTGCAGAATAAGGACCATATATGATCAGGTCCCTCTAAAGGGTTGAGCTCTAATTCCCTGAAGAGTAGAGGTTCCATATTCTAAAGAAGTGGGAATTTACAAAGTTGAATAGAGGTGAACTTAATGACTGGGTGGCTGTGACAGGGTCATCTAAGAGAGCTGTACAGCGAATATATCTAAGTCAGTCCTGTGTACAGAGGCAGACTCAGAACCATCAGAACTCCTGCAAGACTCCCATAAGCCATGTTTTCTGGTAAATGCCACATCTATAAAATGTGTCATTTAAGGGGAAGAGCCAATATATGCCCTTTGCTTTCAGAATCTGTAATTTTATGGCACTAATAGAGTATAATGTATATATAATATGACAATTTAACACACACACACACACACACACACACAATGTGCTCTGGTAATATGTAATCAAGAAATTTTATCTGGAGTCATGAAAATTATGGCTATTAATATTTACTCATTAAAAATTATCTTATAAACTAATTTTTGTGACTCTTAGGAACTTAAAATATAAAATTTAAATGTTTGAAATGTAAATATATTATAACTATGAAAACATTAAGGAGAAACAAAGTAATAATCATTGATAATTAGTACCAGTTTTATTCCTGTTATGTTACAAAAATTTGCAAGATTGTTAAATGTTTATTTTTGTCTTTGTAAACATCACCTAATTTAATTTAGGATTTGCTTGAAATATGTATATAAGGGTTAACCCAGAACTCCAGTAACATAGCAGAAAGACTATTAATGTCAGGCTATATTTGTGAACATAAGGGGAAAAAACATGTTATGGAGTACACACAATTTTTTTTATCATTAATCGTTACATAAGTTAAATCCAAAATACATACGATTTTATATCATGAATATACTTATGTATTACTTGTTAATTTTTACATATTTGAAATGGTTCAGAGGTAAAGAGAGAAGTAAAACTTGACAAGCAGGGCACTCTGAGAGGGTATCAATCATCCTCGAGGCCAGAAAGGATTAAGCATCCCTGCAAGGTGAGGTCTCTGCAATAAACACACACAGACATAACCGGAGGGCAACTCTCGGCTGGATTTGCCTTGCTGACACATGAGTTTCACCTTCAATCAGATGCCTCTGGGTTTGAGTTTCTATGTTACCCCCATAGACTTTTGCAGACAATCAGACTTTAAAAGTTACCTGCTGCTCCTTAAAATGATAAGGAAGTAAAAGAGAAACAAGTATCAGACACTTGCTTACCTAGACACTCCAGGACTCATCAGATCCCTTTAAAAAATGGAATCACATTTTCATTTTTTCCTAGCTTACTGTCCGCTTGCAAAGAAGGAGACACTATACAGTAACTTTAAATTTTAATTCTTACTGGATAGTTTGTTTCATTTCAAATGATATCCCCCTTGCCAGTTTTCTCTCTACAAGTTTCTATCCCCTGCCCCCTGCCCCTGCTTCTATGAGGGTGCTCACCCACCCACCCACTCACTCCTGCCTAACCACCTTAGCATTCTTCTACACTGGGGCATCAAGCCTCCACAGGACCAAGGGGCTCCCCCCATTGATGCCAGATAAGGCAATACTAAAACATATGCAGCTGAAACCGTGGGTCCCTGAAACCATGTGTACTCTTTGGTTGGTGGCTTAGTCCCTGGAGCTTTGTGGGGGTCCAGTTGGTTGATATTACTGTTCTTCCTATGGGCTTGCAACCCTTTTCATCTCTTTCAGTCTTCCTCTAATTCCTCCCGGGGTCCCAGTGCTCAGTCTGGTAGTTGAGTGCAAGCATCTACATCTGTATTGGTCAGGTTCTGACAGAGGCTTCAGGGGACAGCTTTACCAGGCCCCTGTCAACAAGCACTTCTTGGCATCAGTCTTTGTTTGCTGTCTGCAGATGGGATGGATACCTAGGTGACAATATTGCTTTATGATTGAATATGTCTTAAAATTATAAGTTAGCCTTTTATTTACACGCTAAGCTAAATTATACTCTCATGTTACCCAATTCAAAGAAAGGTATATGAGGTACAAAGAGGTGAGGAATTTATGAACAACTTAACTGAATTTAGTGCTCATAAAATGTATAGCTTGGGTGACTCAACCATATTTTTTACACTGTAGTTTTTCCAGATTAAAATATGAATTATTTCACTTATTGTTTGGGCTCTCAGCATGTGAAAATATTAAACATTTTAAAGCATATATAGTATCAAAGGTAAAACTATTACACAAAAATAATATTTTAGAAGAAGTAATTCCAGGTCTAGAAGCCTGGGATCTGATTAAAATATGATTTTTTGCAAAAATTTAGCCACCAAACATTGGCATTGTACATTATGCTCTCTTCATAGTGACAGCATATTCTTGGACACATAGGACAAACTTTGGTCCTGATGACTAAAGTGAACTTGGAAGAGTTAATTCATAATGAGGAATTACAACCAAGCCCAAAATGATTTTCTATGTTATGTCAACCATCAGAAGTGGTTCTGAGAAAGGAAATACATCCTCCCCAATGTTTTCCACAACAACTACAATAGCCCAAATGATACCATTATTTCTTGTGTTCTCAAAGGTTTCAAATGGCTGCAATAAATTTTGCCAGCAACCTGGAGCCAAATTTGGCCATTACAGAGGCAACATGCAGGATTTCTACCCAAGGTCCTCAGTGGCTCAGTGTGCTTTGAGGGGAAAGTGTTCAGCAGTGTGTAGTGCGAATTGTGAAGGCCAAGTGTGCACTTCTGAAAACAGGGCATTTGCTTTCTGTATCTGCAGAGAGATCCACAGACACAATAGGACTTCTTTCTACCTCGGTGTCGAATTTTCCCATGTCATTGGGACAGATGAAGGAAGCAGGGCTGCTAGTTATTGAGATGTTGGTAGCTGCTTAGAGATCCTTAGGTAATAAAACTCAGATATGGAGAGCAGAGCACCCTATTATCGTATTAGGAACACCCTTTCAACTGGGAAGGATGTCTCTTTTCTTCACACATAAACTGATCCAAGTCTTTGTTCTATACCATAGCCCTATAAACGATCACTACACATCATTCATAATACACTTTGGGGATATATTAACTGTGTGGAAATCAATCATATGCAAGAAAAATTAAATGAAGTAAAAATAAGACCTAACTACATTTGCCATGGGTTAGACCTATTATATAACCATAAAGAACTGGATGGTATGCTGTCTCAAGAAAGACTTTGCCAGATCCTGACCAATAAAAATGTAGCTTCTCAAAGTCAAACTTCAGACTGAGTAGTGGAACCCTAATGGAGGAGTTAGGGGAAGGACTGAAGGAGCTGAAGGGGTCTTATCTGGCATCTATGGGAGGGAAGGCCCTTGGTCCTGTGAAGGCTAGGTGCCCCAGTGTAGGGGAATGTCAGGGTGGTGAGGTGGGAGTGGGTGGGTGGGTGGGGGAACACCCTCATAAGGTGGATAAGGAGGATGAGATAGGGGTTTTGCGAGAGGAAACTGGGAAGGGCAATAACATTTGAAATGTAAGTAAATAAAATATCTATTTTTTAAAAGAAAGAAGCTGCTGTTATAAATATGTATTTTTCTATTTCCTTTTATTAGTCATTTTGTTTGTTTACATTTAAAATGACTTCCCCCTCATCCCATGCTACCTCCACCTTGCCTCTGTGAGGGTGCTCCTCCAATCACTCACCCAATTGTGCCTCACCCCTCTAGCATCCCCCTAAGATGGGCTTCAAGTCGCCACACGACTAAGACCCTTCTCTCCCAGTTATGCCAGATAAGGCCATCCTCTGTCACATGTGTAGCTGGATTCATGGGTTCCTCCATGCATACTCTTTGGTTGCGGTTTAGTCCCTGTGCGGTTCAGTTGATTGGTGGTGTTCTTCCTATGAGGTTGCATTCCTTTTCAGCTCCTTCAGTCCTTCCCCTGGCTCAGTCTGATGTTTGCTGTTTTTGTCATGTGCTGGCAAGACCTCTCAGAAGACAGCCATACTGGGCTGTTGTGAACAGGTGCTTCTTAGCATCAGCAATAGAGTCTGGATTTTGTATATGCAGATCACAGGGATCCTTAGGTGAGGCAGTCTCTAGATGGCCTATCTTTCAGTCTCTGCTCCATTTTTTTGTCCCTGCATTTCCTTTAGACAGGAATGATTCTGGGTTAAGATTTTTGAGAAAGGTGCCTGGCCCAGTCTCTCAACTGAGTGCCATGCCTATCTATTGGAGGTATAAATTTGTTTTAATTTGTTTACTTACTTTAAGGTTTAAAATAGTAAAGTTACAAATTATACATTTCTGTTAAGATACTTGAAAGTCATATATTAAATTAATAATAAATAAAATAGTATATTAATGATTATATATTAATAGCTAAGTAACTATTAAAATACTTCTATAATCATTTTCATTAAAATTTAGCTGTTAATAAAAATATTGGAAGATTGAGATTATAAATCATTACCAAGAAAGGAAGTGACTAGTGTTAAGTAAATGAGATTGCTAATGATTAAGTATAAAGGTGGTTTTATCTTTTCTTTTTTATTTTCTTGTATATTCTCTGTATTTACATTTCAAATGTTATCCCCTCCCCCCATCCAATCTCCCCTCCCCCTCTACTTACTTCTATGAATGTGTTCCTTCTTCCAACCACCCTCTCCACCTCAGTGCCCTGGCATTCACCCACAATGGGAAAGCAACCCTCACTGTACCAAAGGCCTCTTCTCCCATTGATGCCAGACAATGATATCCTCTGCTACATGTGCAACTGAAGCTATGGGTCTTTCAATGTGTGCTCATTGAGTGGTGTGTGTGTGTGTGTGTGTGTGTGTGTGTGTGTGTGTGTAGAAACGTCATCTGTAGATCTCATTTTAGTAGTTAGAAGGTAGAAACAGGAGGCTCAATAGTTATAGTTTCCCTTGGTTGCATACATCTTGGGTTCAAGCCACTCTGAGCAAATAACATCGTGTTTTAAAAACTCAAAACCAAAATGAAATAATAATCAGAAAAATGAAAGGATTAACTAAAAAAAGGAAAATAATGGTCACAGAAGAGCCTAAAAAAGTAATTTTTTCATTCAAGATCAAGCCATTAATGACCCTTATGTAACTGCAGTCTGAGGTAGAGGAGAACTCAGGATAGAAGACTGAACAGGTATTAGTAAGAAATAAAATCCACACCGAACCTCCCATGTTCAGGGACATGCTACTTTGAGCATATCTTAAACTCCAAGGAGCCATTAAAGCAGCTAAGGTCCTAAAAATAAATTTCATAATAGTCACCTGAATAGCTTTATCTGGTCAATAACACACTTCCTTTTTAGAACTCTAAAGGAACGGGCACATAAAATACCAGACGTAAAGTAAATTGAACTTGAGGCGTATGGTTCTATAAAAGGAATCAAGCCAGCCAGCACAAAGTCAGTAAGTGCAGTTCTAAACTTCAAGAAAAACTGGAGCAGGGCAGAAAATAAACTATTCTGACAAGAAAAATGGAAAGAACAAAACTCATACAAGGAAGCCTATAAATACATGGCACTATTATCTAACCACCAAACACCCAGAATGGAAAACATAGCTCTGAACTCAGAGAAATCCTGAAACTTGACATTCCCTCTATTAAATTCAAGCAGACCAAAATTTCATTAAATCACTATTTTCTATAAATATCACTTCAATTTATTTACCAAATAGTAACTTAATAATACCATTTCCTTTTCCAGTAGTATCCCTATATTCTAGCGTAATTCATAGTCATTCTTTTCTTTATTTTTAAAATTATAAAACAATTATTTCTTTCCCTTTCTTCCAAATCATCCCATGTTGTCCCCCATTCTCTTACAAATGCATGAACATTTTTACTTACTAATTTCTCTCTCTATGTATATATACATGCAAAGAAATATAAAAATATTTCTTTTTATATATATGTATGTGTGTATGTGTATGTAATGATATAATTTACTTTGAGCTCTCTCTGATTGTGTGTGTATATTTGTGTATAATATATATATATATATATATATATATATATATACATATATATATATATATATATATATATATATATATATATTATTCCTAAATATAACCTGCTATTGTGTGTGAGAACCTTTTGGCAGTGAGACATAACAAGTCTGCTTTCCTCAGATAGGTATGCCATGACAGAAAGTAGTACATTTGCCACCAAATTCTAACAGCATGAATCAATGAGTTTCACTAGAGTTCCTTACAGAAATATGGGAGGAGGATTTACTTACAGGGGCAGAAATGACTGGCAAACAGCCACATCACCCTGGCTAACCCTATCACAGGTGACGGTTCACAAAATCTGAGAAACTGTAGCATACAGCACAGCCTACAGTCAGCAAGTTAGAAATGTCCTTTCCAAGTAACTCAGTCTGTCTGAATCTCTTCCATTCTGTTCCATTGTTTTGCTGTTTCTTCTAAGCAACTGATCTATTCTCATGAATTTCCGTTGAGGCTCACTCTGTTTGAATCATCTTTGCAGCATTTCTTGCTGCTTGCGGTAGGGTGAGGCTTCATGAATCTAATATTTCCTGAAGCTGTTTTGGTTGTTGAGCTTCCTGCTTAAGGAACAGGGTGGAATGTTTCGATATCCAAGAAAACTGTTACAGAAAGCATGGCCTGTCCATATAATAGTATTTGTTTTCAGGGATGGCAATTTGGCATTAGAAAAGCAATCAGTTTGCTTGTCTCTGTAGATGACTACCTCTCTGGCTCCTTGCTCTCCTTAGTCATCTGAGGCTCTTTACGTGTGGTTGAGGACTCAGGAGCATTTCACTGTTGAGTTTGGCATGTGCATTGGGGTCATACCAAGCACATGTTGGAACAGTAACCTTAATGACATTTTATGGATGTAGGTTCTGGCTTAACGGATTATAAGCACCATCTTGCAAGCATTACTAACTTCATTTTTGGTTCTATTTTTAGATGATTTTCACTAAAATCATTGATTCCAGATTCCCCATTGAGTATTCTATGAGTCAGAAATTTGTGTTCAAATGTTAGTTTCTCTTGCACCTCTATATACTTAATGAACTATATATTTTCCAAATCTATGTTTCTGCCAACTGCTTAGACTTTGTTTAACAAAGTTAATTTACATGGACACAGGTATAAAGTAATAGTGATTGGCTATTTAAATATTCAAGTTTTGTGAAGGATCTATAAATATAATTATGCCTCATGCCAAGAAAAATGTAAAAATGTAATATGTGATCTTTGATACAAAAATATTTGAAATATTGATGCTGTGACCATTGTCTGGCATCTCCGGTTTATAGCCAACAGGATCACCCAATTTACCTGACAAAAAGAGAATCATTTTCAAGTTATGACTAATCCAAAACTGTGAAGAAAACTGGGGTATCAATTAACTTTGTGCCTTGTATCTCTTTCTCTGTTATCAGCTCTATGACAAATAGTCAGAAAGCTTTGTTCACACATTATTATTTTATTTCTTTTCTATACAAATGACGAGTTCCATTTGTTGAAATTTCTAGACTTGACAATATCTGCACTTTAAGTGGTTTCTCCTAATAAAGGTGCAGTGGGTCACTCTCACGTGCCCACGCTTCCCGCTGATAGGAACAGGCGTGCAACAAACAAACAGATTCTTCTTTGGACAACCTTTATTGTACAGCACTCTGAGCAGGGGACCTCTTGAGCAGGAAACTTCTCTCTGAGCCAGGGACTCCCTACCGGGGTCTACTGTCTAGGCGACCTCTCACGCGCAGTCTCCCACGTGCGATCTCTCTGTCCACTCTCTCTCCACGTGGGACCTCCCGCAATCTCTCCACTGTCTTCCTCCTCTCGTGGGGGAGAAATGCACTGCTATATATGCCTAGGAGACTCGTGTCGTTACCTGATTGGTGCGCCCTCCAGTAACTCAATAGTATGCCCCGAGAGCAGGCTATGACGTATGTGGCACATGCGCATTAAGTCTCTTGGCTGGGCAACAGCTCTGTTTGCTGAGTTCTCGGCGGGAAGCTGGCGCCATGTTTGGGTGTGGCACAAATGGCTCCCTACAGGTCACCACATTGTACATGAGGACATTATGGCCAACACAAAATCGCAATCGATTTTTAAAACTTATCTGAGTAGGAAAAGAATCCATAGGCACTTTTAAACTTCTTTTATAACATGGGAAATTGCCAGTTGGGTTTGTTTTGTTGTTCTTTTTTAACACATTTTATTGTTAGAGTAATTTAACCAAGTTTCTTCTGCTTGCTTCTTTGAGCTCATTAGTTATGCAAAACTCAAGAAATATTGACATGAAGTTAGTATTAATTATTGTAATGCTTGCGATATTTATAAAAAATTAGTAATAATCTATGTTCTGTGAGTCATGGTGATATTTTGTCTTAGAATTATTTTAAGCAGTTTGATAAGTGCTTTACTCTGAAATTAATATGCGCAGCACCAAACAGGACAATATTTATTTGCAGCACATTTAATACCAAATGAAACGTATTAAAAAAAAACCTCTCACCATGTTACAAGGAGCGACGATGACCCTTGGAAACTGCTTGAAATATTATTTACCTATTTTCTCATTAAAATCATGCATGTCAGAAAAATTCTTAGAAACGTAAAAAATGCTTTACTTTCCTTCACTTTATAAATTGAGTTTACTTAAATTCACTACATGTAACACATGGTCAAAGGCCATGCGCATAATACACATAATATGTACTTACTACCATGTAAAGACTGCCAGTGTTTTCCATCTCTCAGGTATGCCACAGCTTTCCTCACATCTCCATTCCCAGGAAGAGACATTTCCCTCATTGCATCTACTGCCCTCCCTCTCCTCTCTACATCAACTAAAATGTCAGCATCAATCAGTGATTGGGGAGGAAACTAAGACTTCTGTCTATACACAGAGAGAGAGGGAGAGGGGGGGGGAGGGAGGGAGGGAGGGAGAGAGATGGAGAGAGATAACATAACATAAAGGTGGGAAAGGAAGAGGGAGAAAAAAGAAAGCAAAACATAACATTACCTATTATAATTAATGAAAAACAAGAAACAGAGACAAACACTTAAAAGTATAAACAGACAACTACTTAATCCAAATTAAACTGGTTTTAACAGGAAAAAGTGGGATATTTTTCATGTTAGTTTTATGCTTTATTTTGCTACACGGAAATGAAAGATACCCACTGTTTTATACTCTACTTTCAGCTTCTCTGTTTCCAAAATTATTTCCAGTTTTTGAAATCATACTGGCTGCCTAGCCAAGTAACCTGGTAACAAGGCTGCCTTTTTTACTGGATGAAAAATTTCTCTTCTTAACAACACAGTACAACATGGCTTCCAGAATAGCATCTCAGTTAGTAATGCATTTTATTCATTGGCCATGTGTGTGAAAAAGAAGATAAAAACTCACTTCCAAAATGACTGTAAGATGTAAAAGTAACTATAATTATTTCACTATTTTTATGTTTATTTTAGAAAATTGTAATTGCAAATGATGGGCTTTGGCTATGCATCAAAGCAAGGACCTTATGAAAGTAAAGATGGAAGTGTGAGGGATGTCCCTTTCTTGTGCACATAGATGTTTAACTAGTAGTTACTTATTTATCCTAAGGATATGGTGTAAATTAAATAAAACATACTTTAAAAAAGAACTTGACAACCACAAAACAAAAAGTTAAAACACAAGTTACATGATAAATAGTAATAATAATTTGGAAATTACAAATACCACTTTATTCTGTTCGTACTCTGGAATTTCATGATCTGTGTAGTTGTATTGCAAACAATCACCTCCACAATTTATTCTGTGCCATTTTGATAAACAAAAAGAGATGCTCTGTCACAATGGGTTTTCTTATGTGAAGAAATATGAAAATGGACCCTACATTAGAGTGAATGCCAACAGCAGCAAGGAATCATTGAGGTATAAAGTTTACTATCACCCTTGCTTATGGATCTATACATTTGAAATTATGCCAACTTCAAACTTGGTCCTACTAAGCTGTGTCTTGAAATATAAGAACCCTCTGCCTTAAGGCCTGTTATACCTGTGTCTTAGGCAACAACATATATGTGCATAAGTTCATATGTGTATGTATGTGTGTGTGCATGCATACACGTTTGTGTATGTATACATGCATGTAGTCATGCTACATCTGTGTGAACTTGTGTATTTTACAGTGTGTGGACATGAAAGAACAACCTCAGATCCTTGTCTTCGAATTTGTTTGACATAGGATTTTTGTTTTTATTGTTTACTTTTGCAAGTGCCAAACTAACCAACCCACAGGCTCTCAGAAATTCTCTTGTTCCTAGCAAACATCTCACTAGAGAAATGCTAAGGTTACAGACAGAGTTTAAAGTCCTGTGACTTCTAAGGATTTTAAGTGTTGTGTTCATGCTTGCATAGAAAATGCATAATTCACTGCTTTGTCTTCCCTTTCCAATCCCCACACTATGTGAGTGTAGCAAACATTATTATTATATGTATTTAACATGTACAGCTTATCATACTTATTGCTATGACAATGTGTATATATTACCACATATATAAAGGTCAGAGATAAACTTGGTGTCAGTTTTCCTTTGTTTTGGGTTCAAGTGATGGAACTCTTGTCTTTAGTCTTGGATGAAAGTGTCATTACACACTGAGTCATTTCACTACCCCATTCCTTGAACATCAACAAAGAGTTAACAGAATCTACACCAAACCATAACCTACAGTCCATGAAAGGAACAGCAAGAGTAGGGATTGCAAAATTAATGAACCTGTATTTTCATTTATTAATCTGAATTTGGTAGAGTATGGAAAAGTCTAGAAACTGCCATTTCTATAGGTTTTGCACTCTACTTAAATGTCCCTAAAATCTTATGTCCCAATGCTTATGATGACTCAAATAGTATGCCTTTAGAGGGGAGCAGTAAAAGGTACAGTGTACTTATCTAGAGGGAAGCAGCATGTCCAGATGGTAGTGGTAGACATGAAAAAAATAGAGATATAAAAGACTCGGTTGGACTAACGTGAAAATGTATTCATTGTAATGTAGAGAATTATACTAAGGAACACACCACCCATCATGCTAAGGACTGATCAAAGGATTCAGTTACATATCTGAGTACCTTTTACTGCCAGTCACGGTTATGATGTAGAGAATATACCAGACAGCCCATCAGGAAATAACCAAATACAAAAACAGTCATAAAACAAGTATCATACCACATGGAAGACAAGCATATGTGTATAAGTTCATGTCCAAAGAATATGTATGCAAAGAAGACATTTAAGGGCTTATTTTTTTTAAGTTACAATGCAAACTTTAGGGTTTCTCATGTCCCAGGATTGACAAAATTAATTGAGGCCAGGGGAAGAGTGTGACAGGCAGAAATGAAAGATACTGATTTTAAAAGGATTTTCAGATGCTGATTTCTGGATGAAATTTATTCTAACATACTAAAAGGTAATAAATAGTAAGCATCCATTTGATGGACCCTCAATTCTTTTTTTTTTTAACAACTTTATTTTACAAAACAAAGACGAATGTACAGATTTTAAGCATTTTTTGAATAAATTATACAATACATTTTGTCAGTACTTTTTTCCAGATTTTAAAATAATTTTTACATAAAATTGTATGAATATATTTGTTAGTCAGTACTTGATTTTTTTAAAGGTTTGATAGTATGCATTGAAAACTTAATAGTTACAATGAGCATAAAGTACATGTAAAACAAAATGTAACATGGAAATAGTCAAAGTTTTCTTGTTGTATAAAGATTTTTTTGTTTTGTTTTGTTTTGTTTTCTTTATTTCTTGGACTTCATACAGTCTGTGAGTTGTTTCTGGGGCAGTGCGAGCCTCTGGGGCTAGCATCACACTATCAGTGACTGCATATTATGTCTGTTCTTTTATCTCTTATCTTTGTTCTGTTATCTTTTATCTGGATTATCTCACTCAGGATGATATTCTCTATGTGCAGCCATTTTCTTAAGAATTTGGTCAAGTCATTGTTTCTGGTGGCTGAGTAGTATTCCATTGTGTAAATGTACCACAATTTTTGTATCCATTCATCTACTGAAGGACATCTGGGTTCTTTCCAGCTTCTGGCTATTATAAATAGAGCTGCTATGAACATTGTGGTGCATATATCTTTGTTGTGTACTAAGGTGTCTCTGGGCTATATGCCCAGAAGTGGAATAGCTGGGTCTTCAGGTAGTATTATGTCCAATTTTCTGAGGTATCGCCAGACTGATTTCCAGAGTGGTTGTATTAGTTTGCAACCCCACCAACAGTGGAGAAGGGTTCCTCTTTCTCCGCAACCTCGCATGCATCTGTTGTCATCTGAGATTTGGATCTTGGCCAATCTGACTGGTGTGAGGTGGAATCTCAGGGTTGTTTTGATTTGTATTTCCCTGATGGCTAAGAATGTTGAGCACTTCCTCAGATATTCCTCAGCCATTCGATATTCCTCAACTGAGAACGTTTTGTTTAGCTCTGTACCCCATTATTTAATTGGGTTATTTGATTCTCTGGTGTCTAGCTTTTTGAGTTTTTTGTATGCCTTAGATATTAGGCCTCTATCTGATGTGGAGTTGGTAAAAATCTTTTCCCATTCTGTTGGCTGCCGTTTTGTTTTCTTGACAATGTCCTTAGCCTTACAGAAACTTTGCAATCTCATTAAGTCCCATTTGTTAATCTTTGACCTTAGAGCTTGAGCCATTGGTGTTTTGTTCAGAAAATATTCTCCTGTGCCTATATGTTCTAAAGTTTTCCCTACTTTCTCATCTAATAGTTTCAGTGTATCTGGTTTAATGTGGAGATCTTTGATCCACTTACACTTGAGCTCTGTACAAGAAGATAACAAAGGGTCTATTTTCATTCTTTTGCATGTTGAGTGCCATTTGGACCAGCACCATTTGGTGAATAGGCTGTCCTTTTTCCATTGAATGTTTATAGCTCCTTTGTCAAAAATCAGGTGACCATATACATGAGGGCTCATTTCTGGATCTTCTATTCTATTCCATTGATCCACATGCCTATTTCTGTACCAGTACCATGCAGTTTTCAGCACAATTGCCTTGTAATATAGCTTGAGGTCAGGGATAGTGATTCCCACAGATGTTTTTTTGTTGTTGAGGATGGATTTCGCTATTCTAGGTCTTTTGTTGTTCCATATGAA
This sequence comes from Micromys minutus, assembly GCF_963924665.1. Lineage (NCBI taxonomy): Eukaryota > Metazoa > Chordata > Mammalia > Rodentia > Muridae > Micromys > Micromys minutus. The sequence goes on from NC_137980.1 coordinate 11,461,237, forward strand.
ATTGCACATTGATCTTTCCAATTCCATGAAGAACTGTGTTGGAATTTTGATGGGGATTGCGTTGAATCTGTAGATTGCTTTTGGTAGGATGGCCATTTTTAAAATGTTGATCTTTCCAATCCATGAGCATGGGAGATCTTTCCATTTTCTGAGATCCTCCTCAATTTTCTTCTTTAGAGGTTTGAAGTTCTTGTTTTACAGGTCCTTCACTTGCTTAGTTAGAGTCACACCAAGGTATTTCATAGTTTTTTTGACAATTGTGAAGGGTACCTTTTCTCTAATTTCTTTCTCCACACGTTTGTCCTTTGAGTATAGGAAGGCTACTGATTTGTTTGAGTTGATTTTGTATCCAGCCACTTTGCTGAACTTGTTTATCAGCTGTAGGACTTCTCTGGTGGAGTTTTTGGGGACCCTCAATTCTTAATGTTTAAAATGAAAGTGTGGATTCAGGAGAGTGAAATAGTGAGAAGATCTGACAGTTTCTTTAGTATATAGAATTGATTAAAGATCGCCATGAGAGAAACAGGAGGCAGAGATGCAGGCAACATGTCCCTGAGCCTGATGGAATGAGATCAGTTAAAAAGTGAAATTCCTCATAGAACTATTGGATTAAAGTGATGAGTAACACTTATGTGCATCTTGATTTCAAAATGCCACATTCTTCTTCCTAAAACACTGTATAGTGTGACACTTCTGAATCACTTAACACCAGATTCACCTCTTTGGCAGCTCTCTAAACAGACAATGAGAAGAAACTAAAGCTGGTGGGGTTAGACCCAGATGACTAAGGATTGCTCCACACAGTGCAGAGTATAGTGGCTGCATTATGTTCCCTTGTGAACCTCATACAATTTGCATTTCCTAGATGAGGTAATGTAGATAGTAGAATGTAAGCTCAGCAGACTGGGCCATTCATTTATCCTTGATATTTGGTGGCTCCTTCTCCAGATTCTCTGTTGTATGTTACACATGCTGTGCCACCAACTCAGTACTCAGTGGCAGTCTTCATGCCAAAATTACAGTCTTTTGAAAAATATGGTTGCCTAAAATTATCATGATTCCTGTGCTGTTTTACATTTTTAGATTATTATTTAATACAAATGGCTCATCACTTCATTCAAATGGAACATTGGGACAATCAAACTCACGCCATTTTTTCATGATGAAAAAAAAATCACAAGTCAAAATTTCCCGGAAACATAATACAATTAGCATTATACAGACAATGCAGATGGTAATTGTATGTATATTAATACACAGAGATGCACACACACAAACAATTGATATTACACAGTTTAAGAAGGTTGCATATATATATATGCAAGCACATACATGAATGGATGGATGGATGGATAGATAGATAGATAGATAGAAAGATAGATAGATAGATAAATGAATACATACATATATATACATATACATAGACACATATATACAAATGACATATAGACTGAGAAGTTAATATATATGTATATATTCACATAAATATCATACAAGTAATGTTTAAATATACATCATATATTCATAAAAGTGACATTATGTAGACTGAGCAGAATATATATGTATAGATATAAACACAAGTGACATTACACAGATGAGTGGATTATATGTGTATATACACATAATTATATTCTAGTCTTATTATACAGACTAGGTAGCTTGTATTTAATAATGTATATGCACACACACACACATATAGAAGTAACACTAAACAGACTGAGTGAGTTGTATTCATGAGTGTATATGTACACACACACACACACACACACACACACATGCCCACACACACACACACACACACACACACACACATGCCCACACACATATACAAGTTTTAAAAAATTAGTTAAAAAAGAGGCCTATGAATTGAAAGAGAGCAATGAAGGTTTGAAGAGAGGAAAGAGAAAGGTGATATAATGTAATTATATTTCAATCAAGAACAAATGAAATAATAAAGAAGAAATATTCTTCTAGTTTAAGATAAACTTCTTTTTGTTGCTTTTTTTTTGTTGTTGTTGTTGCTTTCTAATGCTACTGATAAATATTGATCTTTGCCTACCAGCCAGGATCACATTTAAATATACCTAATTGTTAAATTTTCTTCAGCATATTCTGTCTGTGGACTTCGGGATCTAAAAATGTGAATGAAAGCACTTTTTCATGTTGTCAAACTGAAGCAGAACAGGCGGTTCTGTACACATGGGAAACAGGGGCTTAATTTTAGTAGGAAATGTCTGCTACTTTATTTTCTGATAAGCACTCGAATAGATGACTTTTCACTGACTGCTTCTGTAAAATTGCCAACAGCTAAAACAGCGTCTTCATTTATTCTACACATATCATTCATCGTTCGGGTAATAAATTGGTTGGAAAATACTCATCATGTATGTGCTTCTTAAAGTTGTAATCTGATTTGTCACAGTATTAATGTGAGGGTGTTCAATAAGAGAGCCTGACTTTCTACCACTAAATAAAAGTGCCTGCCAGACACAGCCCTATTTTAAATGGAGGTTATTTAATTAGTTATTTCTTATTTCCAGTGAGGCTGAAAATACACGGTGGGAAATTCTTTCATTTTCATTCATTACAGAAGCCCTGGTTTATATTTCCCTCAGGCAAAGAGCTTTATCTGACAAGTCGAACACTTTCGTGACAAAAATATCTGGTGATGGATATGGCATTAAGAAGAAACTGAGCGACATGAGGCTTTGAATCACTTTCCTTAACTGTATGATTAATGGTTATGCATATGTGTGTATTCATAATTTTTATTAGTGAACATAAGGCGTGGGAAATATGAGTAGCTTCTTTACCCAATTGTTACTTCTTTGAAAAGAGACGAATGGATTTAAAATTGTCTGAATCCACGGCGTATGTGTAGACCATGGGTCTCTAGGTATTTACAGTCAAATTAACTTTACCCATCCATGAATTTTGATCTCAGCTCTGTTTAACTGCAGTAAAACAACAGCACACATACTGCAATTCACTGAAGGCATACTGGCTGCACTGGATGCGCTAAGTTCTTACTCTGTATCATTCCTACCCTTTAAACAAACTTGTGAGTGACCTCCTCTCTGATACACAGGAGATTAACCCTGAGTATATTTTGTGTTGTGCTGATATTGCATAGATGATTTAAGAAATAAAGATACCAGCCTCCTGCACAAGACTTTCTTAACTAGTTGTGGGACTTCTAAACAGAGTTCTATGTTAAGCCAATGTGCAGCAAAACCGAAAAAAGAAAGGATTAACCTGTAACTTCCAAAGCTTAATTGAATTGCAAAAGGTCACATATTGGTAATAGAAACTCAACCCCAAACTCCTTGGGTTCTCAGGGAAAGTAGCCATTGAAGAAGTGCAAACTCATGCTCAAAGCCCTCCTCAGAGTGCATACCCAAAAATGAAATTCATCCCACACCACCTCACAAACTCTCTGTCTGCCTCTCTCTCTCTCTCTCTCTCTCTCTCTCTCTCTCTCTCTCTCTCTCTCTCTCTCTCTCTCTCTCTCTCTCTCTCTCTCTCTCTCTCCCTCTCTCCCTCCCTCCCTCCCTCCCTCTCAGTCAGAAAGTCAGTGAAGGGAAATTAGCAGAAATTAATTTGCCTAAACTCAGCCAGTGAGGGGCTTTACATACATATAAACTATCATTAACTATTATACTTCAGTATTACTTTGTTTTTCTTTTCCAGCCATATAGTTAAACACTCTTAAAAATCTCTAGAATCAAAATAAGTTGTTTCTATTTTATTTTTTCTTTACAGATTTGGTTTAATTGAGATGACAAATTTATAAAGCACAATGTCTCCAAGGATATTTTAGTACAACCCCTTCAGCATAATTTAAACTTCACAGAGTTGATATCTTTCCTATAGCTACAGGGTAATTGGGAATTGAGGAGACTATCAAGCTAATAATAGATTTTTGTCCTAATATAGCATTTGTATCCTTGTTTTCCTTGCTGTTTATTTTTCTTTTAGAAGTAGTAACTATGTCTTATGATGACTGAGCTAGAAGATATAGTGATTACCAATTTTTATGCATTTCCTTAAAAAAAGACTTTCTAAGAAAAACAGATCAAGTTTTATTTCATTCAGGATTTTCCAATTGTGGAATGATAATGCTTAATGCATTTTAGATTACTCATAGTACCTTTGTATCTTGACGGTGCTACCAGGTTTCTGGTTCATTTTATATATATATATATATATATATATATATATATATATATATATATATATATATATATATATATAGAACCAGAAATGAATATAAATCTATATTGTTTTCTTTTTCTCTTACAACTTAATTTTTTTTAAAAAAGAGGGATACATGTACATATTTTAAAGGCATTTTGGCATAACACTATATGAATATATTTTTGTCAATACTTAATTTTTAGAGGTTTGATAGCATGCATTGAAATCCCACTGGTTACCATAGCATAAACTATATGTAGGACAGAACATAGCATAGAAACAGTCAGTTTTCTTGGTGTGTATAGATTAAGCATAATGATCTTTGAATACCAAAAATTGCCACAAGGCTACATTTTTAGCTCTTGGATTATTAATGATTTAAGGTCAGGTAGCAAACTGGCACTTGTAAAATTCAAGCTTCTAGATAAAATTCTGTTTTCTCTAATTGCATAGTAAAAAAAAAAGAAATGAATCTTTTGTTTTTAAAGGAAAGCCGGGTATGGCTCATACCTGAGATTTCAGAGGCTGAGGTCATAGGATCTAGAGTTAAACTTAGTCTAGACAACAAAAGAAGACAGTTCTCAAACACAAAGCAAACCACACTATAACAATATAAAAGAAAGCATTTTTTAAATATAGCATTCTTATATTTTTCAAAATTGGTATGTGCAATATACATGCTCATAAAAGTATATTTATCTATTTATTCATTAGACTGATTTATATAACAATACTGTATTGTGCTGCAAAATACAGAGAATACATTTTAATTCCATAAGGATATTTTATTGAACATATCTAATGTACGATTTCATTTGAGTAGCTAAAGATTTAAGTCTGTATTTAAGACTTGAACTGTGTGCCTGTCTACTAAAATATAGGCATTACTAGCACAAGCTCCAGCAATTTCTGCTTCCAGTAATGTGTCCAACAAAATGTTTAACCCAGACAACAGATAACCTTACGGTCTACTTTATTGTTAAAAGTAATAAACTTAAAAAGATGCAGCGGTCAGAATTTCTGTTTCGCCAGCCTGTCCTCTATCCACCACATTGTAAATGGTTCCAGTGTGAATCTCTGCTGAATGAAAGATAATGTTTGAAAATGTAGCCACAGCTCTCAAAATTCATAATAAAGCTTACGCTACTAAATTCCCTAAGAATGTTCTTCTCATAAAACTAGTAAGGCATTTTGTGTTTTAGTAGCTTTACATTTATTATGCTCAAAATTTCATTGAATAATCCCCTTCAGGACTACTGAAGGCACCAAACACCCCACATGTAAAATTTTACTGGTTCTGTCTTCTGTGGGGATGCTCAATTTGGATATGAATAGTATGAAAAATATCTCAGCTGCATCTTGGGAAATCTGGATATACATGCATGTATTGTGTGCATGTGTGCATATGTACATATTATGTATGTATGGTGCAGTTGAGATTCTTAACTTCCAGGGCAGGCATTAGAAAGAGGCTTGTTATTCTTCAGTGTACATTTGCATCCCTTGCAGAAGGCCTAGGGTGGAAGCTCTCACGTACACACAGAACAGCCTCAATCCTTTAGCTTCCTGAACCAGGTCCACTGGTTCCCTGGACTGTACACATAACAGGCAGTTTTCTCCTTTAAGATAAGCAAACATTTCTTCACATTGTAAGACACAGTGCACGGAATAGATGTTTCTAAAATCCACATGAGCTAGTCACTATCTGCACATGTTTTCAGTCGCTGCTTTGTTTTCAGAATTCATCCCAAATTCCCACCGTAACTAGTCTGAAAGCTATATACAACAGCCTGCTTGCCCTCTAACATCTCATTTGACCTCTAGAATATTGAGATGTCACATGTGACCTGAGAGAATATCCAGTGGTAGAAAGTGTAAAAATTCTGTACCGGATAGATATTGCTGATGATTTGATTAGGACAATGATTTAACTCTGGAATAAAAATCAGTACTTGGTTTGCCAATGATATTGGATTACAGCCAAGCTTCAGCAGAAATGCTTTGTAAAGCTTGTTCTGATATACATCTGAGAAAATCGTTTAAAAGATAAAAATAAATCAGAGGTGTGGCAATGTGTCTTCACAATAGGTTAAACATTTTCTTTCACCATTCTTGCTGTCCAACAATTAAGCCCCCATTCCCCTTTATCATTTTGTTTTGACCCTCTTTTCCTGTTGATTCTGTACTGTGAAGATGTATACTTTCAAGTAAGTAATCTAAGTATAAATCTTCAGGTGTTTGGGCTGCAGGTTTTTGAATATTCTGACATTTCTTGCCATCCCGTCAGTTTCATAACTAGGGAAAGACGCATAGCTTACTCTGAATGCTATCCTTAGTACAAGTTCCTAAATCCATGCCTAGCACCTTAAAAAGTCATGCAGTGGTTCTGGTTTAAAAGCATGTGTCTGAAGCATCCTAGGACACAGTCTTTGCTGTCTTCCCGCAGCACTCTTTGCAGTGATGAGATGGTTATCACTGGATTGTGCTAAGTTCTACAAATTGTCACAGCAAGATTGTTGAGCTTTGAATACTAGGGAACACGAACTCTTCTACTTAAGGAACACCCAGCAAGCCTCATAAATAGACATGAAGTTTAGCTTTGAGTCATATTAAAGGGTAATTTCCTGTTATCCCTTGATAGATTCATAGTCTTAACATTTTCCTGGGTTAGACTAGCTAATTGAAGCTAATAATACATCATAATTGGCTTGGCATAAGGCAGGTGAGAAAAGCTGTATCCACACTGTACAGAAAAAGTAGCTAGACAGCTGATAACTGAGTCCATAACGTTATGCAGGTTACATTTTAAATTGTCACTTTCTCTACCTTCAATTTTATTATTATTTGTTGTATGTTCTCAAGCCCCACAAGAAAATAAAAGCACCTTCTTAAAAACCTTGTCAACCACTCAATCTGGTGAGACCCTGGTGTGATAATATCTGTATTCAGAAAATTATTCCATCCCCCCCCCCAAAAAAGAGAAAGTTATAATTCCAAAAGCTGTAGTTGGTTTTATATTAGCTCTAGAAACTGAGAGACGAAAATTTGTAAGGCATCATTCTTTGTGTTTCTAAAGTATATGGCAAAGAGGTGGGGCCTCCAGCTTTGAAAAGTGTGTTATTCCACTCATGATCTCACAGAAAAAAAAGGTACACACAAACAGGTGATCCCTACCTGTTAAGCAGGATACATCCTGATCTTTTCCCGATATGTGAAAATAAGTAAGTGTAACTACCAATAGAATTGGAGAAATAGTTCCTAGTGTCCCATGTAATACGACCACATCACTCATGATTATGAAAAATAAAATAACATGGGTCTGAATTAAGCAATTCATCTGATACAAAGAAATGTAAATGTTACATGGCATTCTAAATAAGCTTAATTTAAAAAAAGTTTTGGTGGTTGTAGTGGAGAACTCCCAAGGTGTATGGTTTATGCACTGGCGCAGATAAGTTCTTGCCTGTGAAGGGAAACATGTTGTGAAATGGGCCTTTCACTTTCAGGTTCTTTTAGAACAGCTTCCCTGAGCACTTTAAGCAGAAGAGGAACAGGAATGCTCCAAAGGACTGGGTCAGCGGTGGGTACAGCAAAGGCTCCTTTGTGACTCTGCACCTTCACATCCCCACTTTATGTCCTGGGAGGCCATCCTCATCTCTGTCTCCTGCAGCCAACTCAACACATTCCTGCTCTTCCCCTGAGGGAGGTCTTATTCTGAGTTTCTGCCTTCCCTCTGTCCCTTGCCCCCTTTTTGCTGACACTACCTCCTAAAACCAGAAAAATGATAACTTTGAGAGAAATCACATCAAAGGCTTGAGGGATTCGGTGTCTTCAGAAAACATACCCTTTGAGATTCTTTTAACTCACTGGCCACAATGGAAGAAAAAACAACTCTAGATACCTTCTTACCAATTCAGGGCCAGGTCTCAGGACAAGTAACATGAAACAAACACTAGGGATAAATGATAGCTCGGGTATAAGCAACACCGCAGGGAGCTTCCATTTGAATCAGCATTAATTTCTGCAGAATTGGAGGTCAGCAGTAATCTATTTACCGGTCCTCATGCTCAGCACAATTACCACGCTATGCTAAGCACAGCAGAGCATTTGCTTGTATGAGAAGATGAGATGCCCAGAGGAAAAGAGGACTAGAGATGTTGAAAAGCGATTTGTTTCTTGCAAGGCAGTAATTTGAAATCCTTTCATTCTAAAGCAATGCCTGTATACTTCGACAGAGCAAATGAAAGCCGGGCATCCCTGTTAAAATGCAGCCATGCATCTCCTTATGTCAAAGGCTTAATCAGCACACGGAGAAGCAAGATGCCAGACATCTTGAGGCTCTGCTTACTTGTCACCTGCAAGATTGATAGAATGCAGATGCCATTCCTTGCTACACTCCAGAGAATGTGTTTGTAGAGTAAGAATAACATCACACTGGAGCTATTCTCTTCAGATTGGCCAGCACTCTAAAGAGGACACTTGAGTCCTGACCCTTGCTGACTCAGCTGCTCCTGTCCAACCTGCCAGGTGAGATCATTCTCTTCTCAATGGTGTTCATCAGAATGATAGGCCTTAGGGTCAGGAGCCATTTCCAGTCCAATCAGACAATCAGGAGTGTAGTTATTTTATAGACTATGTAAATGAGGGCTGAAAATATATATGGTCATCACTGTTTAATGAGTTCATTAATTTATGTGCATCATTACATAGGACAAAAGCAAGCACAGGATAAGGTTGTATGAGCAGAACCTCACAGCCAGCAAATACAGATTACCATTTCCACTACTATAGTCTCTCGTTAGCTGCAGAGTCAACACCAATCAAACTGCTGCTGTACTTACTGTAGAGGTAATGATGGGGTATTTCAGAAACCCTTTATAATGCCCTTGGCAGCTTATTGCATAAGAGCTCTTCCCTCGTTCCCTCGCCCCTCATGGAAGCTCTTCCTCCTCATTACGGATATAAAGAAGTTTTAGAGGCGGCCTCTGAACTTTAGAACATATGAATAAAAATGACTTCTTTATAAATAAAACTTTGCAATGACTTCTATAGTTTATAATTTGCATTAGTTAATTTTGTCTTTATTAACTTATTTTGTCTTTAAAAATAAGGAGTTAACATCTGAAATATAAATACAGAGCATAACTAAGAGAGAGAAAGAGAGAGAGAGAGAGAGAGAGAGAGAGAGAGAGAGAGAGAGAGAGAGAGAGAGAGAGAGAGAGAGAGAAATACAGTGTTTTTCTAAAGATACTTTAAAAACTTATGCTATCATGTTTATGGTAGATACAATGAGAAAGAAAGTCAAAGCCTGACATTCCTCCCTCCCACCTGCTGGTGCAACAGACCTGCAGACACAGTAAAGACGGAGAGTTTGTAAGCACCAAGGACACGCTTGAGATTCAAACATGTTTCGCATTCAATATTGTCCTTCGCTTTCAGTACTGTCCCCGCATTGGGAGATGAGAGATTTGGAATGGTGGGGTATGCAGGTGAGACAAAGCAGGATCTTCCATATTTAATCCAGCAGCAATGATCAGCTTTGATGCATTTCTCGAGAGGAATTAAGTTTAGTGGCTTTATATGCTAAGCTCACCATATGTGTGACCTGTGACAGTACAGTCCCTTGTTTCCTCCCTCCACCTCTCTATCACAAATCATTACCAGTTCTACCAAATCTTAATTTTGCGAGGTTATAACTCTTCCTCCTTGCTGACCTTATTTTCGATGTCCATTTTTTCCCACTGGGACATGAACTATTTCATTATAATTCTGCCACCTACAATGAATATATCCTGAATAACCTGAAATGAGACAACAGCCATACTTAGAATATTTCAAAGCTCTACCAAAGATACAGGCTGGCTCTTCCTCAGACTTCTACCTCTACTTCCTCCCACCAGCTCTCTACCACTCCCTGTTAATCTCTGCTGCTTTAGGGACACCAAATTGCCTCTACCTCACTAACCACCTTAGCCTACCTCCTCTCCGGTTCTATGCTAGCTCCCAAAATTTTCCAAGCATTCTTTTCTCAAACCCAAGATCGGACTATAATTCCCTATCCCAGAAATTTTCTTCATGCAACATAATCCCATTACACTCAACATATGAAAAATTATTTTGATGGCCTCTCAGATACCAAACCAAATTCTCCCTGAAAAAGGACTGTAAGGGTGCTTTAGTAGCTTCCTCTTCCTGCTCTTTTAGTTACAGCATGTTGCATTCCAGAAAGTCTACCTCTGATCTTCTAAGTCACTGTCATTAGGATTGACATTGTCCTTCATAATACTTGCCACGTTGTGGTTATTTCTTGATTTGCTTAAAGTTCATATCATCACAATATATATTAATTCTTGGAGAACAAAGTTGTTTTTTTTAATGGTTTGTTCATTTTATTGTAATGACACTACCTAAGAAAGTGTATAGCATGTAACAGACTTTAAATGGGTATGTGTTTTCAGACTCATATCCAATTAATGGAGGGTAGATAGATTTTTAAACAGATAAGCACATAACAAGAGTTCAGTAAATGAGTCAAACTTGAATTGGTCTATGATAAGTTTGCCAGGTTTTTCTAAAGGGACGGAATTAATAAAATGAATAAATGTATATTCATATATTCAGACAATTTATTCAGAAAATATATATGAAATGATAACAAAATTGTTTTCATACTTGAGAAGTTGAGAATCTAGTAGTTGTTCATGAGGCTGGATGCCTTAGAAGACCCAATTTTGTGTGGAAAACACGGAGGTTCCTGAAGAACTGTTGTCACTGGAAAGCTGGGATTCTTCATCTATGTTGGAGGCGGAATCTGTATCAGCCACAGTGGTATCAAGTTAAATAAACTTGTCAGCAAGAGGGAAGGCCAAGTGAGCAAAAGGTGAATGAATAGTACTTCTTCCATTCATTGCCCTTCGTAATCTGGGCTGCTACCAAATGATGTGAACTATATTTGGAGTGGGTGTTGGTCCATCAATTAAGGCAATCAGCATAGTCCCTCAGTTGAGGCTCTGCATTTCTCTGATTCTAATTTGTGTAAACTTGACTTTAACATCAGCTGCCATACTTATTTGTAATAAATAAGCAGGGTCGACCACTGACATTGTCCAGCTAATGTTTTATAGCCTTGAAAAATGCTACTGCACAGTAGTCTCTGGGGCCACCCTCTACCTTCACCAGTCACCTCTGGACCTCCCTGTCATTCTCTCACACTGCCTTAGTGCATCACATTCTCTGAGCATTTTCATTTCCATAGGCCCGAGCAATATTCTTTATATTCTCTTGGTGTTCACACCCCTCTTCTCTTTGCAGGGAATATGATTTCCCCAAATAAAGCAGCAAAGGAATAAACATACTCAATCTCTGAAGAATCACTCTATATTCCATATCCATTTTCATAGGGTTCATTCCCGTTTCCATGTATGAAGTAGCGTGAAACCTCTTTTCTCCTTTAAAGAAGTACACTCAATACCATGTACAAACACTCATGGGATTTGGGGTGTGATCTTCCAACACAGAGTTGTTATTGTATGAACTAGTTATGAATTATTATTTCATATTTTGTTTTTGTTTTCTAATAGTGATGGTAATATATACTCATAATATATTTGAAGCATCTTGCTCTGAATTGCCTATGGTCACTTAATCTCAGGTCTATAAACATTTTCATTTTGAATCATAACATTTTCCTTTATTATTATGCTGTTGCATTTAATAGGGCAGTGGGGAGCACAGGCTAAAGAAAATTAGATTCTGAACCTTTTATGATGATGGCATTCATTTGTTTGTGATCCCCATCATTAGTGAAGGAAGCTGTTATTGTGACAATGTGTCCTTGTGGGATAAATGCAAGGTTTGAATTTGCTCATCAGTTTCCTGTTTACCAAAAAAAAATGCCTCAGTAGCTGTGTTCAGCACCTACTTATTGAGCACTTATGCATAGAAAGATGTTGTAGTGAATAGTTCTAGTGCTGTTTAACAAGGTCTAAAAGACCAGAAACTCTTCAACTGGGATCCAATTAAAAGACATTATAGAGCAATGTTCTTTATTTATATAAAAAGTATTTTATTATTAGCACCTTCACAACTGATACATTGAGTATAATCATAACTTCAAGATAAAAATAGCATGCATTTGGAAAGATGGCTCAGTAGTTAGGGAACACGGGCTGTTCTGAAAGAGGACCCAGCTTCTATTCTCATCACCTACATGGTAGCTCACAACTATCTGGAACTTTAGTGCTAGGAGATTTCATGTCCTCCTTAGGCTTCAGTAGCCATCATTCATCAATGGTCCATAGACACACACACACACACACACACACACACACACACACACACAATATGTGTGTATGCATAATATTTTTTAAATGTTAAGAAAAACATCATCAAGGATAATTAACATGGAGAAGATAAGATGTTACCTCTCAGATTCAGGCTTCATTGAACAAGCCCTCACAACTTAGGTTATAGTGCTGGAATTTCTTCTATATATAAGTGAAATAGTAGAAATTCGAATGTTGTTTGGCAAAGATTGTTTGAAGAATGCCAACAATATGGATTTGGGGATTGGTAAAAGCAATGCTTATAAATATGACATCAAAAATTAGCTCCTTTTAAAAAAAATAGTTAATAGACACAAATCCTTTGTGAATACAACATATGAGCATACATTTTAAAAATATTTATTGTCAAATCAATGACTGTGTGACTAATAAGATGTTGCCATAGGTTGAGAGTCATAGCCACCAGGTTGTGTTAGATAACATAAACTTTAACATGTTATATAGTCTAAATTACTCCTCTACCACCCTGGATTATGCTGGCTTCACTTTGAGCCTCCTTGACTCCACATGCTAAGTATCTGAGCAGCTTTCTATCTGCAGCCATCTATTACAGACCATTCCAATGTGGAAAAGGTATACTTTTCATATTCTCTTGGATTGTATGAGACAAGACTTCACATAGCCCAGGATGACCTAAAACGTACTACAGAGCTTGACCAAAAACCTTGAACTTCTGGTTCTTCTTTCTCTACCTCTGTATGCTGGGTAAATGCATCACCAAACAGTGTTTAATGCATCATCACACAGTGGTTATGTAGTTCTCTAGCTTTCTTAATGCTGGGCCAACCCAACTGTTCTAATTTCTCAGTCACAGAAAAGTTTCTTGCTACGACCACTTGTACTTTTCCATGCGTTCCTTCATCGATGTAAACAAGGTAATATTGAGTATTGTATGTATATGAAATTTCACAGATAAACTTCAGGAAGACACTATTATTCATAAGATTGGTTATAATTATAACAGAAAGGACCTAGTGAAGATATTTAAGCAGAAATTTGCCTTCAATATGGCAATCACTGAGCACCCAAAATATGAAGAATTCTATGTAAGTCTGTTCCCAGATGTCTTAGTTAGGTTTCATTGCTATGAAGACATTCCATGATCACTGAACCTCTTTAAAAGAAAAACATTTAATTTGGGGTGGCTTACAGTTTCAGAGGTTCAATCCATGATCATCATGGTGGGAATCATGGCAGCATGCCAGCAGACATGGTGAGAGAAGATCCAAAAGTGAACCATGTCCAGCCAGAAGGAGACTCTTCTCTGCAGGCAGCCTGGAGGATGGTCTTATCCTGACTGGGTGTAACCTGAACCTCAAAGCCTGCTTCCTTAAGTGACCCATTTCCTCCAACAAGGCCATATCCACTCAAACAAATCCACACCTACAAATAGTGTCACTTCCTGTGAGCCAAACATTCAAACACGTTAGTCTGTGGGGGCCATGTCTATTCAAACCACCACACTGAACTGACTAAGGGGATGAACACAGAACTGATGGATCTTCAGAACCTGTGATTGATGAAACTTAAGTGAGGACTTCAAACAATGAGTAGAATTTTCTTGGCACCATGGCGTCAACCCTTACCTTTAACTAGTTTTACTTCTCCACACAGTAGATCAAATAATGAGGAAAAAAAACTAAGATAGTAACAAAAATCAACATATTTATTTGTATTCTACTTATAATAACTGGAAAGTTCATAGTGAATATTTGCTGGTATGTTGCCTAATAAGCAGAGGTAAAGAGTTTAAGAGTAACAGTTAAAAGGACCTACTGAGTAGTACGGTTGAACATCTAGACTCTTTTTTTTTTTTCAGAGTGCCAAAAACACTATCCAAAATGGTATAAGATCTTTAGATGTGCATTTCTAAGTGCTATTCAGCTCCTGCTAAGATTGCCATGAAAATTAATCGATCAAGATAGGCTCCACAACAGTGCCAATCTATTTAGTGGTCTCATATAAACAGTCTGTAGTAAAGAACCTTTCTGCCTTCAACATTTAGTATCCAAACATTATACATCATTGAGAATTTAATGGTATTTTTCTTTTATGAATTACTCTATAATGTTTTATATAATATAATTACATCATTATTAATTTCTGTTTCTTCCATCCGAATGCTCTGATATACCCCTACTTCTTCTCTTTCAGATTCATAACCTCTTTTTTCATTAAATAATCTCACATGCAAAAATCATAGGAACAATCTATACCCCAACAGTTTTTCATCCTTATACAAAGACCTACAGCCAACTAATGTGGATATTCACCAAAAACTTAGGCTCCTGCAGTTTTTATCGCCCAACTAAAAGTAATCATGAATGTTTCATAGCCTTTTTTGAAACCTGTAAAATTCTTGAGGCCTAAAATGTGAGAGAAAACAAAAATTCACAGAATCAACATTTAAGTCTTCCTTGTTCAGTGTTTATGAATATTAACATTAGTTTATTATGCAGTTTCTAACACTGTAATTATAAGAATGATTCATTTCTTAATGAGGTATACAGTTCTTTAAGATAATGATAAACAGGTCAGATGCATGCAAAAATGAGCACACTTTCTAGATATAATAATCCAAAAGAATGTTTTATAATTGTTAACAGTAAAGAAGCTATTTAACTTTTCTAACCTAATCTTTTCCAAAATAATGTGATGAGATAAATAACTTACCCATGGTTTTATTCTTAAAGTCTTCAGGCCATTTGAGAAGTGTTACAAAGTTTCAAAGATGTGTTTCACTGGCTGAGCAAGAATTAGAAAAAAAGATATGGTCAATGAAATTGAAAAGAGTTACCAATGATAAGCAAAAGGGATAAATTAATTGTAATTTGTAAAGTAACTAAATTATTTAAACCTAAACTAATCTTGGCAGTCATCACCAATCAAGCTAATTTAAATATATTGACATTAATAAGATCAATATACTCTATTAACAGGCTTATGATTTCACATATTATACTATAAAAGATATCATAATAAGATTTTATTGATTATCCAAATCTGCATCATAAAAGTTTGGGCATATGGAATGTCAAAGAATATTTAAAGTCAAGTACATGTACTATGTTATCATTCTATTAAAATTGAACTTTTAAACCAAATTTAAAATAAATGATTTTTTAAAGATTCATTATTTTTATTGAATATTTTCTTTACTTGCATTTTAAATATTATCCCCATTCCTGAGTTTCCCTCTGGGATACCCTCCCCTCTGCCTCTATGAGAGTGCTCCCCAGCCGACTCACACACTCCCTCCCATCTCTCTGCCCTGTCATTCAACTACCCTGGGGCATTGAGCCTTCACAGGGCCAAGGACCTCTCCTCTCATTAATGGCTGATAAGGACATCCTCTGCTACATATGTGTCTGGAGCCATGGGTTTCTTCATGTGAAATCTTTAGATGGTGGTTTAGTCTCTGAGAGCTCTGTGGGGTTAAGCTGGTTAATATTTTTGTTCTTTCTGTGGGGTGGAAAACCACTTAAGCTACTTCAGTTCTTTTTCTAACTCCTCCATTGGAGGACTTGCTTTTAGTCCAATGGTTGACTGAGGGATTCTGATTCTAAAATTCTCAGGCTCAGGCAGATAACTTCTAAGGTGACAGCTATAGTAGGCTCCTGCCAGCATGTACTTCTTGGCATCCACAACATTTTCTAGGTTTGGTGAATGTAGATGAGATGGATTTTTTTGTGGGGCCATCTCTGGATGACCTTTCCTTCAGTCTCTGCTCTACACTTTGTCTCTATATTTCCTCCTGTGAATATTTTGTTCCCCCTTCTAAGAAGGACTGAAGCGTCTACTCTTTGGTCTTCCAACTTCTTCAGCTTCATGTGGTCTAGGGATTGTATCTTGGGTATTCCAAGTTTTTGAATAATATCCACTTATCAGTGAGTGCATAGAAGAAAAGGAGCAACGACACAGCGTTCTTCTTAAAGAAGTTTATTCAGGAACCTTACAGCATGCAAGTGAAATCTTTCTGTCTCCTTTCTGTCTCTCTTTCTGTTTCTCTTTCTTTTTCTCTGCCCCCAAGTGCAGTCCCTTTTATCCTCTCTCAACTCCACCTCCTCAGTCCATGTTGCATGGCTGCAGTTCATAGGTCTGAGTCATCTGGCCTGATCTCGCGTCATGGGTGCGCCTGCGCAGCTCACACTGTGGAAGTGGCTAATCTCGGGCAGGGGGCAGGAGGAAGTCGGATGCTAGTCACAAGACTAGGCCAGAGTCCCAAGCGCCATCTTTGGACTGCTGCCACATCTGCTCTCCACATATAATGTGTGTTCGTTTGTAACTGGGATACCTCACATAGGATGATGTTTTCTAGTTCCACCCATTTGCCAAAGAATTTCATGAAATCACTGTTTTAATAGCTGAATATTACTCCACTGTGTAATGTACCACATTTTCTGTATCCATTCCACGGTGGAAGGGTATCTGTGTTCTTTCTAGCTGCTGGCAATTATAAATAAGGCTGCTATGAATATAGTGGAGCATATGTCCTAGTTATATGTTAGAACATTTTTTGGGTATATGCCTAGGAGTGTTATAGCTGGTTCCTCGGATATTATTACGATTAATTTTCTAAGGGAACACTACACTGATTTTCAGAGATGTTGTACCAGCTTTCAATGCCATCAACACTGGAGGAGTGCACCTCTTTCTCCACATCCTTACCAGCATCTGTTTTCAACTGCGTTTTTAATCTTAGCCATTCTGACTGGTGTGAGGTGGATTTTCTTTTGCATTTCGATGATTACTAAGGACATTGGACATTTCTTTAGATATATCTTGGCCATTCAATATTTTAAAGTTGAGAATTTTTGTTTAGCTCTGTATCCTATTTTTAATAGGGTTGTTTGATTTTCTGGAGTCTAACTTCTTGAGTTCTTGGACATATTATATATTAGCCATCTATCAGATATAGGATTGGTAAAGATATTTTCCCAATCTGTTGGCTGCATTTTCTCTTATTCAGAATGTCCTTTGCCTTACAGAAAGTTCAAAATTTTATGAAGACCCATTTGGTGATTCTTGATCTTAGAGCATATACCACTGGTGTTCTGTTCAGAATATTTTATCCTGTGCCTGTGTTCAAAGCTCTTCTCCACTTTCTCTTCTATTAGATTCAGTGTATTAAGACTTGAGCTTTGTACAACATGATAAGAATAGATCTATTTGCATTCTTCTATATGCTGACTGCCAGTTGAACCAGCACAATTTGATGAAAATGCTGTCTTTTCCCCCCTGGATGGTTTTAGCTCCTTTATCACAGATCAAGTGATCATAGGTATATGGGTCCATTACTGGGTCTGCAATTTTATTCCATTGATCTACTGGTCTGTATTTTTACCATTACCATACACTTTTATTTTTTAAATCAGTATTGGTCTGAGATACAGCTTGCAGTTGGGAATAGAAATTCTATGAGTTCCTTTATTGTTAAAAATGATTTTAAATATCCTGGGTTTTTCTTATTTCAAATGAATTTGCAAATTTCTCTTTACAACTCTATGAAAAATTGGGTTGGAATTTTGATGGGGGTTGCATTAAATCTGTAGATTGCTTTTGACAAGATGGCCATTTTTACTATATTAATCCTGCCAGTCCATTAGCATGGGAGATTTTTCCATTTTTTGATTCTTATTCAATTTTTTTCTTCAGAGACATGAAGTTCTTGTCATTCATATCTAATTTGGTTGGATAGAAACACACCAATATATTTTATATTGTTCATGACTATTGTGAAGGGCATTTTTCCGCTAATTTCTTTCTCTTCACATTTGTCTTTAAAGTAGAGGAAGGCTGTTGATTTTTTTAATTTTATATTCAGCTACTTTCTTGAATTTGTTTATCAGCTGTAGGAATTCTCTGGTGGAATTTTTGGGGTCACTTAATTATACTATCATATCATCTACAAATAGTCATATTTTGACCTCTTACTTTCTAATTTCTATCCCTTTACATCTTTTTGTTGTCTATTAGTTCTGGTTAGGACATCAAGTACTAATTTGAATAGGTAGGGAGAAAGTGGGCAGGCTTGTCTAGTTTCTGATTTTAGTGGGATTGCTTCAAATTTCTATTCATTTAATTTGATGTTGGTTACTGGTTTGCTGTATGTTGCTTCTACTATGTTTAGGTATGGACCTTGAATTCCTCATCTTTCCAAGACATTTACCATGAAGGCTTGTTGAATGTTGTCAAATGCTTTCTCAGCATATAATGAGATGATCATGTAGTTTTTTTCCTTAGTGTTTGCTTATATAGTGAATTATGTTCATAGCTATCCATATAATGAATCATCCCTGCATGCCTGTGATGAATTCTCCTTGATCATGATGGATGACCATTATGAGGTGTTCTTGGATTAGGTTTGCAAGATTTTTAGTGAGTATTTTCACATCAATATTTAAAAGGGAGTTTGGTCTGAAGTTTTCTTTCATTGTTTGGTCTTTGTGTGTCTTAGGTATTAATGAAACTGTGGCTTCATAGAATGAATTGGGTAGTGTTCCTTCTGTTTCTATTTTGTGGAATAGTTTGAAAAGTATTGGTATTAAGTCTTCTTCAAATGTCTGATAGAATTCTGCACTAAATACATCTGTTCCTTGGTTATTTTGGGTTGGGAGACTTTTCTTGGTTGCTTCAATTTCTTTAGAGTTTCTGGGACAGTTTAGATAATTTGTCTGATCCTAATTCAACTTTGGTACCTGGTATCTGTCTAGAAAATGGCCCGTTTCATCCAGATTTTCAAGTTTTGTTGAGTATAGCTATTTGTAGTAGAATATGATGTTTTTGTTTTAATTTCCTTGGTTTCTGTTGTAATGTCTCCCTTTTTGTTTCTGAGTTTGTTGATTTGGATACTGTCCCTGTGCTGTCTGGATAATCTGGCTGAACAAAATCTATCTTGTTGATTTTTTTCAAAGAACCAGCTCCAGGTTTTGTTGATTCTTTATATGGTTCTTTTTGTATCTACTTAGTTGTTGCCAAGTTTGATTATTTTCTGCCTTCTACTCCTCTACTTCCCTTTGTTCTAAAGCTTTCAGGTGTGCAGTCAAGTTGCTAATGTATGCTCTGTCCAGTTTCTTTATGGCGTCACTCAGAGCTATGAGTTTTCTTCTTGTGTCCCAAGAGTTTGATAAGATGTGCCTTCATTTTCATTAAATTAAATGAATTAAATTAAATTTCTTTCTTTATTTCTTCTTAACCAGGTTATCATTGAGTTAAACTTATCATTAAAGTTATCATTGTTAAACTTCCATGTACATGTGGCCTTTTTGTTGTTTTTGTTGTTATTGAAGACCAATCTTAGTCCATGGTGATCTGATAGGATGCATGAGATTATTTTAATCTTCTTTTATCTGGTAAAGCCTGTTTTGTGACCAATTATATGGTGAATTTTTGAGAAGGTACCACAAGATGCTCAAGAAATAGATATAGGTCAAATCCATTTGGTTCATAACTTCTGTTAGTTTCACTTTGTCTCTGTTTAGGTTCTGTTTCCTTGGTCTGTTCATAAAAGAAAGTGAGGTGTTGAAATCTCCTACTATTATTGTGTGTGGTACAATGTATGCTTTGAGCTTTAGTAAAGTTTCTTTTATGAATGTGGTTGCCCTTGCCTTTGGAGCATAGATGTGCAGAATTGAGAGTTCACTTAGAAAGATTGTTCCTTTGATGAGCATGAAGTGCCCTCCTTAACTTTTTTGATAACTTTTGGTTGAAAGTCAATTTTATTCTATATTATAATAGTTACTCCAGCTTGTTTCTTGGAATCATTTACTTGGAATTTTTTTTTCCAGGCTTTTACTTTGAGGTAGTAACTGTCTTTGTCACTGAGGTGTGTTTTCTATAAGCAGTAAAATGCTGGGTCTTGGGTCCTGTTTACATATCCAGTCTGTTAGCATAGGTCTTTCTTTTTTAAATTGAGGAATTGAGTCCATTGATGTTAAAAGATATTAAGGAGTTAAGAAGTAGTAATTGTTTTTTCCTTTTTTTTTTTTTTTTTTTTTTGTTAGAAGTAGAATTATGTTTCTGTAGCCAACTTCTTTTGGGTGTGTATCAAGATTGCTTTCTTGCCTTTTCTAGGATGTAGTATCCCTCCTTGTGTTGGAGATTTCCATGTATTATTCTCTGTAGGCCTGTATTTGTAGAAAGATATTGAGTAAATTTGTTTTTGCCATAGAATATCTTAGTTTATCTATCAATGATAATTGAGGGTTTTGCTGGGCATAGTAGCCTGAGCTTGCATTTGTACTCTCTTAGGGTCTGAATGACATCTATCTAGTATCTTCTAGCTTTCATGGTCTTTGTTGAAATGTATGGTGATACTCTGATAGGTCTGCCTTAATATATTAATTAACCTTTTTCTCTTACTGCTTTTAATATTTTTTTTCTTTTTGTGTGTGTGCATTTTTTGTTTTGACTATTATGTGTCTGGAGGAATTTCTTCTCTAGTCCAGTCTATTCAGAGTTCTGTAGGCTTCTTATATTTTCATGGTAATCCCTTTCTTTAGGTTGGGAAAGTTTTCTTCTATAATTTTATTGAAGATATTTACTGACTTTAAGTTGGGAATCTTTGCTTTCTTCTATACCTATTATTCTTGTTTGGTCATTGTGTCCCAGATTTCCTGATGTTTTGAGTTAGGAGCTTTTTGTATTTTGCATTTTCTTTGACTGTTATGTCAATGTTTTTTATGGTATCTTCTGTACCTGAGATTCTCTCTTCTATCTCTTGTATTCTGTTGGTGATGTTTGCATCTATGATCCTAGATCTCTTTCCTAGGTTTTTGATTTCCAGTTTGTTTCTTTTTGTGATTTTGTTATTATTTCTATTTTTCTTTTAGATCCTGAATGGTTTTGTTTAATTCCTTCACTTGTTTGGTTATGTTCTCCTGTATTAAAGTCTTCTATCATCATCATGAAATATGATTTTAAATTTGAATCTTGCTTTTTGAGTGTGATTGGGGCATTCAGGACTTACTGTAGTGGGAGAACTAGGTTCTGATGATGGCAAGTGTCCTTAGTTTCTGTTGCTTATGTTCTTATGCTAGCTTCTTACCATCTGGCTATCTCTAGTGCTACCTGTCCTAGCTTTTTCTGACTACACCCTGTCATTCTTGTGATCCTGCTTGTATCAGAACTCAGAGTCTGAGTGTCTCTATGTTCCTGTGATACTGGAATCCTGTGATTCTGAGATCCTTGGTGTGTCAGAGCTCCTGAGAGTCAAGCTGCCTCTGAGATACTGAAGACCTGGAGTGACCAAGATCCTGAGTTCCTGTTGTGTCAGAGTTACTGGGAGTCACAATTTCTCTGGGTATTGCAGGATTAGGTGGAGAAGGCCATAGCACTGATTTTGTTCCAGGAACAGATAAAAGCTGAAAGAAACCTAAGCCTCTGCATGGGTGTGTTCCCTGGTTTCTGTGTGGGTTTCCAGTCATGCTGGCTGTTGGGGGAAGAAATTGTGTCTTCAACTGTGACCTTGAGTATGTCAGACCTCCAGTGCTCCTGGGTGTGCCCGATCTCCTGGGAGTTAAGCTTCCTCTGTGATTCTGTGATCCTGTGTTCCTGTAATTTTCTGTTCCTGAGTGTGTTAGAGCACCTGGGTGATGGGAATCCTATGGGTGTTTTAGAAATGGGTATGGATCCAGCACCCAGGGTCTGCTCTGGGCAAAAGTTCTGACTTGAAGGGACCTGTCCCACTGGCTGGGCATAGGTTCCTGCATTTCTGGATCCCAGGGAACCCAGTTATTCTGGGGTTTGGGACAAATGTTGTGTCCTCACCTGTGGTTCTGGGAGTGTTAGAGGATCTGAGTGATGGCTTCTTCTGGGTGTTGTGAAAACAGGTGAGGAATCAGTGCCCTCACTGAAGTCTGTTCAGAGCACAAGTTCAGTCAAGAAGACATAAGTGAAATTTTATGAACTATAAAGCTTATATTTGTCGTGTATCTATAAAGTTAACTTCACTTTTAATTTTATGAACTATGCAAAATTGAAATGCCAGATCATGTTATCTTAACCAATGCTTTAATCTTAGAAATTTAAAATTTTATTAGGAACATTAAGGTTTCATGTTATATATTTGTAGAAAATTTATAGATGCTTATAATTTTAAATGCAAGGGCCATGCATTCAGAATTGTAAATTTTCATTTAAAGTATTTGAAATAACATTTTAAGTTTATCATAAACCCTAAGAATAAAAATGCCATATGTTCTGGTTCATAGCTATGTGCTCTTTTAATAAAAATAATTAAACTATTCTTTTTCCTGAATTTAGAACTATTATAAGTTTCAACAAATTACTATGCTGAGTCTTTTATGGAAGCATACATAACTAACAGACTTATACAAATATAAGTTGAAAAGTTTATAACAGTGAAAAAGTATTAGCATCACAGTAATTTTGATTCAAAATTTATATGTATTCTATTTAAGAGAAAATTATTAACAAATATTTCTTAAATACTAATGATTCATGTGTCTTACTAATCTTTATGAATATGAAATATGATTAGTGCCAGCATCCTACTCTGTATCAGTATGACTCTGGCAGAGCCCCTGAGGAGGCGTCCATATATGGCTTCTGCCAGTAAGCACTACTTGGCATCAGCAATAATACACAGGTTTAGTGGCTTTATATGGGATGGATTCCCAGGTGAGGCAGTCTCTGGTGATGATCTTGCAGCTAACCATTGAACTGAACATTAGGATCCCAATGAAAGAGCTAGAGAAAGGACTGAAGGAGCAGAAAGGGTCTGCATCCCCATTGAAAGAACAAAATGATCAACTAACTAAACCCATTATAGCTCCCAGGGAGAAAACACTAACCAATAAGTTTACATGGAGAGACCCATGGCTCCAGGTGCACATGCAGCAGAGGATAGCGTTCTCTGGCATCAATGGGAAAAGAAGCTCTAGACCTAATGAAGACTTTTCTTCCCAGTGTAGTGAAATGCCAAGGTGCTGAGAGGAGAGAGGGTGGTTGGGAGAGGGAGCACCTTCCTGGAGGCAATGGGAGGATGGGATTGAGGAAAAGGGGATGACATCTGAAATTCGTAAATACAAAGAATATACAATAAAAATTTAAAAAAGGAAATATGAAATAGGATTTGATTCTGTCTCAGGGATTTAATAGAGGCTTTTAAAGGTAGTTGCTTTTGCTGATATAGCTCTCAATTTAAGACAACGTACTTTTACAAATCTAAAGAAAAATATTGAAAAAAAAGATATTTATGAGTTAGTTACAAAGCTCAAGGAGCAGAAGGAGTAGAGTGTGTCATAGCTACCAATCACTATCTTAAATAAGTTAATCAGTAGCAGACCTACCAGATGGATAGGACGGAAATTGTCTGTGAGTACAAATGAAGCTTCTTTAAACACTCTTGTCACAAATTCTGACATCCTTATGATTTCTGCTACATGTATCTATGTTTTCCCATTTCTTTCCAGAATGCTCTGGGCCATTGGGAATTGAAGGTGGAATCATATCTAATCAGCAAATCACAGCGTCGTCTACCCACCGTGCTCTTTTCGGCCTCCAGAAATGGTATCCCTACTATGCTCGGCTTAACAAGAAGGGCCTTATAAATGCCTGGACAGCTGCGGAAAACGACAGATGGCCGTGGATTCAGGTAAGAGAGGGATAAGATAAAGGCATTTCCCAAAATGTCAGAATAATTATGGAAGTGGGTTAGAGAGAATTTGCTATGATTCTTTCTTATGGTTAAAATGTGGTTCAGTTTGGAATTAAACTTGTTGAAATTTCTAAAAAAAAAATAAATGTAAGGAGCACGCACATACTTTGCCTGAAAATGTGAAAATAACATCAAGATGAAAGCATTTTAAGATATAAATACACTCTTAAGTTATATTAAAGAAAGAGATATTATCATTTACATAAGTTTATTCATAAAGTGTTAATATTTAGCAAGATTCCGAGACAAGAAAGTAACAATTTCATGTATGTAGTTTTTGATTTTTTTTTTGTTCTCTTATCTGGCTTCTCCTTCATAAAACCCCTATCCCACGCTGCTACCCCTGAGTCTATGAGGGTGCTCCCCAAGGAACTCTTTCCGACATCCTGCCCCGCCATCCCCCTTCACTGGAGCATCAAGTCTTGGCAGTTCCAAAGGCTTCTACTCCCACTGATGCTCAACAAGGCCATCCTCTGCAACATATGCAGCTGTACCCATGGCTCTCTCCCTGTGTACGCACTCTCTGGATAGTGCTTTATTCCCTGGGAATTCTGGTTGGATAGTATAATTATTCTTATGGGATTGCAAACCCCTTTCTCTAACTCCTCTATTAAGGACCCTGTTCTTAGTGAAGTGGTTGACTGCTAGCATCTTCCTCTGCATGTGTCATGCTCTCTCAGAGCCTCTCAGGAGATAGTCATTTGTTTTTAATACTGAGTAATACTTCATTGTGTAAAGGTATCACACTTTCTGTATCCATTCCTCCATTGAAGGACATCTGGGTTCTTTCCAGTTGCTGGCTATTGTAAACAAGGCTGCTATGAACATGGTGTAATGTTTTTTTGGGTTTTTTCTGTTTTTTGTTTTTTGTTTTTTTTTTTTTTTTTTTTTTTTTTTTTTTTTTGTTATATGTTGGAGCATCTTTTTGGGTATAGGTCCAGGAATGGTATAATTGATCCTCGGATAATACTAAGTCTAATTTTCTAAGAAACACCTAGACTCATTTCCAGAATGGTTGTACCAATTTGTAATCCTGCCAACAATGGAGGAGTGTTCTACTTTCTACACATCCTATCCCAAATCTACTGTCACCCGAGATTTTTATCTTAGCAACTTTGACTAGTGTGAGGAAATCTCAGGGATGTTTTGATTTGCATTTCCCTAATGACTAGGGATGTTGGGCATTTATGATTCTCAGTCATTCAATATTCCTCAGTTGAGAATTCTTTTTAGCTCTATCCCCATTTTTAATAGGTAGTCTAACTTCTTGAGTTCTTTGTATATATTGGACATTAGCCCTCTATTGGATATATTGTTGGTTTCCGTTTTGTCCTAAGGACACTGTTCTTTTGTTGTCTAATTGCTCTGGCTGGGGCTTCCAGTAGTGCATTGAATAGTTAGGGAGAGAGTGGGCAGCGTTGTCTAGTCCCTGATTGTATAGTGGGATTTCTTCAAATTTCTCTCCATGTAGTTTTTGTGAGAAAGAGTTTCTCATGTACAAATATAAAGCTCACATCAGATTTTTGTAATATTCAAGTGGATAGAGAACCACTTTTATAAATGAGAGAGTTTTAATTTATAGTGCCTTATATCCTTATCCAGCTGATTTTAAAACAGAAGAAAACAATGCAGTGATATATTAAGTGTTTTGCTAGAGAGGATACACCACTGTAAAGTTGATCATCCATATTCTGTCCATTTAAGCTTCCTGAGCACTCTAGTAAAAGCAGAAATTAGATATCCTAGGAAGACAGAAAAGATGATCTGATTTCTGTGAAATTACACTTTTCTTTGTGCAATTCCTTAACATAATCTCTCTCCAACAAATCATTAGTAGCAGATTCCAAATGGGAGAAAAGTCCAGTATACTGAGGATCAGAGTAATCACTTTGCAACTACACGAAGTCAGGAAGTTTGTGAAAGAGTGTTGATTTTGGAAGATAGCTTCAAATGGTCTAGATTTTCTAGAAACTGCATAATCAAAGGTTGTATGTGAGAATCTAGCAAATAGCTTGTAGAAAATTAGGACAAGTAACGTTACTGGAGAAATGCATTTAAATACAGTGTGAGAGTTTGCAAAAGCTGCAGAGTTACTCTTAAAGGATTGTGCCACATCTTGTTACCATGGTGTCCTCTGAAAGAATTTTATCAGGTGAATCATCTTTATACTGTAATTTGAATCAAAGGAGCATGGAATATTTTATGATACATTATTAAGTATAACATATTTAACAATTTATCTGCAGGCAGGCATTAATAACAACAAATTTGATTTGTGGTTGAGTACAAAGATTTCCTACTTCACAACTAAGCCAAATTCTTTCAGTGACTGTTGTGGTCACATAGTAAATTATATGTCCATTAGATACAACATTTAATTTATCTTCACAGTGATATAGAGATACATAAAGTAGATTTTTTTGTTTGTTAATTTATGTTGGCCTGCATTTGTGAACATTAGCTCAGAAGTTACAACTGACAATTTCATTCCGTAGCTACAAACACACAAAAAGTACTAGATTATAGGAACTCTATATCTATAGGACATTGGCAGAAAACGAATAAAAACCCACTTAATGTTTAAAATTTATATATTAAGAAACATGTATATTTAATTTGATAGTAATCTTTCTAGAAACACTTTAGTTATTCCACGTGTCCAGTGTCAAACACATTCATAGAACTCCCATACAAAAACCTTAAGTATAAAATATAAAAATGCACATTAAATATGAAATTTTATTTAAAACAATACATAAATACACATACTAAATTTATTTACAGTTTGAATATTTCATGTATGAGTAATGAGTTCTGTACTTACATGATTTCCCATCATTTCTATTTGTTTCATGATTCTTTCCCTCTATGTGACTCCCTCATATTTCATGGCCTTTATTCTTTCATTTTAATAATTTCATATATTAGCATATTAGTTTAGGAGTACACATTGTTGATTTCATTTTGTGTTGCTCATTTGCATTGCTTATGCCTGGCCACGTGGTATTGGGTATCTGGAAGCTAGTCCTTGGAGAAGCTTTTTCTGCCTCTGTCAGCAGTGGTAATTGCCAGTGGCTCACTATCAAGGGATGGTGTCTTTTGAGATACCCTCTATCAACATTGACATACAAGTTACTGTGATCCCTTTCAGGTCTTCTTTCTTTTTGATAAGTATATTGTTGAGCTTTGGTGGGTGCAGATTATCTGGCATACACAGAAAGCATTATGTACTATAAGATGTTATGAAACTCTTGTTCTTAGACTCTTTATCCTCCCTTGTGCAAATATTGTAAAACCTTAAGTGTAGCAGGTATGTTGTACATGTATTCAACATGTCCGGACACTCAATGGATTGCTGTTCCTAGCCTTTTGACCAGTTGTGACTTTCTATAGTTGTCTTTGTCAGTTAATTGTCTTTGTCTGTTTCAGAAATAAATAAATATCAATGATCATGGTGAAAACTAAGCTTGTCTATTGATGAAAAGATAAATATTTAGAATGCAGTCAGAAATTACACTTGTTTAGGGAATTAGTTAACACAAGATTCTTCTCAAAAGTTCATGACTTACTGGCCACTGACACACCGTGTTAAGCTTGCATTACCAGACATGTATTATCTCCTGCTCAGTCCAGTTGAATGGCTATTGGTTAGCTCCAGGATATAAATGTTGCTATTGCTAATTTGGAATATCTTGCAGTTCAGGTCATTGCAGTGCCTTTTAGATATCATATTGAGTTTGGGGCCACTGGTTGTTTTGCTCTCTTGGAAGCTTGCATTTTCTGGAACAATAAAAGCTAATCCTCAGGCAGGAGGCACTCAAGGAAATCAGAGCTTGATGTCTCTAAGTCCTCTAAGTGTCTTTAGCAGTCAGGTCTTTTCTTCTGTTTCTGGGAAGAAACAAGGGCAAAGGCAATAAGCTATATTTCAGGTGTTCTGTGAACTCCCGGACAAACAGGTTGAAAGAAAGTTTCCTGTGCCTGGTAGTAGGATTATAAAAGCTAATCTATGGCTTATAAAGAGCTCTTTATAACCTTAACTTGTGGACCTTCATTAAAATGTGTGTGTGTGTGTGTGTGTGTGTGTGTGTGTGTGTGTGTAAATAAGTAAACATTAAATAATAATTTTCTGGGGATTTTTCAAACATCCTAGTGTTCTTTCTTTTTTCCACTTCCTCTGTATTGCCTCTTGCCTCCATCCCTAGTTCAGTCCCTTCCACTTCCTCTGTATTGCCTCTTGCCTCCATCCCTAGTTCAGTCCCACCCCTACATCCTCATTTTTCTTTCATATTACCCGAGTCCTAGTATCTTCCCCTCTCTCTCTATGCTCCCATTGTTTCCCTTTAATTTCTTGCTCAAATGGTTTTTCTAGGAATAAACAAATCTAAAGATTTGCAGCTAGGATCTACAAATAAGAGAACATGAGTGTTGCTTTGTAGGGTTTCGGGTAATTTGTCCAGTATTTTTCTACCCATTTATCTTCAAATTTCATTTTAGTTTTATTTATATTCAAGTATATATCCCACTTTATAAATTGCCTCATTTTTATTATTCATTACCTAGAGAATATTTATTTTTTCCATTTCCTAGCTATTATGAATTAAGATGCAATGAATATGACTGAGGAAGTATTTCTAAACTATAATGTTGTTTCATTTGGAGAAACTTAAATATACTCATAATTATTTTAGTTAAAATATTTTTGTTTTTAATTAATTAATTAATTAATTGTTTACATTTCCAAGGTTATTCTCCTTCCTGCCCTCCCTTCCACACAACTCCCAACCCATCCCTGTCTCCTTTGCCTCTAAGGTTATACTTTAGCCTCCTACCCACTCCTGCCTTGCCGCTCTAGCATCTGTCTTCTTTGGGGCATCAAGCTTCCACAGGACCAATAACCTTATCTCCCACTGATGCCAGATGAAGCAATCCTTTGACTCATATGTAATAGAAGCCATAAACCAGCTCATGTATACTTTTTTATTGGTGGTTTAATCCTTGGGAGCTCTGATGGGTCTGTTTAACCGATACTGTTGTTTTCCTATAGGGTTAGAATCCCCTTCAGCTCCTTGAGTCCTTCCCATAACTCTGCCATTGGGTTCCTTGGGCTCAGCCCAACAGTTGGCTCTGACTATCAGCATCTATCTTAGTCAGATGATAGTAGACCCTTTAATAAGATAGCCATGCTGGGCTCTCATCTGTAAGCACATCATAGCATCAGTAATAGTGTTCGGGTTTGGTGTCAGCAGATAGAATAGGTCACATTGTGGGGCTGTGACTAGATAGCCTTTCCTTCAGCCTCTGTTCCATTTTTGTCCCTCATTTCCTTTAGACAAGGATAATTCTGGGTTAAAAGTTTTGAGATGGGTAGATGGCACCATCCTTCCACTGGGAACCATGTCTATCTATAGGAGGTGGATTCCTTAGGTTCTTTATTCCTGTATTTTGATATTTCAGCTAAGATCATCCCCTTGGGTTCTAAGAGCTTCTCTTATTCCTGGCCTCTGGGACATTTAGTGGTTCCACAAGTTCTACAACCCCCACTGATACTTGTTTCTATTTATTTACCTGGCCCTCTGGACTTCTCTCTTGTCTCTTCTTATATCAGGTCCTAACGCTTTCTCCCCACCCCCCTCACATGTAACTCCATTTCTTCCTTTGCCCCTCATGATTATTTTGTTTCCCCTTCTAAGTGAGTTTGAAGCTCCATGATTAGGCCTTCTTTCTTCTTAAAGTCCATCTGGTCTGTGATTTGTATCATGGGTAATCTAAGCTGTGGGGTTAATATCAACTTATCAATGAGTACATATCTTTTATGTCATTTTGGGTCTGGTTTACCTTACTCAAGATATTTTCTACTTCCACCTATTTGCCTGCCAACTTCATGATGTTTTCATATTTAATAGCTGAGTAGTAGTCCATTGTGTAAATGTTACACATTTTCTGTATCTGCTCTTCCTTTGAGGGTCATCTGAGTTGATTCTAGCATCTGGGTATTATAAATAAGGCTGCTATGAACATAGTAAAGCACCCGACCTTGTGAAATGTTGGAGCATCTTTTGGGTACATGCCTATTAGTGGTATAGCTGGATCTTCAGGTAACACTTTCCAATTTTCAGAGGAACCACCAGATTGATTTCCAAAGTAGTTGTACCAATCCCACCAGAAATAGAGTACTGTTTTTCTTTTCTTTTTTTTTTTTTAATGACTTTATTTTACAAAACAAAAATGAGGACTGTTTTTCTTTCTGCAATATTCCCCAGCATCTGCTGTCACCTGAGTTTTTTATCTTAGCCATTCTGATTGGTGTAAGGTAGAATCTTTGACTTCTGTATCAATTTTTTCTATGACGTCTTCTGCACCTGAGATTCTCTCTTCTCTCACTTATATTATATTGGTGGTCTTGTATTTGTGACTCCTGTTCTCTTTCCTAGGTTTTCTATCTCTAGGGACATCTCCTTTGTGATTTCATTATTGATTCTATTTCTTGTTTTAGCATCTGGGTGGTTTTATTCAATTACTTCACCAGCTTGTATGTGTTTTCCTGTATTTCTTTAAGGGATTTATGTGTTTCTTCTTTATTTACCTGTGTTCTCCTGCAATTCTTTAAGGGAGTTATGTATGTCCTTCCTAAGGTCCTCTATCATCTTCATGAGATGAGATTTTAAGTCACAGTCTTAATTTTCAGGTGTGTCAGCATAGCCAGGGCTTGATGTGGTGGGAGATCTGGGCACTCTAATGTTGCCATGTGGCACTGGTTTCTGTTGCATAAGTTCTGGTGCTTGTCTATTGCCATCTGGTTATCTCAGGTTTTAACTGGTCTAGCTGTCTCTTATTAGATCCTGTTCATCCTGTGAGACTGTGAGACTGGTTATGATGGACCTCCTGGGAGTCAAGCTGTCTCTGGGTGTGGGAGGGTGTCTGGAGTGACTTGGGCTAAGTTGTGGGCAGAAAGGAAGATGTGTCTCTGGCTCATCAGGGTAGATAATGCATGCCATTCTTGAGCCCCTTGGGGTTCCCAGTTAAGCCAGATATTGGGACAAGTGGGTGTATCACCTGTGATGCTAGTTGTGTTGTAGCTTCTAGTAGTCAAGCCATCTCTGGGTATGGAAGTGGGTCTATACTCAACATTTTTATGGACAAATATTTTATTCTATTTTTGGACAAGTTTTTTGTGTACTTAACATAACATGTCATTCATTCTTTTTTTCAAAATAAGTTATTTATACATTTGTTGTCCCAGGAAAGCAATAATTTAATAGAATGAGAAATGTATTTGCTCAGAAAAATTTAGATTAAAGATAAGTTGATCAACTTAAAGGGAATAATTAAAGATTTGTCTTACTTATAATAGGAATGATGTTAATTACAATGAAGAGGATAGGCTACAATGATGATTTTTTTTAAGGTGAAGTTGATAATGAACTTGATATAAATAAGCAAAGGCAAAGGCAGCATGTATTGTAGAGGAAGATCACATGCACACAATAATTTTTCTAAAGAGAAATTATCGATTAGTTAAACCTCATACTTAAAAGACTAATTCGAATTAGGTACTAAATTATTTGTGCATTGGAAAAAATTCATTATTACATTCTCCTGGTTTTAAATTTTCTTATTTATATTCAGTATTGTAGATAAAGCTTTTGAGTACTTTGTTAAATCCACTTATAAGAGCACTGTCCCCTTAATCTTTCATGTGTATGACATAACATACTAATTTTTAGTGTGCAATTTAATTTACTGCTTTGTCTTAAAGAAAATTAAAATTGCCAATTTGAATTTACATGCTGAGCATTTAATTATAGATGGCACCTTGATGTTCATAATTTGTTCTTATTTAAAGGGTTAGTATAGTAACTGTAATCCAACAATTTTTTATTTTATTTTTACAACTTTTTCTAATTTTCTAACTCTTCACTTATATCTTTGAGCTATTAAACGACAACCACATTACACTTCAGATAATTAACACCTTATGATATAAACTGATATTTCATAATCATGAATTCAAAATAGGAAATTTGAACATAGTTATATATCTTACATTATTGGCTTATTTCATTTAAAATCTAAAACATTTCTATCAAACATTTGCATGTTTTGATAACTAAATAGGGTTACCCAGGCTAACTATTTTCTATTTTTTCAGATTTTTTTGGTTTATTTCTGCATATTTTATGGGAATATATAATAGTGTTTCATTTCCTTCATTTCCTTCCTTTTCCTTCTGAGGTAATTTTGGGCATTAAACTTCTAACTATTTATTTATTCAGACTTTTAACAAGCCTTCACTGAGCAGCTATTCTCGTGTCCTCATTTACTATGTCAGTTACTGAAACAAAGCAATGGAGTGCCTACCTTTAATATGACCTGAGTCACCCGGTCTTGGAAGCCTTGGCTTCTGTTTTTGAAGTTATCCTGGGATACTGAGAGTAAGAAGTTAGGATTATGGTCAGCAGTCCAGTGCTTGCACATGCCCTGGATTCAGCCCATAATACCTTACCAAAAAGTTGTTGGGGGGGTGGGGGACTCTGAGTGTGGACATAAGAAAACAATGAAGGAATACTAAGAGGATAGAATATGTGAACTTGACTCTTCTAGTTCACTAACTTCCACAGTCTTTACCTTATGCAAACAGCTTTTTAAATAGTACTTTTTCAAAGCTTAAATTGAAGCAAGCATAATCCTGGAATGGGAGGAAATTTCCATTACCATATTCATTACATAAGTATATTACAACGTGTTGATATGTATGATGGGAGAAAATATGGTATAATAATTAGACTTTCATTTGGAAGCTAATTTACTGCTTCTCTCTGTGTTGGTATTGGTATTTTAAGACTTATTAAGGTAGATTGGATCTTTTCAGTTTTAAATAATCTATTTTACTTTCACAAGATGTGGCTATGAACTTCATATGCTTCTTTCTCTTGAACCATGCTTTATTTAAGTGTCAAAAAGGCATTTCCTATATGTTAACCCACTAAGGATTATGAGTCTTTTGACAAAAATAATAAGCTTACCATGAATGCTCTTCACATGAGCTGTGTGCCATCTTCACACTATGTTGTGAAACAATTGCATCAGCCTGGAATCATGTGTCTTTTGTTTATTTGTCTGTTTCGTTGTGTTATTTTTCTGCCTCAGTTATGATGAAAGATGAATTTAATAAAAAGACGAGTTTGCTTGAGTGTGGCAATGAGTCCTGGTTTTACTGCCTTGGAATCCCAGAGTGGCTTGAGAGGTATGGGAAGGAGGAACAGTGAAAGGAAGGATTGAAGACAATCCAGCTGCAGGCAAAGTCTGCCAGAGTTCTTGCTGGTAGTGAGCATGCTGTTAGTGTCAGTGGGTTACTACATGCTCAGTAATTAGTTATAACACAGTTTAACTTTATCATGAGTGGGTGACATGGTGTTAGCCATTAGTTATGGAATAATTAATGTTCCAAGATGACTTCTGGTTTTTCTATATTAATGTAAACAAACAAACAAACAAAAACAGCCTACCAAAGAGTATGGCAGGTATACAAACATACCTGACTTTTGCATTTTCAATACAACTGAGAGTCAACCTACCACATTATATTACAAGGTTACTGACTGCAAATCATTTGTTTGTTGGCTTGCTCTCTGTGTATCTCTCTGCCTCTTTCTGTCTCTCTGTCTCTGTCTCTGTCTCTCTCTCTTTCTGCCTCTATGTCTTGCTGCAACTCCTTGTTTCTGTGCAGTGTGTGTGTGTTTCTCTTCTCCCTCCTCCCTCCCTCCATCCTTCCTTCTCTCCCTGATTTTTATTTCCTGTTTGTTTATAGAAGAGTGTAACAGTGGGACTGAGAGTGCTCCAAAACAGCCTAATCATCACACTTGTATCTACGGTAGCAGTTAAAAGGCTTCACACTTCCTTTTTTCTATCTCTCTCCTGTACATTAATCATCTGATGGTGACAATAGAAAGCCTTTGGTTTTTCACCAATTTTAAGTTCATTTTCATAATACTTTGAAAGAACTGGTAATGGATTTATATGACTGATTACTGAAAAATGAGGATGTGGGACATAAAAGATATGTGATTTATTTCTCATGGTAATCATACATTCAAGATTCTAACAATGCCCAAACAGCTTGCTTCACCCTGTTCAGTTACATCTACTAGACCATGGCTGGCATATGTGGTACAATGAATCAAGGAATTCCCCTTCATCTTCCACGCAGAGGAACCTAACTTCATAGCAGCCCAATGACCAGCATTTTCTCCCTGATTACTGTTAACTATTTTCACAAATAACAATGAAGAAACATGAAGGAAAACTGTAAGTTAGTTATGAAGAAGATCGCCAGTTAAGATATTTGTAAAACTATAGCAAGTTATACCTTTGCTTGTCTCATTTACATGTAATTACTGAAATGTTAAAAATAAATTTTTGAGACCAGCTAGATAGCTCACCAAGTAAGGGTTCTTGCTGCCAATCCTGCTGGCTTAAATTAGATCCCTCAGACTTATCCTGTAGAAGAAAAGAGCTGATACCATTGAACTGCCCTCTGGATCCCACAAATATTTCCTGGCATATGCAGGCACATACCACATACATACAGACATATATATATGCACACACACACACACACACACACACACACACACATACACACACACACACACACACACACACAGAGAGAGAGAGAGACACACACACACATACCCCACAACATGCAGGCACAGACCACAGAGATACAAGCAAAACACAGGCATACTCACACACTCAACAAATGCACAAATACAGACAAAGACACACACACATACACATCACTCAACCTTCAGACACACACCACACACATATAACCAAAACACACACATACTCATACACTCTACAAATGCACAAACACAAAGACATAACACACACACACAATAAAATATAACAAAAACTTTAAAAATAAATATGTGTTAAAATTTTTGAAGGATTTTTAATAAAGATTTTGCTATGATAGCACCACAGGAGTCTAGAAAACCGGACATATTCAGCAGTATGCATGTATCAAATTCCTCTAAGATCAATGTCCTCAGACAGTATTAAAAACCCTAGTGTTTTTCTAATGAGCAACATTTGTAATTTTACTCTTCTAGAAATATCAAAGATATAAAAATATTCTCAGCACTGCTGTTCCTAGAATATAAAGAGTTATAGGGATGTGCTTTAATGTAAAATTTAAATTCTAAGGAGATAATTTAGTAAGTCTTTCTTGTGTAAAATATTTCATGTTAGTGAGACTTTATAGGTGTAGCTTTTCAAATTCCTAGGAGACAAAGTTTCATATTAAACGTCTGAAATTCTGGCTCTTACAATATTTCTGCCTCCTTTTGTATAAGGATCCTTGAACTCCACCAAATAGCCAACAGAGTAACAAATATCATTATGTAGACCTAGTAGGATTCATTTTGAAATTTATAAAAATAGGCACATATATATGTGTGTGTGTGTGTGTGTGTGTGTGTATGTGTGTGTGAGTGTGTGTATGTGCTTGTGTGTGTGCATGCATGTGTGTGCGTGCAGCAGATATTGAAAAAAAAAGCCCTAAAATTGAAAGAGCAAGAAGAATGTTGGAGTATTTGAAGGAAAGAGAGGGAATAAAGATATGATGTAATTATATTATAATCTAAAAAATAAATATATTTTTATTTTACTTGGCATGCATCTTGGCCATGAGGAAACTTCTAAAAGTTGAATGTGGATTTTTAAAGGTTGAGGTGTTAAATGCTCTATCATGGGACCACCTCCATATTTTCAGACTGTAGTAAAATCTTTCCAAAGCAATAGCTCCCTTTTCATGAGAAAAGCATTGAGCAT
Organism: Micromys minutus; assembly: GCF_963924665.1. Taxonomy (NCBI): domain Eukaryota; kingdom Metazoa; phylum Chordata; class Mammalia; order Rodentia; family Muridae; genus Micromys; species Micromys minutus. The sequence goes on from NC_137980.1 coordinate 11,497,294, forward strand.
TCTGAATTGTTGGATCCAGAATCCACCTTAACTTGGTTTGTGGTCAGCAGCCTAGTTTTGCCTTGGCACCACATCACACAGTCAGCTAAGAAGCTCTGATATGCACAGACCTGTCCTGGCTGTAGGACTGGAGCATTCTCTCCTCCAATCATCTTTGAGGAGATGAAAGATAGACTCTGCTATCTTTCAGAGCCTCTTAAAAAAATACACAGCTAAGCATACTCTTAAGTGTGTGAGGCAGAATCCTCTCTGCCAAGGGTGTTAAGCCTGTGTACCAGAACTCCCTGTGGGAAATGCTCTTAATGAATAGCAGTCAGTCCCGTCTCTACAGCACAGTTTAACACAGCTGCATCTATGCCTTCTGTGAGAACTGAGGGAGATTCCTGGCAGTCTGTCCTCAAGTACCTCCATGTGAAAAATGCAGAGAGGTAGGAGAAAAGTGTGAGCCCGAAGTAACGGTTTGCCTGTTTCTTCATGTTTGTCTTCTGGGAGCTGGCAGTATTACTATTTGGACAGGGCTGAAGGAATCCCTTATTTCTACAGCAGACACTAGACAAATTTGTTCTACCTCAGCGCCTTACTGAAAACCTCCTTGTGTTGAAAATATGACCAACTATCAAGCCACATGGCCTCGCTCTGAAAGCTTCATTTTCTCATACCAGCAATTAATTTAAAACTGTTTTCTATATGAGAGTGATTGAACTTTCAAAACTGACTGAACATCGAACATAGACTTAATGAAACAGACATGCTGTCAGCTATACCTGTTAGAAATAGACACATTCTCTGTGGCGTGACATTAACTATACAGTCTAAAGAAACTCTAGCTACTCTGTGTATCAACGGACACTTTCAAATCATTCACGTTATCCTTTTTATTCATGTGTGTGGCAGGTAGATTAATCATTTGGGCTTGCTAAACCTGTATGATGCAAAATAATGACCCAAGCTCAGCTGGTGTGAGAGACCAGCTCTGAAAAGAGCAAGATCCTCTGAGCTTTGTAGTCTTCTACAGCACAATAGTTCACTGCTAGTCTGTAACACTGGTTCTCAAATTTTACATAAAATCCACATTACGATTTTCTTTTCAAATAGTACTCTTAGAGTTTCAGAGTTACTGAGATCATAGTATTCATGGATTCATGAGGACAGATACCTCACATACATTATCATTCTGATGATTCTGTTGAAGTTTATTGCCTAGTGAGTGATATTATGTTTACTATAGAGATGTCTTGTTAGTTTTTAGAAGCAACTTCATTAGCTATGTGGAGATGCTGGTGTGCAGGGTACTGTACTTCAAAATGTGACTTCACTGTGATGCATTTTAAAGTAATGGATTACCATACAGGACATCACAAATCTAACACCTAGTTACTGAAGATGTCTTTGTGATACCTTATTGTGAGCCTGGTGATATTTCTGTTACTCCTAGGTAAAACCCATTGATACATACACTGATAATGTTCCTGTTTAATTGTTTCTAAGAGAGTTTTATCTGCAGTATGAAGCCTTCAATAATGGAGACAAAATTAAATAATAAAAAGAGTGCAAAACTATCTACATCCCACAAGACCTGGCTTTAGAAGTCTTATTGTTAAATCTGCAATCCTGTCTTAACAGAAGAGATTTCTACATTTTCTGAGCCCAGAATCTTATGAAAAATTCTTTTACATTTTAATTATTAAAGGTAACTGTGGTACTTCCCCATGTTTTAGGATGGCCTTAAGTAAGTTTCTCAAAAAGAAAAAATAGAAACCAAATAAACTAAGTCCAAAAGAAGCTGGAAAGACTTCAAGAAAAAAAAGGGGTAAAAGGTCTTATTATCCCAAAGAATCTAAAGGTTTTGTCAGGAAATGATAGAAAGTAAACTATGAAAAAATAAGGTACCTTCAAAGTGTGGGCTCCATTGATGTGAAACTAAGTTCCCATGAAATATTATCAAGGACTTTCCAACAAGCTCTGAATTTTGTCAAAACTGAAGTTTTTATGAATAACCAACAAAATATCCAGAAGGAAGATGCCCACATGTGCAGGTACAATCATTTGAAAAAGTGTCCAGTCTGGTTTTTGTTTTCTTTATCACAGTCTCTAGCATGAAGCTGAAAAAGTTTCTTACTCTCTAATAAGTGTATAAGTGGATTGATTAATAAGATTTTTGTTGCCTTATGGAATGTAGTAGTCTCTCTCATAGCTGCTTATTTACCACCAGCTACATGGGAGCGCCATGCTTACAGGTGGTGGAGGAAGTCTAGTAATGTCCTTTTAAACTAGACAAATGTCAGACAAGGAGAATCCTGAAATAAAGTAGCATTTTCTTTTTTCTTTTTCTGTTTTCATCAAATCATTTTGTAGTCATTCCAGCAGAACTCACTGCGTCTGTGTGCAGAGCTCACAGGAGGAAATGAACTGAACTTTGAGGTTCTGAATAACTGAATTCATTTTCCATTAATGCTTTCAAGAACATATTTCTGTATCATATATTGGCTACATTCTCCCCATGTGTTTATTCTTAATGTTGCTGCCGCTGCTTTCCCAGAATTGATATATTTAATTAAAATGGTAGCTGTTTGAGCCTAACATTGGTATACTTAATATAGATTGCTTCATTTTCTTATGACTTTGGTTCTTGGAAAAGTAGTCTAACTCTCTCTCTCATGCACAAATAAGCTCATAGTTTTCTTGCTTCTATTATGTACTTAATGCTTCAATAGTTTGAAACATGTTGGCTGTGAGGGTCAGGACATATAGGCACTTTTTTTTTAATTTCTCAGGTTTAAACAACTCTGTTAACTTAGGTCTTCTTAGTTGATTATTCCCATTACCACCATTAATAGATAAAGTACTCAATGTAGAAGTAGATATGCATTTTTCTATTTTAGCTTTCCTAGCAGGAGCCCAGCCTAAGGCAATATCTGTATATGCATAATGATAGTTTTCAAGCCTTTAAATCAAAATGCATTGATACCATGAAATAAAAACTCCACAATTTAATGTAATTGCCAATAGATCTTAGATTTCCCTTTGCACAGTGCCTTAGCTCGGATGTGAAAATTGTACAAAAGGTAAAAGAGAAGTTCATTACCCAGTGAGTTTCAGAATGCTTTTCCTGCTTTTGCAACAGATAAACTAATGCTCATTGATCATCTACCATTTTGATATTTAAGCAATGTGGAAATGTTCCATGCTCAGATAGAAACCATTTGAATAAAGGCAATATTTCAAATTTTAATGTGGAAACCTATTTCATTGTATGGACATTTGAAAGGTAACCTGTGATTTAGTTTAAGGAACAATTAAGTGTAGAGAATTTGCTCTGGGCAATATAACTGCCCATGAGCCTTTGAACGGGACTTTTCTCCACCTTTCCTGGCTGACACAGAACATCGGCTTCTGTGACTATCAGGTCTGTTCACATTAAGGAAATATTCAGTGTGATCATTAGCATCTTCTGTTTGCTAACTGCCATCTCAATGCACTTTCCGGAAAATTTCTTCCTCCCCTCCTTCACCCTTGACTACACGTGACTTTCCTAGTATAGAATTAGTAGCTTCTTTTTTTATATAATGTTTGATTACAGTTATTTATTCATTTGTCATGGACAGATCACATACGATTCATGTTTGGAGGTCAGAGGACAACTTGCATGAGTCCACTATGTACATCTTAGGACTCAGACTCTGATCATCAGGATTCAGTCAACCTCTTTCACCCTCTGAGCCATCTTGATGAAATCTCTTAGAGTTTCCCCGTGTAGTATTATATACAAAATTGTTCTGAGACCTTACTATATCAGGGATTAAAGGCATGTGCCTAAGCTTTGCATAAGCACTATGCCTCAAGATTTCCTTGCCAAGATCCAGGTCAGAAACTTGTGTCTTCCAGCCTCAAGATCTTGATCACAGGTGAGCCCTCCAATTCTGGATTGTAGTTCATTCCAGATATAGTCAAGTTGACAACTAGAAATAGCCACTGCAGACAGTGAATAATTAAATAATACTCTCAGTAAATCAACAAATATTCATTGGGAACACTAGACAAGACTACCTGTAAACAATACTGTCTTCTAGTACCATTTTCATCTGTTTTCATACAGGGCAGACTATGAGCTGAGCATGTTTTATTGTAGAACTAAAAATAAGATATTTCAGTGCTGGAGAGATGGCTCAGTGGTTAAGAGCACTGTTCTTCCAGAGGTTCTGAGTTCAATTCCCAGCAACCACATGGTGGTTCATAGTCATCTGTAATGGGATCTGATGCCTTCTTCTGGAGTGTTTGAAGACAGCTTCAGTGTACTCATATACATAAAATAAATAAATATATAAAAAATAAGATATTTCAACTTTGATTTTAATAATTATGCATGGTAGTTTGAATAGGAAATGTCCCTACAGAGTCTTGCAAATGTTTGACTACTTGCTCATAGGGTGTGGCACTATTAGGAGGTGTGGTCTTTGTGGAGTTGGTTTGGCCTTGAAGGAAGTGGTCACTATAGGGTGATTGTTGAAGTAATATGTGATTAAGCTATGCCCATTGTGGCACACAGTCTCCTTTTGCTGTCTTTAGATCAAGATGTTAAATTCTCAGCCCCTTTCCCTGAGAAATTCTGGGAATTTCTCATATCTGCCGGCATGCTGCCAAACTCTCTGCCATGATAATAATGTACTAATCCTCTGAAACTGTAAGCCAGCCCTAATTAATCATTTTTCTTTATAAGTTTTAGTGGTCATGGTGTTGATGTAGAAAACAAGGTTTTTAGGGGTATCAAGACATTTCCAAAACACCCCATTCTTAGAATGTGAGAACCTAAAAACACAGAAATGGTTAAAGTCAGACTCAGAGACTTTCCAGCCATCCCAAGGCTATGAGATCCCACCTGTGCCTGACAAATAAAAACAATGGCCCAGAGTAATTCTCAGGGGAAAAAAAAAACACAAAATAATAGCCACTTGGACCTCTAGAAAGCCCTAGACAGGGTCCTGAAGTATGTCAAAGTTAGCTCATGCTCCAATCACCCAATTCTGAAAAACAAAACAAGGACAAAACCTCTCAAAGTTTTAAAATATATGAACAAGTTCTGAAAATGTATAAACAAAGTTTTAGTGGACTTGGTCAATACTGACCAAGCTGAGTTAAGACAAAACAAAAATGACTGCTTTGGGAAAAAAGAGAGAGAGACCCTCTACGCCTCCCAGTGATAAATTCTTAGAAAAAATCATCAAGAGTTAGCCTCACCCTGCCTGACCACCCAGTTCTTCCCTGCTTGGAAATTTTTTCAGGCCAGCCTCTTCCCAGGACAAACACAAGAACTAGATGAGAAAATGACTCACTGATCCAGGAACAGCCCCTTGAGCAGCGCTAGCCAATACCTGATTTTTGTCCTAAAGTCCACCAATGAGAGTAAGCCAATTACTCTGTTGCTGAAATCTGCCAGTTGTAAAGAATAAAAGATGTGTGTTTTTTGAGTTCAGGGTTGACTCTCCCTGCGGGGATGAGCAACCTCATGTACATGGAGTAAAAACCTCTTGCCACTGAAGCAGTTTATCATCTATTTGTGTTCTGTGGGTTGCACTCCTGAGCTAAGACTCCTTGGGGTCTTACAATGGTGTCTTTTCACTGCAATAAAACCCAAACTAAAACACTACAGTTATGGGAGTTTTACAGAGCCAAGACTTGTAAGCAGATCTGTCAGAGAGGGATGTTTGGAACTCTTTAAGAAACCAGAGTACACATTCCTTTATTCCCCACCCCCATTCAGATTTCCCACTGCCCTGGGCACAGGGACTTTATATGGCAGTATTCTCAGAGCACGGTTTGGGTAACAGTGAGCACTGAGGTATAAGGTCCCTGCTGTCCTCAAGCATTGGCCTCCTTGTCTAGTCAGGAACTGATAAATAAGAAAGCAAAATGTCTTTATATCACCATTACTTGGTGTTTTCTATCGTCTCTATGAAGTGAGCTGTTCCTCATGTATGTCTGCAAAGAGGCCTGTTCAGAAAGAGCTCTAAGGCATAAGGGAATAAAGCCATAACAAATTTAGTGTTAGTTCATTACAAATGAATCATAAAAGGAAATGTTTTTCTCTCCATTAGCTAGCAGGCAGGGGTAGGGCATGCTGGAAAAAGGTCACCACAATAGAAGAAATTCTCCTTTTCTCAGACTCCACATGCTTCTACATCACACAAGAATCACTTCTCTGTCAGAGCCTCTGGTTTCATGACAGCTGAGCCAAACCTCAAGAGCTCTGTGACAGGAACGCTTAATTTTTCTGGCATGTAAACCCAAGGAAGTCCCTTTAACATTGAATGCATTGGTTTCTTGACTGTAATCTACACAAATGGGCATTTTCTTTGTTCATGCAGCTCCATTGTAATTTTACAGTGCCTATCCCATCACCTAGCATCTAAGGAACAATAATAAAGTAAAAGATGAAAGAAAAACAAATCACAATAGAACAAAACAAACAGAAGGAAAAGTACCAAATAAAAAGCACATGAGACACACACAGCCATTCTGTTTGTGCACACAGAAATCCCAGAAAAACACAAAACTAAAAAGCATTATATATATATATATATATATATATATATATATATATATATATATATATATGTATGTATATATGTATATATGAAAAAAATATATATATATATGAAAAGGTCCTGTAAGAGGAAAAAAAAACAGAACAAGCAAAAAAAAAAAAAGTCCCAACACAAAATTATGGAGCAAAGATCCTCCAAAGATATTGTTGAGTTTGTTTTCTGCAGCCACCTACTGCTAGATGTGGGACTGCTCTTAATGCTTTTTTTTTCACTCCAGATTTTATCCTTATTCTGTGCTACCTCTGACTGTTCCTCATCCCATACCTCCTCTTCATCCACCCATCTCTCACCCCACCAGACCTCTTCACTCCCTGGGACCTCCAGTCTCTTTCTTTTGTTGTTTTTCTTTCTCTCAGACTTGATGTTAGATTTATTATTGAACACGATGTGGTAAGGTATAGGAGAGCCTTCAGGAATTCAGGGCCCTCCACTTGTCCAGAGGACCATAACTGAGGATATATGAGGCACCATAGCCATCAAGAATGAGCTGTTTCTCAACAATCATGTCTTCAAATCCATCCAAATTAAACTTGATAAAGGCCCACTTCTTTGAGATGTGGATCTTCTGGAGGCCAGGGAACTTGAACTTGGCTCTGCCCAGAGCCTCAGTCACACATTCCTTATTCTCCAGCTTGATGCAGATGGACGTGATGACCTGGCCAATGTACACCCTGGCCACTGTGCCCTTGCTCTTCCCAAAGGTACCATGCATACCTGTCCTGAGTCTAGATCGGGGACAGCATTGTGATCAGAAACTTGTTGGGTTAGGTGCATTTTCTCTAACTGAACCCAGACCCAGAATTCCTTTGCTGTATATGTCTTAGGAGTCTCCTATAAGCTGGTGTATGCTGCCTGGTTGGCGATTCAATGTCTGAGAGATCTCTTGGGGTCCAGGTTAATTGAGAGTTCTGGTCTTTTTACAGGGTCGCCCTCCTCCTCAGCTTCTTCCAGCTTTTCCCTAATTCAGTCACAGGGGTCAGCAGCTTCTGTCCACACATATTTACACTGGCTGGGTGTAAATCTTTGCATCTGACTCTTTCAGCTGCTTGTGTTTTTCAGAGGGTAGTCATGATAGGTCCCTATTTGTCAGCACTTCATAGCCTCAGTAATAGTGTCAGGCCTGGGGGCCTCCCCTTGAGCTGGATTCTACTTTGAGCCTGTCTCTGGACATCCTTTTCTTCAGGCTCCTTTTCATTTTAGTCTCTGAAGTTTATTCAGACAATTAGAAGTTAGATTTTTGACTGTGAGTTAATAAACCTATTATTCATTTGATGACCTGTCTTTCTGCTGAAGGTAGGATCTACAAGTTCCTTCTCTACACTGTAGGGCATTTCATCTAGGTTCCTTCCCTTTGAGTCCTGAGAGTCTTTCACTTCCTAGGTCTCTGGTACATTCTGAAGCAAACACCCAACGTCCTACCAAACATAAACAGGTTCCCTGTTTCCATTTGGGCTTCAGGCCCAATACCTTATCATGTTCTCCTCTTCCCTTCCCTGTTCCCTTTCCCACATGTGTCTCTCACCCTCACCCCCTTGTGATTGCTTTTTTCTCCCTCCCCAGTGGGATTGAGGCATCACACATTGTCCCTTCAGCTTGTTGACCTTTTGAGTTTTGTGGAAAGTATCTTGGGTATTCTGTACTTTGGGGGTGGGGGCAGATGCTTATATCCAGTTATTAATAAGTACATACCTTGCACATGTTTTTGGGTCTGAGTTACGTCACTCAGGATGACATTTTCCAGTTCCATTCATTTGCTTGCAAATCTCAGGATGTCTCCATTCTTAATAGCTGTGTAGTACTCCATTGTGTAAATGGACCACATATTCTGTATCCGTTCTTCTGTTGTAGGACATCTGGATTGTTACTAGCTTCTAGCTATCACAAACAGGGCAGCCATGAACATAGTGGCCTGGTGAGGCATCTTTTGAGTATATTTCAAAGAGCAGTATAGCTGGATCTTCAGGGAGATCGATTTCCAATTTTCTGAGGAACTCCAGATTGATTTCTAGAGCGGTTCTACCAGTTTGCAATCCAACAGCTATGGAGGGGTGTTTCTCTTTCTGTACATCCTTACAAAAGTTTGCTGTTACATGAGGTTTTGACCTTAGCCATTCTGATTAATGTAAGGTGGAATCTCAGGTTCATTTTGATTTGCATTTCCCTGATCCCTAAAGATTTTGACCATTTTTTAAGTGCTTTTCAGCCTTTTGGGATTCCTTCCTTGTGAATTCTCTGTTTAGTTCTATACCCCTGTTTTTGATTGGGTTGTTTGGTTTTAACAATCTACAGATTCAGTGCAATCCCCATCAAAATCACAACACAATTCTTCAAAGACATGGAAAGACCAATTCTCAAATTCATGTGGACAGACAAGCAACCCAGAATAGTTAGCAGATTATTACATTGATAATAATTCATTTTTGCACCATCTACAAGAGTTTAAAAACCTAGAAAAATGCACAATTCAGGGCACATAGGCTTAACTTTCTATATAGGAAAGACGTTATTTGTGAGAGTCACAGCCTAATATACATTTATCCTCCATACTTAATATACAAGCTGTACTATAAAGCAGAGTAGACTCAATTGACTTTTTGCTGGAATGTGAACCAGGAAATGAGATAGCATGTAGAAAGAAAGAAAGAAAGAAAGAAAGAAAGAAAGAAAGAAAGAAAGAAAGAAAGAAAGAAAGAAAGTAAGTAAAACCCTAGCAGCACCAGTAGCTGAAAGACAGGAGACAGGATCGAGGAGAGGAAGCAGTTAATGGACAGGGGCAGAGCTGCAGTAAAGTATTCCTTGCCAAAGAGCCTGGAAGAGCCAGCTATCCCAGCCCTGCTGGGGTGTCACATCTGGTGCATGCTGAGCAGTGAATGGGGTGCTCTCCTTAAAGGGAAGTTTTACCAGGTGCAAAGAGTCACAAGGAGAGAGCAGTAGTTATGTTTATACAGATGTTCTTTTCCCATCATTTACCTGGGAGAATAATTAACTTCACTCCTGAAGGCTTATCTGTACCCAGGTCAGTGGAGGATAATTTACTCACCCTTTGATCCAGCCCTTCAGAACTTGTGTTTCACTGATGACGATTAAAAGAAAAGCATGCTTTAATTCCACTATTTACAGCTTTCCCTTCTTGAATCTACCTTGCCAGCACTACATTATTAATAACTGGTTTTATTTGTCTTTTAAAAATATTTTAGTGAAGTTGTCCTAGTATAGAATCTGGAATATTAATCTATTTTCCCAGAGTCAGAGATATTTATTAGTAACTTGTCATTTTGCAATATTTCATAGGGATTTTTCATGCTTTTATAGATTAAAATAATCTGTACTAGTATCATCAATTCTAGTTCACTGCATAACTATGAAGGATACGTTCCAAGACTCCCCTCAACTGTCTGAAAGTGCGGACAATACTCATTCTATATCTGCTATTGGCTCCTAAACAAGCACACGTTTGATAGAATAAATTACGTGAAGTAAGATATTAACTGGAAATAAAAATAAAACAATTTTAATAATTACTATAGTTGAATACATAATATTTATGGAATATTCACTCTAGTTTCAATTTAACACTTTCAAATCCCAATCGGTCAAAGTAATAAAAGAATAGAAAATAAAACTGGATAACTTGGAGACTGCTTTTTAATTAACAATGAAGTACAACTTGTAAACACACACACACACACACACACACACACACACATTTTCTTGGATTAAAAAAAAAAGCCAGACTGAATCATTTGACTCAAAATCTTAAGAGCATTGTACTTGCAGGGCATGAACCCAACATAGAGCAGGATTGAGGCTACGTGGAAATATCGTGTGTATTGACTGGATTTTTCGTCGATTTATGTTATCTTGATTAGAGTCTAGTACAGCAAGGCAAACTAGTCAGAAACACACAAGAAGCAAAGATAGAGCTCTTGTCTGCTGTCCTAAACACCTCTCGAGCCATACTACACAGCCACATCTTGAGGTGCCTTAAAACCCAAGCCTACATAGAAGGTACTCATATTATTCTATATGGTAACAGGGCACTATACTGTGTATTATATTATACTATTTCATACTATATTATATTTTTCTATAGTATATTATAATGTGAATGAATAAAGGAGTTTCAATTCTTTATACTGTTTAGTTAAATTTCTTTCAGAATTTGTGGCAATGATGTATACATGTTTATCTTCTAACTCTTTCTAATGTAATATGAGAGATGTATGTAAAACTGTCTAGGAGGCTCAAAATATCCTTATTATCAAATAATGTAGATGATTGCCTGTTTTGTTGTTGTTGTTATTATTTTATTTTGCTTTGTCTGAAGTGTATTTTTTATTGACAGCTGCTAAAAGAACCCCTCTTAGGGGGACTGTTTTCAGATACCAGTGAACACACAGAAATCTGAGGCAGAAACAATTCTCACATTCAACTTTCTCTGTTCACCAAATGCAAACAATTCCTTCCCTCCAAGAGACAATTTCTCCAGTGAAGACTGTCGTTTCTTTCTAATAATTTAACTTAATTATAACACTAGCCTGAGTTAATACTGGCTTCATAGGTTAAATGCTCAGGAAAAAAATTTCACCTTGCTCTTCAGATGCCAATCATAGGAAGCAATTTCTAGACCAACAAGCAATAAATCAAATTTCCACTACCAGAAGCTTGGGGTAAGGAATGATTTACTAGGAGAGCTCACAGAACTTTGGCAAACAATCATGTGTGCCAATTTATTGCAAAGGTTACTTGAAAGGATGCTGAGGAACATTCAGATGAAAAGATAGTAAGTATGGGGGAAAGTATGCTGAGTGTACTTGGCCCTTCTAATTCACCATCCTCCAGGAACATAGTCAAATTCATTCACAGCCTGGTTGCTGTTTGTGGACGCTTATGCATGCTTTGTTATATGCATAGTGATGACATCATTGACCTGGGTATTCAACTCAACCTTAAGTGTCTCTTGTTTCCTTAGAGGGTGCTAACTTAGTACTGAACATTCCAAATCTCTGATGATGATATGTCTGGTTTCCCTGGCAACCAGATTCATCTTGAAAATGAGGCTAGAATGAATAGGTTCATCAAGACTAAGAGGTTTTATCATCAAGGCTATTAAGAGGATTTAGAAGCTCTGTGTCAGATGTTTCAATTACTCATGTAACAATAAAGTACTTCAAAGACTTCTATCTGGGGGGGGGGTGTTGATATGTCTCAGTAGGAAACAGGTATATGCTGCTAGTCCAAATGACTTTGGTTCCCAGCACCCACTTTAGGATAACTGACAACCTTAGTTCTGGTGATCTGACACTAACTTTGTCTTCCACAGGAGCATTAAGACACACACATACATATAATTTAAAATATGTATACCTATAATTAAAAATAACTTATTTTTTCAGTTTTATGTGTGCCATGAACATGGCCAAAGTCTAAATATAAGGAAAAGTAAATATATTCTCAAAGCCCCTACCTAGAAGAATTTCAAAAGTTTCATTTCAATAATATTTCAATATTTATTGAATATTGCATGGCATATATGTGTGCAAAGTTGAATGTATAATTGATAATTATATTATTTAGATGCCCTTAACCAGTTCTCCTTGTTTTCAAAATAATCATATAAAATTAATTTATAAGTCAGTACGAAGACAGTTCAAATGCACAAATAAAATATTATTTTCCTGATACATTAAAATATTTTCTCAACTTGTTATCTCCTATCCTGAAGAGTGGTTTTCTTTAGCCATAAGATGAAAGACATATTTCTCACATATAGCCATATTAAATTGTCTTATCATATGTTTTGACTTACAAAATGTATTGTTAATTATTTTTACATGATGCATTATTATTTTTATATTTTGAGATATGTAATATTTCAATAGCTTCCTGAAATTTATTGAAATTTTGGAAATGTGGTATCATGAAATAACAAGTTGTCATGATGTTGGTATCTACACCAAGAGATTACCTACATGTTAGGTCCAAAGTGGGCTTCTAAGAGCTTTAACATGTCAGTGCCACTGACAATATTTAAATTCACATGCTGGGCTCAAATCAAGCTGGACTTTAAGAGAGTATACACAGATTCATCATCCTTAGTCATCAGGGAAATGCAAATCAAAACAACCCTGAGATTCCACCTCACATTAGTCAAAATGGCTAAGATCAAAAACCCAGATGAAGGCAGATGCTGGTGAAGATATGGATAAAGAGGAATACTTCTCCATGTTGGTGGGGTTGTAAACTGGCACAACCACTCTTGTAATCAGTCTGGCAGTTTCTCATAAAATTTGACATAATACTAACTGAAGAGCCAGCTATTCTATTCCTGGTCATATACCCAAAAGATGTTCTAACATATAACAAGGACACATGCTCCACTATGTTCATAGCAGCCTTGTTTATAATAACTAGAAGCTGGAAAGAACCCAGATGTCTTTCAACGGAGGAATGGATACAGAAATTGTGATACATTTACACAATGGAGTATTACTTGGCTATTACAAACAATGACTTTATGAGATTCCTAGTCAAATGAATGGAACTAGAAACTATCATTCTGTGTAAGGTAACCCAATCACAAAGAACACACATGGTATGCACTCACTGCTAAGCAGATCCTACCCCCAAAACTCTGAATACCTAAGAAACAATTCACAGATGTTATGAAGCTCATAAAGGAGAAAGGCCAAAATGTGGATGCCTCAGTCCTTTTTTGAAGGGAGAACAAAACACTCACTGGAGGAAATTCAAGGTCAGATAGAGGAGCAGGGATTAAAGAAAAGATCAATGAGAGACTGCTTCTCCTGGGAACTCAGCCCATATACAGCAACCAAACCCAAGTACTATTGCTGATGTGGAGAAGTACTTACTGGCAGGACTTTGCCATGGATGCTTCCTCAGAGGTTCTCCCAGTGTCATACAGATGCAGCTGAGAATGCTTGCAGCTAACCATTGGCTGAGCACAGGGACCCCAATGAAGGTATTAGAGAAAGGACTGAAGAAGCTGAAGGGGTTTGCAACTTCATAGGAAGAACAACATTATCAACCAACCAAATCTTCCACAACTCTCATGGACTAAAACACCAACCATTGAGCACACATGGAGAGATCCATGGCTCCAGTTGCATATGTAGCAGAGGATGGCATTATCTGGCATCAATGGAAGAAGAGACCTTTGGTCAATTGAAGGTGTGATTTCTCAGTCTAGAGGAATGCTAAGGTGCTGAGGTGGAGAGGGTGATTGGGAGAGGGTGCACCTTCATGGAAACAAATGGAGGGGGAAATAACATTTGAAATGTATATTCAGAGAATATCCAATAAGATAACTTTTAAAAATTCACCAACAGGATATTAGAATTCTAAACATTAATGCAAAAAAACACAAAGGGGATTAAAGTTCCTAAAAATATACACTGCTACAACTAAAACTCACATACTAACCCTCAGATCATAGTTGTTACTAAAACATCCTCTCTCACCAATAGACAGGACATAAAGCCAAAAACGTAACATAGACGTTACATTTTATAACGTCATAAATCAAATGAAACCAGCAGATATCTACAAAACATTCCATCCAAACACTAAAGAGCAACATTTATTCTCGTTAATAGTTCATGGAACGTTTTCCCGAAATAGACCATTTATTAGGACACAATGCAAGTCTCCACAGATATAATAATGTTGAAGTAACCCCTACTTAGAACCGACCACCAGTTTAAAGTTCAATACCAAGAAAAACATAACACTTGCATATCATGGAAACTGACCAACTGGATGAAAACCAGATTAAGACAAAAATGATGATGGAAACTAAATTATTTTAGAGTTGAATAAAAATGAAATCACGTCATACCCCAAACCCCTGAACAAAGTCAAGAGAAGAGCTTTACGAGGTAAAATCGCAGCATAAAATTCTTAAGTCAAAAACCTAGAGGAATCCCATCTTAATAACCTAAACACATATGTAAATATCTAGAACACTAATGTGTTGGTTTGTATACGTTTGGACCAGGGAGTGGCACTATTAGAAGGTGTGGCCTTGTTGAACTATGTGTATCACTGTGAGCATAGGCTACAAGACCCCCATCCTAGCTGCCTGGAAGCCAGTATTCTGATAACAGCCTTCAGATGAAGATGTAGAACTCTCAGCTTCTCCTGCACCATGCCTGCTTGGATGTCACCATCTTCTCACCTTGATGATAATGGACTGAACCTCTGAACCTGTGAGCCAGCTCCAATTAAATGTTTTCTTTCTAATAGTTGCCTTGGTCATGGTACCTCTTCACAGCAGTAAAACCCTGTCTAAGACAACTAAGAAGAAATAATGTCCAAAGAGATGAAATGGAACTACATATGTAACTTGGGGTGGAAATAAACAAAACAGAGACAAACAAATAGGCAATCTCAAAAAGCAGTCCGATGGATTGATGAAATAGAGAGTTTACAGATAATAAAAAAGAACTGGCAAACCCTTAACCAAATTAACCAAGACATGGAGGTAGAAAATGCAAACAAGTACAATTAGAGATGAAAGAGGGACATTTCAAGAGAGACCAAGGAAATTAAAGAACCATAATATACTCTTAAAATCTGTAGTACACCAAACTGGTAAAGCTAAAAATGAATTTAAATTAAAAAAAAAAAGAAAGAAACTATTTAAATGAACATCATAGCGGAAATCAAGACAGCGGTAGCAAACCAGTTACTGGCACTGGAGCTTCTCTGTCATGCACATTAAAGAGGGAATCAATGATGTACTGCTCATTTAAAATGTCCCCTAATGAAACCGTAATGATAGCTGACTTAATTAACTGTCAGCTCCTGTTAAGTCTTTCGCATTCTGTACCAGGCAATGGGAATTGTACAAACCACGCTCTGCTGGGAGCTGTGCTGTGTATGATTACGTGACTTTCTATGTGAACTCCTCTCCCTCGTGGCTTAGCACCAGGTTTCTGTCACAGAACCTTTGTCAGATAAATGATAGCCTTAATTCCTAGTTATTTGTCAAAGTCGCCCTGCACCAGGGGAAATGGCTGACAGTATTATCAAATCAGAAATTTTAAGTTCAAATTAGTGTTGTAAAACTTCACAAGCGCCTGTGTGATTTTTTGATAGTTTGTAATAAATGGAAAGTTCTGTTTTGCTGACATTGGTATTGATATTAATTAATAGGAATTTTTGAAATTAAGTAGTATTATCTGTCATCACTTGGAAAAATCAACATAGCTTAATGAGTCAGTATGTTTGAAACAATCAAAGCACAATTTTATAAAATAGTACATGAGGCAATGAACCATTTAAAGTGTAAGATAATCCACAGACTTTAAAGTGCACATTAAAAAATTCATTGGAAGAACTTGAATTTTAGTGTAAAATTGAAGAAGCTACTTGTATTGAAAAAGAAAGACAGACATTCCATGTTCTAATGTGGTATCAAAGAAAAATCTTCAAAATTATTAGATAGATTATTAAACTACATCTTCCTTATTCATGTATATAAAGCTGCATTTTCTTCAAATATTTCAGGCAAAACAGTGCATCCCAGTAGATTTAATGAGGAAGTGTGAGAGTAAGCCTTTTCAAGTCTTATCTAAGAGAAATTTAGAAAACTATAAACAAACTTCTCAGTACAGTCTTGTGTATACTTGTATAATGCATTTTTAAATAAAATTTAGCACTTCAGGTAGCTTGTGACTATATTATTATTTATACATAATAAATATTTTTATTTGAAGTTAACTTTATTTATTGTTACTATTCCTGTATATGGGTGGGCTTGCATCGAACATGGTCATGTGTGGAGACTAGAGGGTCATTTTGTGTAGTGACTTTTGTATTTTCATCTTTTCAAGGGCTCTGGAGACTTATCCTGGCCCATCAGGCTTGTTCATCGAGTGCTTTATCTCCCAATCTACTTCTAAGACCTAATTTAATCAACATTTCTAAAATGTTCTATTTAAATGCCTAGCACAGTCTGTTCTGCTCATATATATTCTAAAGTACTCACACACAGAGAGACACACACACATACGCACACACACACACACACACACACACATATGCACACATACGGTAATATTCTCGTTCTGGTTTTTGACAGAGCCTTCATCTGTATGCCAGTCTCTGTTACAGCTCATTCCAAAGCCTACAATGGCTTCTGGCCCATGGTAATCTTTCTGTGTGAAGTGCAGGTCAAGTTTGATATGTCATCCATGGCTATAAACTTTCCTTCTATTCGTATAACAGAAATCTTAAGTTGTTCCATCAGTGTAGGTTGATGAAGACCTGGTATGTTTTCTACATCAATGTGCTAAAATCTATCAGTTTCCCCTTCTGTCTCCTCCTCTCTTTTCGCACTCAATTCCCTTCCAATCTAATTGCCTCACAACTACTACCCTGTGACTTTCTGTCTCTCCCTCTTGTTTACAACTTGCCAGTATCCCATTTTCTGAACTTTCATATTGTAAAAATCTTTATTTCTCTCTTGATAGAGCTTTACAATTAGTGGAAATTGTGCTTTATGGTACATATGCTGAAAAGACCAGCTTTGAACTTTTATCAGTTTACCTATGCATGACTATACTTGTGAGCAACATTCCTAGACTACGATTGCAGAGCTGAAGAGACATTTTAATTTCATTTTGTTTTATGTAACCACATAACTATGCTATTGATGTTTACAAGAAATTTGTAAATTTTCTGTTTACCTATTTTCTAAGTTCCTTGTTAATAGTATAGAAGCAATGTTTTTGTTTTGTTTCTGATGATTCAATTGTGGTAACTTACATATTTTATTTAATGTCAACCAATTAACTTTGTTTTTTTTTTTTTTTTTTTTTTTTTTTGAAATGGGTTACAGTTTAGCTGTCATTTATAAGGTTATCCTTTTTTAAATGAATCATTTTACTATGACGTGAATTGCAAATTATTCATCTTTCCTTGCTATTTGTACCTTGACTTTTTCTTAAAGAATTTATGTTCCATCTAAGACTTGAGGAACACTTCTCCACTGTGGGTGGGATTGTAAACTGGTACAACCACTCTGGAAATCAGTTTGGCAGTTCCTCAGAAAATTGGCCATAGTTCTAACTGAAGACTATGTTATTCTACTTCTGGGAATATACCCCAGAGATGCGCCAACATACAACAAAGAGACATGCACCACAATGTTCATAGCAGCCCTATTTATAATAGTCAGAAGCTGGAAAGAACCCAGATGTCCTTCAGTAGATGAATGGATACAAAAATTGTGATATATTTACACAATGGAGTACTACTCATCTATTAGAAACAATGACTTTATGAAATTCCTAGAAAAATAGATGCATCAAGAGAATATCAGCTGAGGGAGGTAACCCAGTCACAGAAAAACAGACATAATATGCAGTCACTGATAATTGGATAGTAGCCCCAGAAAACTCTGAATACACAAGAAACAACTCAAAGGACATATGAAGCTCAAGAAAAAAAGGCCAAAAAGTGAAAGCCTCAGTCCTTATGAGGAAAAAAAAATAAGTGAATAGCGCCCTCTCAGAGTGTGGTATACCTGGAACTTAAATCATTAATAATCCAAGAGCTAAGAATATAGGATTGTGGCAATTTTTGGTATTCAAAGATCATTATGCTTAATCTTTACGCACCAAGAAAACTGTTTCCATGCTACGTTCTTTATGCTTATGGTAATTAGTAAGATTTCAGTGCATGCTATCAAACCTCTAAAAGATTTAAGTACTGACAAAAATATATTCATATAGTGTAATGCCAAAATGCCTTTAAAAATCTGTACATGTATCTGTATTTTTTTGAATAAAGTTGTAAGAGAAAAAAATCGTGTTTCATGTGTACAAACATTTCTCCCTTTGATGCTGCTGTTTTAGACTTACTTATATTACATGTATGAGTGTTTCTTTTATGTTCAGATGTGCTTTGTTTGCATGTCTCATGCTCAATGAAGACAGAGGGAGAATCCTATTGTGTGTAATTAGTTATTAAAGACTGATCCGCTGTGTTGTGGCTGGAATCCAAATCTGGGTCATTGAAAGACCAGTAAGAGCTCATAAGCACTGAACAAGCCTCCAGGTCCCGGTCTAAGATTATTTTAAATCCTTTCCCCCGACTTGTCCTTGGTTCCTTTATTTTTTTCATTAAATCCTCAGTTTTTCTGGAAATTTCCTGGGATGAAGTAGTAGATATTGATTTACCTACCAATATAGACTTTAATGTTATTTTCTCTTAAGTTATATATCATTAATTTTATATACCATTATATTTTAAAAGTATAATATATAATGTGTGTATATAATTATATATATATATACAAAAGATATGCAAACCATATATACACAACAGTATATTTTTACAAAAGTATCTATATATACACACAAAAGTATATTTATTTATATACAATTAAGTATATATGTATGTATTTTTCATTCTCCTCTAGATTCTTTTGTTTATAGATAAACCGTTATCACATAATTTACTATCTTTTATTTATAATATATGCACTCATGTGAAGGTACACACATGTATTTGTACATGCGTAGGTTAACACTCAGGGCTTTCCATGTTTGCTCTCCACATTTTTTTCCTTTAATTTTGAGACACGTTCTCTCACTGACCCTAGAGTTCGACTATTTATCTAGAGTGGCTGTTCATCAAGAGTCAGGAATCCCGTTTCTACCTCCCAGTCCCTGCTTTCACTGTTCAGTCTCTCAGGGGGGTGTGGAGTGCAGAGGTTGGAACACACAGTCTTGCTCATAACCATAAGCTCCCCTGTCAGTCTCACCCATCTGAGATGAGTGTTGTCTCGTATGGAGTAGAGCTCACACAACCAAATGGAGCAGGAGAAATGATATGTCTAGAATTTTATGCCCAATATCTGTCATCCCTTGGAGTTCTACTTCATATGCTTCAGGCAGAAAAGGTACTGAAATCTGAAAACTTCCGGCTTTACTAAAGATTTCCCAGAGAAGGACTTTACTCTTTCCAGGGAGTGTGTGTGTGTGTGTGTGTGTGTGTGCCTGTGCATGTGCCTGTGTGTGTTTGTTTTTTTTTTTTTTTTTAACTTGTGCTTGTGTTTTATTCTAACGTAGCTGATGGCTGTGTCTTTCCCCCATTGTCTGGAGTCTGACATCACTCACTCTTATTTAGCTGGATGGTCTGGAATTCTTTGTGCACAGGAAATGTAGGAAGAGGATCACTGCTTCCAGAGTAAAGGGTCACTGTTCCAGTTTTTCACAATCTTAGAATTCAGTTGTTGCCTTCATATAAACAAAGGTTTTACACGACGGGGAGGATTAAAACAGTTGCATAATGCTCTTACAAGATGGGGGAAAGGTGGAAAAATATCTACTTTCTTGTTATAAACACAAGTTTTAGAGTATTTGATAGAAAATGATTGTATCTGGTAGTTCTTACAAGATCATTTTTCATGTTGGATACATGCATCTTAGAAACACAGAAGCCCATTTGAATTGCTATTTTTTTCAAAGAATTTTAGATAACCCCTTTGCATGCTATACTGAAACTCATGGTTGTATTTACACAAATATGTATACATATACATGCATACATGCACACATACACATAAATATATACACATACACATTTATACACAGCTGTGAACATACATATTTAAATACAAAGATACATACTATACACATATACATTCACACACATGCATACATGCACACATGCACATATAAACACACACATACATTATACCTCAGCATAGAAACATGCATGTATGCTATACCCTTAGTAATTATAGCCCTAAATGTTTTAGTGATACAAAATTCTAAAAGTCACTTACAAAATTAGTTTGCAGTAGTTATTATGAATTTCAAAATATTCTCCTTGAGATCTAAATATCAGTGCTCTTAATTTAACACACCCCCTGCCCTGCTAAATAAAAAACAAAAATCAAACCAAATATCAAGTATTTTAAAATTTTTCTACGTGGCTAATTTTTCATGTGTATCTTGTATAATGTTTATTAATCAAAATTCCATTAAAATCCCTTCAACAGTTCATAGAATTAAACTTCAACTCTAGGAAGAGTTGAAGATGACATAGACAAGAAGTAACACAGTAGGTGTGAATACCTCTCTTCTTTGTGTTGCTTTGTGGCCTCTCTCCATGCAAAGCTGCCTGAATCTTCCCATTCACATTCATTAAAGGACACAAGGTGCTACAAATACCTCAAAAGGTACTTTGGTCTTCTGTGGTCACACAGCAAACCTACTATCCTGTGTGGAAATCTTGATTATGTAACAGTTACATAAATGAAAATATATTTTTGAATACAGGGACTCTCAGAATAGTTTTGAAATAACCAATGTAGTTTTTTTCAAAAGACATTTGATATAGTATCCACTATGGTCCATAAGGTAGGATAATGGGAGGAGTCAAACCTAGAAAGGTTTAATGGGAAGATCCAGGTCTACTTCCAGCAGATACTTAAAGTGGTAATGCCTCTAAAATCATGGCTTAGTCTCCCTCCAAGACCAATGTCAGTTTTCAGTTTTTATAACAACTTAAGATTGCTAAGTGGCTTTTTTCTCTCATTTTTTATAAGATATTCTGTATTTACATTTGAGATGTTATTCCTTTCCCCTGATAGCATCCCCTATGCTTCCATTTGCCTTCTCAAAGGTGCACCCCCAACCCCATTGCCTTAGAATTCCCCTACAGTGGGAAAACATGCCCACCCTGGACCAAAAGCCTCTTTTCAAATCGATGCCAGACACTGATATCTTCAGCTACATATGCAACCGGATCAATAGGTCTCTCAGTGTGTGCACAAAGGTTGGTGTTTTAGTCCATGCGAGTTTTGGAGTGTTTGGTTGGTTGGTAATGTTGTTCTTTCTATGAGGTTGCAACCTTTTTCTTTAGCACCCTCATTGGGGTCCCTGAGTTCAGTCCTATGGTTAGCTGCAAGTATACTCAGTTGTATCTATATGAGTCTAACAGATTGGTAGCTTTAAATCTGAGTGCCATCATGACAATGAAATCCACACTCCAATGTGTTGAATTCCAGTTTTTCAATCATAATAATTCCAGGTATACAGTTAACAGTATTCTAAAACCCAGTAAAATGCTAGGACTTGTACTACAATGATAACTTTTACATTTTTTTCTTTATTATTTAATGAAAACTGCTGATAATTCACTGCAATGTTTATGTAATGGGGACAATTCAAGTGAGATCATATTTTACTAAAGGGCATTCTACATTCTTAGAATATACTCTAGATCTTGCTATATACTGGAGAAAATATAAACCTTTTAAAACAATTTCTAATAATTTAGAGAAAACAGTTTCAGCTTTCTATTGTATAATTCTGTACAATTTTCTCATGTAAGCTTTAGAAAATTACTGTATATCTCTTCAGCCAAATTTCTAGGTGAGATAATTTGACTGTCTACAAGAGTCATAAACAAGATAATTGAAATGAGATAAAACATAATTGAGAAAGGAATTCTTAGCAGTAAGAAATGTGGTTTGCAAAAAAGGCTGGCTTCCAAAATGGGAGGAAATATAATTCAAAGTGTCCACTGTTTATGCTGCCTGAATAGGGAAGGCTCAGGCTCAGAAGACTCCACCGAGTACAACAAGAAGAGGAAAAAGATTCACAGGCAAATTGGTTGCATAGCAACTTGAAAATTTACTTAACATACTGGAAGTGTCTATGGGGAGTTACATTGTTTGAAGTACACAATAAAGCAGACTGAAACAAAATGCAGATAAATACTAAAGGTAGTGAGCGGAATGTACATTTTAGTAGTGTGTGCACTTTCTGAGCCTTTGAACAAGAATGGAATTGAGGATATATCCATAGTTATAATCATTGTGATGTCTGATCACAGTGTGAGAAAGACACAGTTGAATGTAAGAGTAGATCCACACAGCATTGTTGAAGAAACATGGAATCGTCAACAGTCTGATAATGACTGTTGGCTTCAGAATCTAGATTATCTAGGAAGAAGCACTGTTCACCTTCACTGAAAGACCGGATGCTCTGCTCAGCACATTAAAGTAGGGACTATCTCATCTCTCTCACTTCTCTCTCTCTCTCTCTCTCTCTCTCTCTCTCTCTCTCTCTCTCTCTCTCTCTCTCTCTCTCTCTCTCGTGTGTGTGTGTTTCATCTTTTTTGAAACAAGAGTAAAGCTTCACTGAAGGTGGACCTAATGTCATGATGTTTAGTAGTAGAGAGATATTGGAATGTTTGCTATAGGGCCTTTGGTACCTTCTTTCACCACCTGTTATTTAAGTGCTAATCTCAAAGGCTTATCAGATCATAGAAAAGTCTATGCATGGATATCTTGGTCTTTGATGATTTTCTCAGGAAAAATATTGCTGAATTAGTTACTAATATAAATGTGAGAGACATTTAAACTACCATTATTTGTAGTAGTAGAAAGACTAAGGATTACAGCAATTCATCTAATGTGGTAAATTTCTGCTAAATATATATATGTAAATATAATGAAAGCACTGAGAACAAATGAACTAAAGTTTGGTGTTTATTCTCTAAATTGAATAAAGCATGTTTTCATCCTATGGTAAAATTAACTACTGTAAAATAAGATTCAAAGATGCTTTCTTTTTTTCTGCTTTATTTTAAAAAAAGAGGGATACATTTATAGATTTTTAAAGGCATTTTGGCATATCATTATATGAATATTTTTGTCAGTATTTAATTCTTTTAGGGGTTTGATAGCATGCATAGAAATCCTACTAGTTACCATAAGCATGAAGTACATATAGGACAGAATGTAACATGGAAACAGATTTCTTGTTGGATATAGATTAAGTATAATGATCTGTGAATACCAAAAATTGCCATAATGATATTATCTTAGCTTTTTGATTATTAATGATTTGAGGTCCAGGTGTACCACATTCTGAGAGGGTAGTATACATTTATTTTTTTCCCTAAAAAGAACTGAGGCTTTTTTTTCTTTTTTCTTTTTCTTTTTCTTTTTCTTTTTTTCTTTTCTTTTTTTTTTTTTTTTTTTTTTTTCTTATTTTGGCCTTTGTATTTCTTGAGCTTCAGATAGTCTGTAGTGTTCAGAGCTTTCTGGAGTTATTATCCAGTTAGCAGTGACTGCATATTATGTCTCTTCTTTTGTGACTGGGTTACCTCACTCAGGATGCATCCATTTTCTTAGGAATTTCATAAAGTCATTGTTTCTGATAGCTGAGTAGTACTCAATTTTGTAAATATACCACAATTTTTGTATCCATTCATCTACTGAAGGACATCTGGGTTCTTTCCAGCTTCTGGCTATTATAAATAGGGCTGCTATGAACATTGTGGTGGATGTGTCTTTGTTGTATATTGGAGAGTGTCTGGGGTATATGCCCACAAGTGGAATAACTGGGTCTTCGGGTAGTACTATGTCCAATTTTCTGAGGAACCACCAGACTGATTTCCAGAGTGGTTGTACCAGTTTACAACCCCACCAACAGTAGAGAAGTGTTCCTCTTTCTCTGCATCCTTGCCAGCATCTGCTGTCATCTGAATTTTTTATCTTTGCCATTCTGACTATTTGATATTTAAATGACAGAATCATACGTTTTATATGTAGCTATCTATGATTTCTGCAGCAAACATTGATTTACAACTGGAAAGACATATAAATTAGAAGTTGCCATGTGAGAAACTGAAAAGAAAAGCAACTGTTTGCTGAAGCTTTAAAGCTCCCCCATTCTATGACCCTTTGCCCACGACAGCAGAGATGAAAGGACACAGAGCCAGAGAGCACAGATGCTTGTGGTTGGTTCTGGGACACTTGTCCTTTTAGCTTTTCTTCTAACATCCAGCATTCCAGTGGGCTAGTAGTCTGTGCACTTTCTGTGGAAACTCTGGAGTCCTAGGTCAGTTAGATACTCTAACAATCAATCACATTGCTATCAGAATCTCACAGTAATAACAGGATTACATTAAATGGAAGAGTGTTTCGATCACGGAGTTAATGAAGGAACGTTGCATAGCTTGGCAAACCAATGACTTTCTGTTCTTATGTTGGAGGAGTGTGGTGCACTGAATATGTAATGGTGATTTATGTGCCATCACTGGAAGACAGTTTGAATTGAATGTAAATATACCATTGTTTGATATAAGAGCATGAAGAACACTGAATATTAATTAACATTTCATATCAGTTAAATTTATGAAGATAAGTAAAATGGGCTGTTGTCAGCATTGATAGTGCCCATATTGAAACCTTGACAGCAACAAGAAAGGTGTTCATTGATTATATTTGTCTCCTCAGATAAATTTACAAAGAAAAATGAGAGTGACTGGTGTCATTACCCAAGGAGCAAAAAGGATTGGAAGCCCAGAGTACATAAAATCCTACAAAATTGCCTACAGCAATGACGGGAAGACCTGGGCAATGTACAAAGCAAAAGGCACCAATGAAGACATGGTAAGCCCAACTCACTCTATGGAATGCAATTAAGATTCCAGGATGACCACTTTATCAACTGACACCGAGCCTTCTGCTACAGGCTTATGTTCAAATACATTTCTGCAGCTTCAGGCTTTAATTGGGTAAAAGGGAGCAGGGCTTCCCAGAGTTAGAAATTTCTAACAGCTGCCACTTAAACTTTTCTCAGATTTTTAATTGGTGCTCCTACAAATACTTCTCAAAAAGTTAGCAGAGGGTTGGATATAACACTTAAGCTACTTTCAGGACACTCAGCTAACCAAATCAATACCCTTGCTTTTAGAGATAGCTTTGTCCTTAATTAAATAAATTATTGTTAAAAAAACAAGAATATAATATAATAGAAATCATGAAAATCTGTACATATTTTGCATCGGAAATGTCTTTGCTACTGCATTCAAGAATAAAATGTTGTGGGGAAAAAAGAAGTTATAGCATCTAATAGTTCCTTTTCCTTTGGTTTTCAGAATTTTTAATTAATTAATTTTGTGACAATACTTGAAAGTCTTATTAAGATGCATAGAAGGAGTCATTCTCCCTGAAAAGTTTATTCACTTGCAAGTGGACAAACTCAAGCTATGTTGAAGAATTTTGGGTGCTAATTTTTTAGAGACAAGTGATAGACAGACAAAAAGATTGACACTCAGAAAAGGTAACTGATAAAGAGGCAGACAGATGATAGATAAACGCACAGAGAGATGGATGATAGGTGGATAGATAGATAGATAGATAGATAGATAGATAGATAGATAGATAGATAGATAGATAGATAGAGATATTTGGATAGATGGATGGTTGGATGTAAGGTTAGATAGATAGATAGATAGATAGATAGATAGATAGATAGATAGATAGATAGATAGATAAGTAGGTAGATGCTACATAGATACATAGATAGACACCCAGATAGACACATAGATATGGAAAGACAAAAACAGAGAGAAACCTCTGTTTCTACAGACCTGATATTTAATGTGGTAAATGAGGTGGCTAGAGAGATGGATCTGCAAATAAGAGCATTTATTGTTCTTGTTGAGGACTTGGGTGATATTTCCAGCACCTACCCTGTCACTTATAAAAATCTAGCTAACTACACTTTTAATGGATATTAGGTCTTTGTCTAAACTTGAGGGTAATAGGTACACTTGGTGAACACACATACATGTAGGTAAAACAGATGTGCAAATAAAATAATTAAATCTTTGCTTTTAGTCAGGGAAGTATTATTATGACCCAGTACACTGCGGTTTAAAATTTTAATGTTCATTTAGATTTCATATATGACTGTTGTTAATGTTTTGTTGTTGTTGCTGACTGCTGATGACAAGGGGCTTCCTACATTCTCAATAATAATTTATTGTAACCTTATAAAATTGTTTTGAGTGAGGTATATGAAAATGATTAAGGAATTTATTGCAAATGTGCATGTATACACTCACCCATCTCTGCACATGTATGTGTGTGTACACACATACATAAACCTTTAGCATACACAAATATATGTATACATATGTCAGTAGAAGGGTCTCCCCCTATAGCCTAGGCTGACTTTGAACTCATAGTAATCTTCCTGTCTCCTAAATTGCCTCCTGTAATATCAGCTTTCTTAATACTATTATTCAGACCAGAGCCACCATGTTCAATTTTGAAAATTCTGTATATGTGTTTACACACAGGTCTTCCGTGGAAATGTTGACAATAACACACCCTATGCTAACTCCTTCACACCCCCAATCAAAGCTCAGTATGTAAGACTCTACCCGCAAATTTGTCGAAGGCACTGTACTTTAAGAATGGAACTTCTTGGCTGTGAGCTCTCAGGTATGTTGACTGTTTTCTATGATAGAAATGCCTTTAAGGAAAAGAGAAGACACTAAACATCTCTGTATGTGGTCAGCTAGCCATCTCTAGGTTGTTAGCACTTACAGAAGTTTATTTCTTTTACAGAATATGTAGAGCATGGTTCAGTGAGAAAAAGCATGCTGTTTATGTGTCAAATAAAGCTGCAAAGCACCTTACAGAAATAGAATAACCTCAAGTATGTCTCTGTGTAATAAAATGGAATACAGGGAATTCTCATGAGAAACTGTTGTCAAAAGATACACTCAATTGGTTATGGTTGTAAATATGATTTATGTTTGGTAAAGAAAGTTCAATTTTAAAAATACAATCTGCTTGACCTCATAAATTGTGCAAATTTAGGCTGTAAGTTTCAAAGAAAGTAAGTTTTATCTTTAAACTTGGTGCTTTCTTTTTAGATTTTATGAAACATGTTAATTTATCATCCCACCCTAGGGAACAATACATCAACACCAAGAACACTACCATAAATTCATTTTTGAGCATTCTCAGCTAGCGACCTGCTTATTATATGTCAGGGTTATCTAGCTTGAGGATAATCTATCAAACACCACAGAGCTAAATAATTCTCCCAGATCATCAGAACAAGATACCTAGAGGAAAACTTTATGTCTGAATTTCACTTTATTTTTCTAACTATATTATAAAGTAAATAAAAAAGGAAACAATTTTAAGCAAGTACAACATGGTATTAAAACACCATTCTTACCTATCACATGTATATGTATTCTACAGTGGCTGGAGATTGTGAAATAATGATTTCATTGTCTTTATCTTAGCAGAAAGATTATTTTGGATTATTTAAACCAGATTATTGACTGTCAGTGACTGTGAGCAGAATCATTGTCACAGGGTGTTTGTATTGCATGTCACCATTTTACCAGAGGCCAGTGTCTCCCCTAAGACATTCATCATAAAGCAATCACAAGGAAGCCTCAGTGGGATGAGGTTTGCAGTAAACCCTGTGGGGGTTTTTTGGTGTTTAACATCACCTTCTCCAATTTGTCAGTCCTTTGATTCATGAGGATCCACTCCTCATACATGCCACTGTTACACCCTTAAGGTGTAAATATATTTTGCTTCCAAGCCTGACAAAAAGTTACACCTGACACTTTACAGACTTTATTTTCTCCAAAGGAAGGAGTGGTTCACTTCCCATCCCCACAAATTGATATTAAACTTGGGTGCAGAGAATCATCTATCTTGCTGACTGTTTTTAAAAAGGAGAATTTCACCATAGATATAATCAATGCCATGTTGATACTTTACAGACACACACACACACACACACACACACACACACACACACACACGTTCACACATACAATATACACAACATTATGTTCATACTGGTGAAAGAGTTAATTAATTTTTGTTCACAAAATCACATGAATGAGTCAAAAAATTTGAAAGGTATTAAATCCATTGCTAAATAATTTAGCTATGATTCTTGAAAGTAAAAATTGACATAATATTTTATAGTATTCTAAGATATTTCTTTAAAGGTGGGGAATACTGGAAAACCCAAGGCTCCCTGTTTTCAGCAACCTTAGATCTTTTGCCTAGAAGCAGCCAATAGCATTCAGACACTTGAAAGAAACATCTTTTACACTGTCTGAAAGACAACTTGCTACATTTAGAAGAAAATAGATCATGATAACAATTAGAGGAATAAAACCGATTCTTCTAATTAATAACAACTTAACATTTTTCCTTAGCTATGTAGTTAACATCAGAACAGATACAAAGTAAATTTTGTGATTAAAATGAAATAGTTGAATATATTTCTTTTGTGATGAATTTTTCATATATTTTATCACAAAAATGTAGCTATGTTTATTATTGAACATCTTTTGCAAGCTATCCAAGAATTTTTACAGAGATAAGTCTACAGCAGGGGCTGAGAGCAGGATCTAAATAGGAGAATTCTGAGGGTTTTCACTTAGATAGTGCATATTACTTTGGAATTGTCTGAAGACAAATATCGTGCCATTGGGGCTATTGGAACTTTTTAAGAATTTGGAATCTCTGTTAGGGAAATTTATTTTTCTTTCAGTAAGAATTTGCATTTTTGTTTCAGACCTTTTTTTTTTTTTTTTCATAACTGAGATTGTATTGTTTGAGGAGCAGAGTACACAGACATTCCAATTCTTATCACAAGTACCCAAACTCTGAAGAGTATTTGTGTTCATGTACACAAATGAAGAGCTACATATTATTTTTCTTTGAACTTATTCCAGTGATGTTCCAGCCTCAAATGTGGCAAGTTTCCCTAAGACCTCACATAACAACCAAATGTTCATAATCTTCAGTACCGACTCACAATTTTATGCCACACACAGAACACACTCAAAATTTCCATCTTTCACAGCACAATGTTACAAATGTTAGGAAAGTGGACTGCCACAACCACAGGTATAGAAGTTCTGACAGGGCAAGGACCAAAGACTGGCTTTCTTACAAAATGGCTCTATTAGAAACACGGGACCAGATACCACGGAAAATATTCCAGACACAAATACATGACTGAGTCCCCAAACTGCCCTTTAGTGTGCTTTCTACTGTAAGGATATGTTTCAGACCTTCTTTACCGTTGGGTTTAGGATACAGGTCTGTTCGATATGATGCTGACTAGGAAACAGCCTTCCCTGCGACTTCCTCCCAGGCAGTGGAAATAAAGACAGAAGTACAGACTAAGCAGAGAAGCCACCGGAAGGAAAAAAACTGACAAAGATTGACTAGAGCAGACAGCAATTAGATAAAATCGATCATTATTAGTGGAGAATTCTGTGCCTTCTCTTAAAGCCTATGCATGAAGTAATATATGGCGAACAGCAGCACCCAGCTGTACCATGCGAATTGTCACTGATGCACTGACTCTTGGAGACTTAGCATTTGTTTCTGCTGAAATGAGTTTCATAGCAATAGTAAGAGGAGCTAACTTTTATTGAATGTTGATTATCCCCAGCAATATTTCTAAGTACTTGGTGTTTACCAACTAATTTCCTAATATACCTGTCCAGGGTAGCTTCTCTTCTTCATTTTGAATGCTGAAACATAAATTCAATATATAATAGCTGTCAGACCACACATGCAGTAAAGACCAGTAGGGTATGCAAAGAAAGTTATTGGGCTGGAGAAGTTGTAATTTTTTGGCAAAAATGTAACAGCTTTTGAAACAAAGACTGATTCCCTGAACATGATGATGAAAGATTCATGTTGCCAGACAAACCTTGTAGGTTTTTAGCACACCCACACATGGACATAACATTTTTCCATACCACATAAATCCAAATTTTTAACACAATTGGAAGTTGGAAACACATATGGCAAATTTTACATTCTTCCAAAAAATATGGAAATATTCAGTGTTATTTAGTATGAATATAAGAGTTTATAAAAAAAATAATGGTTTTAAACAAACATATATATTTTAATAGTAAGATTCTCTCACTCCCCCTTATCATCTTAATCATTTTTATATTCTAATTCCACAGCTGTATAATATACTGAATAAATATTCCCTTCTTCCCTTCTGAAATTAGCTATATTTAGGTCAGAATAATGAATGATTTAAACTGTGTTGAGGATTTCAGCACATTCTCTTCTTTCTATCACTTGAAGGAAAAGTGAGGGTTGCCAGCTTAAAGACCAGTCAGACAACAGTATAAGGCATTGCCTCTAAACTATAAGACTGGTACTTATTTCTTAAACAACAAAATGCTGTCCAGTTTAGAATATAAATGTACAGCAACTTACAAAAATGACTCTATACTGGGGGAATTTCCATTGGTGATATTACAAAAACAAATAAAAGAAAACCAAATATACTTTATGAGAAAATGCCCCAGTCTCCAAGACACAATAAAATTGTCGAAAACTAGGGAACGGTCTTGAGGCTTCCAGTAATGAGACAGGGGAGAGCTTTTCAGCAATGTTTTCATTTTGCAAAATCATCTGTCATAGAAAAGTAGTCTGAATTGTCTGTCTTGTTTTCAATTTTTCCAAAATATATTCAGACGAAATAACTTGAATTGGCTATCTTGTTTTTCTATTTTATTCCAGATTTATTTCTGATTATAGCTCTTTTTTTTTGAATTTAGATGTTCTCTCTTTGGGGGAATGAATAGAATTATGTTCTGTCTTTCCTTGCTCATCTGAAATGAACAAGGAAAAGTTCCAGGATGATAAATTGCTCTCTTTATGGAGTTTTTCTTCTTCTGCCAGGCTGTTCGGAACCTTTGGGGATGAAATCGGGGCATATACAAGACTATCAGATCACTGCCTCAAGTGT
The DNA here is from genome assembly GCF_963924665.1 of Micromys minutus. NCBI lineage: Eukaryota > Metazoa > Chordata > Mammalia > Rodentia > Muridae > Micromys > Micromys minutus. Next base: position 11,528,516 of record NC_137980.1, read on the forward strand.
CTTCAGAACACTCAACATGGACATGTTTACCTGGGAACCAAGGAAAGCCAGGCTGGACAAGCAAGGCAAAGTAAATGCCTGGACTTCTGGCCATAATGACCAGTCACAGTGGTTACAGGTAATAGCCTGAGACTCTTTCATTATTCAGCACTCTTGTGACTTAGAGGATTTCTGAGTTGTTAGCTGCATGTCAGACTCATTATTTTAGACTGCTTTAAATATGCTTTTGTATTTGACTTTGCCAAACTAGGAAAGCAGAAATTTCATAGAAAATCATTTCTCTGGCCTGTATCTACTCAGCACTGACATACAGACACAGACTGTGGGCAAGTTGGCTAGGTTCTTTGTACCAGAGCATGCTGAACATGCTGGATATAATTAGAGACAATCGACTTTCTATGTTGTGTCTGTTCTGATGGTTTGTATTAGATTTGATTTTGAAAATTAACATCAGAATCAAAAGATACTGGAATCATGCCAGTGACATGCAGGAAGTTTAAAGATATCATGACTCATGACTAAACATCTCTTTACCTGTGGTTGCTAAGCCATAAGATAATTTCTTATACTGACATACAAGCTTATAAAAGAAAACATGTAGACTCTGTAAAGACATTTTACAACTTGCAATTAAATAAGGTTACATATAAGTCCTTTTAAAACAGACCTCTTGAAATACCTTTATTTATGTGATATCTTGTGGTAACAGAAACAGGATGGCTGAAATTTTTTAAAGAGGTTTCTTTCATGTACATGAACTCTACTTTGATTTCATGTTTGATCAACGACCTTAGAAACTTGTGATAAACTGTGGCAGGTCTGTAAACCACAACCACCACAACAACAAAAACACAAAAACAAAAGGCCACACAGAAACATCAAATGCTAACCCTTACCATGTCACATTTGTCCTTACTAAGGTCACTTGAAATTTCTAATACTCTTTTTCAGTTTTCTCATTGGGTTTTCCAATATTATAAACCCAACATTAAAAATGGTTGACTTTTTTTCTTTGATTGCCTTAAATTTTATGTGAACCATTATTTAGGCTACAAACATTATAACTAATAATATATGAGTTTCTCTGACTATTTTAATTTAAATCAGGGCTGTGTTTTCTGTTTTTACTATGTCATCTAAACTTCTGTTCTCATGTAGCCAAGGGCACTACGTTTAATCATGTGTGTGACTAGTGATTATATTCAATGGACTCCTGAAGCCTCCCTTGCACTCAGGCATCATCATCGTCCCTCAGGCTTTGAAGATGTCCCATGATTCTTAGTGTTCATCTTTAGATTGACTAACATGACAACAAACTCCTTTTCCTCTTTCCCGAGGTTGTAAAATGGTCCTAGTCATCAACCCCCCTCATCTGCTGGGTCTCCTTTTCCCTGATGTCTCTCTTATCCCTGCCAAGGCCTCGAATTCCTGGCTTACCATTGACTGCTAATTTTAGATACCAAAATAGAGACTATATCATCTTCAAATTATGACGATTCTTCCAATGCTGACTTATAGTAAGGATCCAATTCTTACTGTCACTTTCTGATCTAAGCCATCCCTATTTCTTGGGTTCCTCTTGAAGCTTATTAACAACATTCTTAGTTTCTATTCTTATGATTATAAAAGCTGTTTCTTAAAATCATAATGTGTGTGTGTGAGTTGGACAGATGTTTATGTGTTATGCTTAAATGCAGTTTTTATTTCCTTTCTCTAGGCCTAAGAATAAAATATAGATTTCTATTACAACGTAAAAGCTTTCCCTAGTTTGAACTCATCCATCTTTTACAATACTCATTTTCATTTCCTCAAATTCCTCAAACTTAACACCATCTGACTCTCCCTGGTGAGTTGTAAATTTATTCTTCCTAAAGAAAAAGAGGAGAACGCAAAATCATCAGCCTTCTGACATCAGATCCTTCAGCTCAAATTTGGGTGTTGCTTATCCTAGAGAGGCTTGTCTGTTGGCTATGCCCTACTTTTATTTGATCTAGGATCTCCTTACATGCACTAGTCTCATAATCTCATCGCTAAAAGCCTTCTCAGATACCTATTCAGGTCAAAAACCACAGATCATACTGAATCTATACATAGATATCTCATGATATGCTTTGCAGTGCTATCAATTAGTGAAAGAACTAAATCTGACCCATTTAGTGATTTAGTGCCTCCTTTTCATCGTTCTTCTTGTATTTGGGTATAATTTGCAGGTAAAGTAAAGCTAACTGGAACAAAACAATTTCAACATAGTGAGTGACAAGTAATAGAATCAACATGAGTATTGAGTAATGAGCAGGAAGCTCACACAGAACAGATACACGGAACAAGGACATGACTTATGTGTTGAGCGAAGTATATGTCAGCTCAAAAGCCTATGGCGACAGTCAGAGCAGACTGCTACTCAAGAGCTGTGAAATATTTATTTCTGAAATTTCTGCTTAATATTTTAATATTGGATTGGCCATGCATGACTGGAACAAGAGAAAGGAAAGCCATGGATGATAAGACTGCTGTTTTAGTGTGATATCAGCAAGACCCTCACGGTAGTAGTATCAGGCTGTTTTGCAGTTGTTATCCCACGCTAGATGTACAGCTTCAGAATGTCTGGTATACTGCAGTGACTGTCTGTTTGATTTCTCAGCTTGTACTCCAGTACCTAACCAAATACAATAATTGATACTGACATGCAGAAGCTATGTCGCAAGGACTGGTTACATGGAGATAGTTATTTCGAGAGAAATTTAAGCAATGCATTTTGCCCTATACAGTATATATTTCATTCCCAGAATAAAAATCCAACTGTCACATATTTTAATATCATTATTCTAGGTGTCAGGCATATAAGGTAGAAATTTTGCTACTGAATAACAACTGAAGACCTAAAAATTATCAGTAAGATTTTAAATGTGTGCATTAAGTATTAAGATCCAAAAACCCAATAATAATATATGTAATTTCAAATTCACAGTGTGAATAAACCATAGACAATATTCATTAACTTCCTTAGAATCAATGATAATAAAGATAAACTAATTTTGACATTTGGCTACAAAATGTGTAAAATTTTTACATATCCAAGTCACCTCCATGACATGGTGATTATAAGGGTGATGATTCATGATTCATAAAACATTGGCAGAGCTGAAAAATATTACATACACAAATAGCAGCTTAGATATATGCATGTATTCTAGAACTACATGCACAAAGGAATGGCCAAAGGCAAATTTCTTTAGAAAGAGAAAAATGAAGTAACTATATTTACATGAATAGATCTGTGATTTTTTTTTTCAGAGTAAGCCTCCATCCATCATCTTGTTTAAATCTCTTTTTAAAGGCTCTTGCACACCAGCATTGATTTATCCTCTTGATGATATATTTTCTGTCAATTCTGAGACCACTTCTTCAACTGGATATCTAAATTTTATCATGTCAAAACATATCGGACTCTCTGAGGAAAAAATAAACTGACAACTTCAATAATTTATTTATTTTTCTGACATTGTACAAGGAAAAGCTTCCAGAATGGGAGTATTTTCCCATGTTTTCTACTATGGGAATGTAATCTATCCACTGCACATGGTTCTGGTAAGTATTTAGTTGGAAGTATAATTAATGTTTTATAAAAGAAAAAAGGTATATGGTGATTTTTGAGCTGTTGACATATAGACCACTTTTCATCCTTAAATGAGGTTTCTGCAATCATTAATTAGTTGTGTTTTCAATTGTAGTGTATCAAAGGTGAGCATTAGGTCATCAGAAGGGAAGTCATTCTGTCTTTTCAATTTTCTTCCTTCATTGCTCATCCTTTCTGTGTTTTTAACAAGTTACTTTTGCATATGAACAAAATATGAAAGAGTTTTATTCTAGCTTAATGTTTCATCATAACTTAATCAAATAGTACTTGTAAATGAGATGTATCTAAATAGGCCTAATACACTTCCATTAAGTTATGTTAGACAGAATTTGTATGTGTTGCTTTAGAAAGTCCTATGCTTTAACTATAACTTCAATATGCAATGCTTATCAGTCCTCTAATGATCTTGCCTGTGTCTCCTATTATATCAAAGTGTCTGGAACGCTCATGCAGATGCTCCTATGTTAGTGAAAATTGTAATTTTCATATGTGAAAATCAAGACTGATAAACTTCTTGATACTGTTCATCACGAATCCTTTTGAAGGTTCTACCTAAAAATACAAAAATTATGTTTAAGTTCACAGTCAAACTCCATGGAAACATTTCTCTGAGTCCCTAACCAATGGTCTTCCACCATAATGTGGTCCTAAACTTGATACACAATCAAAACTTTATACAAAAACTCTATTAAGATGGTTTCTAGTCCATGCCACAGTGGCAGAGGCAGCTTGGTCTCTGAGTTCAAGGTCAACCGGGTCTACGGAGCAAGTACCAGAACATACAGGGCAACACAGAGAAGCCATTTCTCAAAGCCCAAAACCAAAATCAAAACAAAACAAAAAACTAAAACCAATGGCTTCAGTAGCCTGTCCAAAGTTAAAAGATAGTTTCTGCTTCCTAAAACTCTCACTGAAGACTGTACAGTAACAATACCTGATTTATGGATATTTCTTACTCATAATTGGATTATATAAAAATCTTTTGCCAAAACAACAACAATAAACTGAGAAAGTATCATTTGGCGTTGGGCCCCTATAACTTCACATTTGATTAGTTGTGATTTCTACAATGGTCTCCATTTGTCACAGAAGAATTTCCTCAATAAGGGATTAGGGCAAGATTTATCTTTGTGTATTTGGCCGTAAGTTGTTCTCCAAGATCCATGATTTTACTAGCCCTGAGGAATTGTCTATGTTTCCAGAACAAAGCATTCTTTCACTCTTAAATCCAATTACAGAACTTTTAATTACTGCCAAGATCTGTGTGCCATTACTGCACCCTTGCAGTTATGCCGTGCTGGTCACTATTGTGGTCCATCTGCATTATAACTGGGTAAGACTCTTGGATGTTTCTCTCCTCCTGATACTAAGAAAGCTATTCCATAGGAAAGAGGCATTCAGATAAATTCCATTGGGCATAGGATCATCTGAAATGCATGGAGTCTTAAGCAATAGTTGCTTAACCTCCAGTACTGAGGGATTCTCTTGGATATATCACATCAGCCACCCAAAAGATAGCTTCTTACCTGCTGTTGGCTTTTGGGTAAATTATCTTTGCCTTTTAGAGGAAAATTGTCATTCCAGATAAGAATTATTTATTTCAAATATATACGTATTTGAATATAATATAGATATTTTAACATAAACATTTTATGTGTATTAGAGGTTACTTTTTAAGTAAATAGTTAACAGTAAGAATCATTATGATTTTTTCAGACATCTTTTCTTTTTCTTTTTTTATATTTCTCTTTTCCTTTCATAACTGGAGTCAATTTATTTTTCCCATTTCCTTAGATCAGGGCATATGTGTATATATATATATATACTTTCCTCTGTATTACCACAAACCTCAACTTTAGTAATGGTCCCTTTACCCTCCTGGTTTCTGAAGTTATTCAAAGGCACTTATTTGTATCAGAAGATTTGAAGCTAGGTGCCTCAGAAAAGAAAGAATATGTAATTTGCTCTTTCTGTGTCTAGATAACCTTGCTAAAACAACTGCACTAGCAGCTCAGAGATCACTGAGGATAGAGGAGCAGAATGATTGCAACAGTGAGAGAATGAAGAAGCATGATATGAGATTGTCTCTGCTAGCAAGGTCAGAATGTATACCCATATAGTCTTACAAGCCTGACTTCCTGAACACAAACAGAACAAGAATAAAGAGACATGCAAAAGTGGACATGGAAAGACAGTAGAGACCTCAATCCTACCTTGTGATCCTAGGGTTGTTACTTAGCAATGCTTAGAGTTGAAGGAATAATCTTTCTCATGTAAGCACAATTGGTTACTCAAGACCAATTCTGAAGCTATGCATAGAAGTAATAGGAAGGAAAGGAGAAATTCTGTAATTATAGTATGGACTCAAATGTAAAATAATATTTTTAAATTAAATAAAAAGTAATAAAAGATTATTTCAATAATATTTTGGTTTTATATTAAAAACTCATCATAAATTTATATAGTTAGAGTTTAGTAAAATAGTTGAAAGTCACGTTGGATTCTCAGTTGAATTAAGAGGAATTTCAGAACTATTTCTGTATAATCCCTTTATGTACTTTGAATGACATCAAGATGTCATCTTAGACACTTCCAAGTTTAATAAAATATAAAGACATGTATGCTGGTTGGTCACCTTGCCACAAGGTAGAGTCATCCAGTAAGATACAACTTCAAAGAAGAAAATGACTTATCAGAGTGGCCTGTAATTCTGTGAGGCATTTTCTTGATGACTGACTGATGTGGGATGGACCAGACCATTGTAGGTAGTACCTCTCATTAGAGTTGGTCAAAACAACAACAAACAAACAAACAACAACAACAAAACAAAAACAAAACCTGAGCAATCTTTGAAAAGAAACAAGTCAGTGAGCAGTGAATAGTGTTCCTGCATAGTTTCGTCCTGAGTTCCTGTTTCCATGTTACTGCCTTGAGTTCCTGCCCTGATTCCCTTAATGATAGACTATGAAATGAAAGTATAAATTGCCAAGGATCAGCATCAGCTTGGAGAGGGCTTCTGAGAACTGGGTGTCTGCGATGGCAAAATCAAATGACTTGACATCCAATCATGGCCTATGTTCTGCTTGAGACAGCTTTCCAGACTGCTTCTCTCTCTATTTTCTGGAAAACTCCCTCTTATTTCTGCTTGAGACAGTTCTCTAAGCAGTTATCTCTTGCAAGTTTAAAATATTCTTTGGATATCTCATCCCTCGCAGACTATACACACAGCCATTTATTTTACATATCAATCTATTCATTTACTCCAGATTGCCTTTAGATTATCTGATGAATCTGCAACCCCACCCATTTAATTCTTAGGAGACAGCAAGCACACATTTTCTTTTAACATTGCAAAAAATTTCCAGAGATCTATCTGCCTCTGTTAAGCACAGATGATCAACTAGCTGGTTGGAACCTAATCCTGAAATTACCATTTCTAGCACACCTAGATCTGACATTGCTCTGTCCTAGGCTAACCCAGACCTCAGGAATCTGTCTACCTTTGTAAGCCTAAACAACAAACAAACAAACAAAGGAGAGAAAAAAATACTTAACTGGATGGGATTTCCTAAAATCAGCACTTCCTAAATCTCTGTCTCCTTCCTTAGTATCTTCTGACAAGTTGGTCCACAGCACAGCTACTTTTCTTCCTTTATATTCGTGTAGCTCATTATGTCATTCATATTGCATCCTTATTCTTTTGAAAAATTATGTTTTGAACCCATGTTTTTAGAGTTCTTTCCCACAGCCTTAAGAGCTATCCTGAAGGTCCCAGCATTTACCATTTGAGACATTAGCCACTCCTTTGACTCCTGAACTCAATCTGTCTCTGATTATCATGGAGTCATTAACATTACCAGAAAAGACACTCCTTGAAGAAGAAGAAACTTAAAATATGTACATTATTATACAAACAACCTTTACACCCACAGGAGCCATGACACTCTCATGGAGACCAAAACTCCTGCCCCAGAGGCCAGAACCATGTCATTGTGTTCCTAACATAGATGGCAATGCCAAACTTGGAGATGATTCAAATAAATCCTTTCTTTCCCCAAGTTGCTTTTAGTTAAAATGTTTTATCAGAGCAACATAAATAAATTAGGACAGTGTGTGTATGTGTGTGTGTGTGTGTGTGTGTGTGTGTGTGTGTGTGTGTGTGTGTGCGCGTGCGTGCGCATGTGTGCCGTGTCTATATGTGCACATCTGTTTCTCTAATGTAGAATTTCATTATGAATGCTCAAATTCCAGGTAACATCCATTTAAGTATGTAACAAATTGCAAGTAGTGGTAACAAAAGCTATAGATTGGCATCTGTAAAATAAACAAATTTAAAAATAAGTAAGTAAAACATTGCATTTGTCTAGGATACTTTCTAGCTTTTTACCTAAAACATAGTAATAAATATTAAAATGCATACTATGTTATTTTTGGATCTTTCTTACTGAAACTCTACTTTTGAACAGCCATGTGCTTTATTTGACTCATCATTACTTTCAACAGCTGAGTAAATTTCTCTAACATTTATGATGTTAGTTCAACTGATTCAACAAGAACAGAAAATATTTAATATTTGATCAATCAGATATGAAAGCACATCCTCATCATAATCTAGTAAATTATAAATTTAATTCATTTTACTATGATTCAAGAGTCTGATGGAAAAGAATGGAATTAATTTATATTGACTGAAAAATATATTTTGGAATAATCTGTCATAAGTTGTTGACAGGGAAACTATATATGTATTCATTACCTTATCAGTGATGACTATAGAATTGCATAATTCATTGTCAAAATACAATTACCCAAATTAATAAATGCCAATACAGTATAATTTATTGACAACTAAAAAATCCTATGGCAAAGGAAATAACTCTTTTTGGTCTGTTTTATTATGAAAGCATTATCATGTATTTATTAATTTAAGGCAGTCTTAAGATATTTCAAAAAAATAAGCAAAATTAATAGAAGGGTCAAGTTGCATGCCTTAGTGTTCCTGGGCAGCATCTTAACCCAGAGATTGATTTTAATATTAAGTTTTGGAAATATGTAAGGAAGAATTTAAATTTAAGCTTAATTAAGAAAGTATGATTTAATTTAGACTATTTCTGGTTGTAAAGTGTGTCATGGCCATTGAAATCCTATCTATCTGCCTTGCCTATGTCTCTCAACTATTGGTGTATGAAAGAAATTAGGAAGGATTTTCAAGGGTTAACTAGTCACCAGATTCCCAGGAACTGTGAGTGAAGAATATTCTGATTTCAATGCCCACCACCACTATGAGATGAAAACATCCATAAAGATAATGAAAAGAAAATGTATCATTATGGACACAGATGGGAAACAGATATTATGATTTATAACACTTGTATATTTGAAAAAAAATACAAGGAATCAGAAAATGACCTTGCTTTATATAAATGATAAAGAATCTTTGAAAAATGTTTAAAATCAATTCTATCTAAAGAAGGCTCCACTATTCCAGTAAAAAAAATAATAGAAATAAAGAAAGCATAAGGTATTTATATACAAATATTACATAGGATTTTAGATTCAACATTTCAAAAAACCATGAAGAAAAATGAAGGTATTTTTTACTGCATTTTTAATAAGCAGTATTTAAAATACTGACGAGCTCAAAATGGGACTTGATACATTAGACATGAGTTCAGCAGGCTCATTCATATCCTTAAATCATGGACATTAAATCCATTTGTCTATGTCTGTGTGTGTATGTATGTGTGTAATAAGTAAACTTTCATTTGTGACATTAATTGTGTTTCTACTTACAAAATTATAAATTCTCTAGTTTAAACAATGAGTTGAAAAAGCCACTCCTGTGAGTAGAAACTAGATTTTGTGATTAAGATTTGCAATCAAATAAGCACTTGTAAGGATTCATAAGAAAATTTGATTTCAATTTTATTTTTTATTGGATAGTTAATTTATTTACATTTTAAATGTTATTACCTTTCTCAGTTCCCCCCCTCTCCTATCCCCCCTCCCCCTGCCTCTATGAGGATGCTCCCTCTCCCACCCACTTCAAAATCAATTCTAATTGATGATCCTATTTATCTGTAAAGCAGTCCTTTCAGTGAGCCAACAGGCTTTGTTTACTGAAGATTGGACAGTCAATCCACAATGCAAAGAGGACACAACACACAGTAGACAAGTTCATGCAGTGATGTTTACCACAGTATTTACTAGTGTCTAATGGAGTGACTTCCTTTCTTGGGAGCTAAAACCCTTAACCACTTCTAACCATCTGAGCCTCAGCCACTTGTGATATACCGCTTTTAGTGTATCTGTTGATCTCACTTCTTCATTCACTTAATTGTTCTGCATGATTAAAATTGCATACAGTTATAACATTAGTAAACAGTGGACGGTGAGCATCGGGAAAGTCGTTTAGTTTAAAAATAGGACAAATAATAACTAGAGTGACTAATTATATTCCTCTCACAATTCAGTGATATGTAACTGTTACATATAATACATCACATTCTAGATATTTGGTTTTTGTCCTGGAAGTGTGTCCCTGGTTAAGTCCACATTGCTTGTTGGTTTGTTTTATCCGAGGAAACTTCATTATGTTTCAAGTCAATGATGCTGTAATATTTAGGTAATTCTGTTTTGATGATATCTGTTATTATATGTTTGTTTAGTTGTCACTAATTTAGTTAGTTAATAACAAGATAAAATATATTTATTTATAGAAAATATTGTGTGTGGGGAGACATACCTCACTGAAGCTACTTTCTTATCTCTTCTGACTTGCTTTGTTCTGTGGATTATTTAGAGTTCAGTATGCTAGCCCTAGTTCAACCAAACTCAGATGGGTCAGAGTTGTCTTTGAATATATAGATTGTATTCCTATACTTATGGACATATATTTATATATTAATCATTCTAAGAATAAGGATGTGGATAAATATCATTTTATGAAATTATATATAGCTTTGTATGGAAAACAACTTAGATAATATGACAAGTCAGATAATATGACTTAACCCTGAAAATGAGAAAACTGTTTACAAATTTAAATTTTTTTATTTAAGAACTTTATTTTTAAAAAACAAAGATAAATGTACAAATTTTAAGCATTTTTTCATAAAAGTATACTAATACATTTTTACTAGTAGTTAGCATAATTTTAAAACCCATTTATATCAAATAAAATCTAATATTAGGGCTCTTTTCTATATATATATATATATATATATATACAAATTTTATTTTTTAGTTATAAAATTCTTCCATTTGCATTATAAATATATCTAAAATTATTTGTATCACCTCTTTGTCTATATTTATTTTAAAGATTTCCAAATGCCTTCTATGCATTGATTTTCACCTCATCTTCATGCAGTAGAGCTAGCCCAGATGTAAATTAAGATTAGCTGATGGCATCTTAATTTAAATGGGCCATATTCATTGACAGTCCTAATTAAAGAAAGTTTTTAGGATGCCTGGCTAGTTGAAAAATATTTCCTGTGATCTAAAGAGTATAGCTACAGAAGTTTAAATACATGATAGCTTTTACTCCAGTAGTTAACATTTTTGTTTTTTGTTGTGAAATTAATTAATTTTCTTCACAACCATTTCCCTGTCTCTTAAAACTGAGTATGTCATTGTGTGCTATTTATATAAGTTAACATTTATTCTTAAATACTACAACTCTGGATTTGTCTTCTAGTAAAAAAGTTCTATAACTAAAGGGCATACAATATTCCTATACAGATTATGTTTAGATATTGACCATTTTACATTAATATAAGACACCAAACTAAAGCAATACCCATTTTGAAATACATCTCCCATGCTCTGTAGCATAAATTCTACTGTAAAAATATCTTTCATTTCTTACATGCTTTACACATTCTGAACATGTTGACCACAGGTTTGTTGAATAGTATATTTATGTTTTTCCATGTGCCTTTTCATCTACTGCTCCTACTTTCTTTTTAGTCAGAAACATTCAGACAAAGCCAGAGTATGTATTTTTTAACTTCATTCAATAAACCTGATTCTCATACTCATTTGATTATTTTTATACAACATACACATATCCATGCAAAAGTTTCCAGCACGACAAAGAGAAGAACCACCAAATATTTAGCCAAAAACATGATTAATAACTAGTTCTGTGTTTTTTAAATGTAATGCACATTAGACTCTTGAGGTAATTGTATTCAAGCTTGCATCTGTTTTAAATGTCTTCTATCCCTAGTGTTTATACAACATAATTGGCAAAACAAGTGTTGTTAGTAAATGAGTAAATAAATTAGGTTTCTTTCTTTCCCACATGGTGAGCTATTCATCCTAGACCGTAAACAATGAGCAATACTTTTTGTTAATATTTGAATCACCTTTTCCCCTTCTTTTAACTTTCTACCTCCTATTGGGGCTTCAGCCTTGGTTTCTTGTGAAAAGCATCTTAGAGTTTTAATCCCCAAGGCTACCATATTTGATGCCCCTTCATGAGTACCACAGACCCATCTGTTCTGTTAGACATATGCCTGATGATGTGGGAGGAGCTGCAATGCAAGATAATGGGACTGAAAGTACTTCCAAATGCAACACTACATATATATGCATATGCTTCTACAGATGCCTCAAGCTCTCTAATGGGATACAGAGACATTTCTAAAAATAAGACAGCTCAAAACTCTCAGTGGAGGAAAGTACACCAGCAGCTGCTTGTATCTTTTAACATCCTGGGTGTTAAAGGCATTTGCTCAAAGTGTGGTTAAAGGCTGCCTGCCTCTGAGACGTCGAGCTGAATGAAAAGTTCTGAAATCCATCCTCTAAGATGCTCATGTTATAGTGGTTGTGCTGACATAGAAAAGTGAGCTTGGGGACAATATACTTGGACTCTTTATGAAAGATGAAGCTTGAAAAAAATGAATTATTCCCAGGGAATTATTTCAATAAGCTTTATATATTTAATTAAATCTGGTTGACTATTAAAATTTCAGGCTTGTGTTGTCTTGATATTTATTAAATGAATGAACTTGACAACACACTAGACAAAGTGTTTATTTTTCACACTAGACAAAGTAAAGTCTACTAGAGATATACATTTAGAGTCAAATAAAATTGATGAGAAAGTAGATCTATATTGGCAGTTGTGATTGTGGTCCTTACTGGTGTGCACGTGAAGGAATCTACATAAAAATTCAGGTAGACCTTTAATATATGGACACATTTACATGGACACATTGCTGAACATTCACAGTGACAAAGAGTCTAAACATAATACAAAAGAGTATTACCAATAACTAGGAAGGTTTAGGATGAAGTACCTACATTTTACATTGAAAAATGTATTAAAGCTGTGCTAAAAAGCTAATTTGTGTTCAATTTATACAATGTTTTAATAAAGTAATATATAAGAGCATGTTATAATGTTTAGTGCATTAAACTCGACTGCAGACCCTCTGGGTCCAAATAACTTCTCTGCTAGTAACTAGTTGTGTGAACACAGTCAACCAATCTGTCTACTTTTAATTATCTCACTATTCCCATTTGCTAAATAGGGAGAATACAGTAAACAGCATAGGGTGTGTTGAAGATTAAGTGGGTTGCATGTATAAAGTTCAGAGGAGATCACTACTGTGAAAATGTTACCTAGCGTTACCAATGATTTGGTACCTAACGGCACTATGCATGGGCATCTTTGTCTTTTAAGGTTAACACATAAAAATACAGGAAACAGATGAATATGAATTTCAAATAAATGCTGAATAAGTTTGAGAATAATCTTGTCCAAAAATATTGTTGGGAAATATTCAGGAAAAAAATTCTGATTATATGAAATTTAAATTGAACTGGGAGTCTAATTTTTTTTTCTTTGCTGAACTCAGCAATTTTATTTCTTTCCTTTTGGAATAGCAAATCAAAAAAAAAGAGCTAAAATATGGACAGGGTGATGATGATTTGCTAATCCATAGTGATTTTGGTAAATTGCTTGTCTGGGACCATTTTATACTCTACCTCTATACTCCAAGAGTAGGTGTTGCAAACACTGATATCATGCTAATATTGAAGCAAATATTGTTAAATTGACCTAGATGTCTATATTATTAATCTCCATTATTATCTAAATAAGATAAGGCAAATGATTTTTTAAAATTTTGCCTAGTTAAACCAACTGGAAAGGTAGCTTTATATCTACACATCAATATGTATTACATTCTATAGGCAGTTTCTTTCAATATAGGAAGAACTTCAGTACAATATTTTTTTATCTCAAGAATGGATGAATGTTGCTAGGAACACCACTGAGTTAGAGATCCTGAGTCTCTTATGTCTATGGTTTGTAAAACCTTTTATTAGATGACGTTTAAAATTCTCTAAGGTTTGTGTAGTTTTGTTTGGTTTTAGGCCTAGTGGGTTTGTACTTTTAAACAACTCATATCATTTATGATTTGGACTCGTCTTTATATTTTCTCCTTTCCAAAGTTATTTAGGAAACACAGTAAATGCCTATTTTATGGGGGCTAAAGAACAATTTGATAGAACTATAGTAGTGAGCTTTCTACACTACTGTATGCACAAAGACTGTAAATACCCCGGGTGAATGCTAACTTTTCAGCATCAAAGGAGTTTTTCTAAATGTTAGCAGTACTAGAGCTCATTTGGCCCATATTATCAGAGGACTGAAGCATTCATTCAGTTAGAAAAACGTTTGCTTCTCAAGCATGAAAAGTTGAGTTCTGACCCCCTGAGAACTCATGTGTAACCTTGGTGCTCTTGCTCTGGGATAGGAGGTGGAGACAGAAGCTCCCAAACCTTCTGAAGCATGGCTCCCTAGGTGTTTCCCACTGTGGACTGTTTACTTACTCTACCTCTTGTAAGATAGAGGAGAGGCCTTACTCTCGGTTGTCATCTCATTTTACAGTATATTCCCTGCCACATGCATGTATATACACACATACACATACCTACACATACACTCACACACACACACACACACACTTTCCCAGGCATATGTATGCATGCATACTTTAAGGAAGGCTTGTGCATGCTTCGAAGTAAAACAGGAAATAAGGAAACAGATGATATTTTTGTGCTCAGATTTAGTTAAATTATTTTGATATCCCAAATTTTTCAATTCTGACTTTTTCTGTGAAAACTCTTTTTAAGTACTGTGATGACTTGCATATACCTGGCCCAGGCAGTGCCACTATTAGAAGGTGTGGCCTTGTTGGAGGAAATGTGTTACTCTGGGAGTGGGCTTGGAGACCCTCTTCCTAGCTGCCGAGGATGCTCAGTCTTTTCCTAGCTTCCAGAGGTAGAACTCTCAGCTCCTCCTGCACCATGCCTGCCTGGATGCTGCCATGTTCTCACCTAGATGATACTGGACTGAACCTCTGAACCTGCAAGCCAGCCCCAATTAAATGTTGTCCTTTATAGGACTTGCCTTGGTCATGGTGCCTGTTCACAGCAATAAAACCCCAACTAAGACAACAGAAAACACTGAGACCCACAATCACCATCTGTTTTTCTGTGTTTTATGATTCAGCTTTCCTGGCTCTGGAAAGGCACTAACTCGGTCAAGGTAGTCACGCATAACCATAAACTTCCGGCATACTTATGCATTCCCTGGCTACAGATACGTTCTTCAACAAATACTCTAATTCTTCAATGTAGGAAATATTTCAAGTACTACCTTTCTGGTCCCGGGGAGGGAGCGGACAGTGGTAGAGTAATGGTAAGTTATATGGCAGAGCAAGATCCTCATAACTCATGAAGCAGAGGAGAAATCTTAACGGGAACTGAAGAAAGAAGTAGCAAAGCCTCAGCTTCTGTATCATGGGGCCAGCAGTATTCTCTCACATGAGAAATTGAAAGAAGGAATGGTGTGGGTTGACTGTGATCAGCCTTAACATATCCAAGCTCTGGTTTCACATTAATGCTCATTCCTTGTCTACATTTCAGATGCTGCACCCCAGAAGAAGTAGGGAAGGCAAATAACTATGAAACAATCATGGAAACTGTTTTATGTTTTAGAAAGTTCTACCCACTGCTTGTTTAGAGATTGGTTTTGTTTGCTTGTTCAACCATGAAGTTTTTTGGGAACATAATTGGAAAACTGCTGGGCTCTGCCAATTCCTCATCTTCTGCAATAAAACAGCAACTTAAAAATACAGCACTTTAAAACTATATTTATAAATAATATCAGGAATTAAAATCCTAATGAGGCTTAAATATAGAAAATATAACATCTAAAGTACAGAAATTTTATTCTTTGGGGTTCTTTAATATGCAGAAACCAATTTATATATAGCACAAACATAATCTTCTCCCAGATTTTTACTTATTGTTTCAAATAAAAGTGAGCTATATTACAGACATCTGTCTTACTTGTTACTGCCTTCATCCTAATTTGAGATGCTTGCCTAATTTTTGGTAGTTCCAAAATGAAGGAGAAAGGACAAATAAGCTTTACTAGGGGAAAAAATCAATTCAGTCTTACTTTCATTTTTCTATTTAATCATTATGCAAATAGAACTAGAAAGAAAATGGAAATAATCAGTATCATCAAACTAGTCAATTAATATTACTCTCAGTTGATACTATTTATCAAAGGACTTCCAGTTTCAGGTGGAGTACCTTAACATACCTCCACAGAGCAATGGGATTTCACTGTTGATGGTCTATGAACTGTTTAAAATCAGAGATTTGTCTATATGAACCACAGATCACAGAGAGCTCTCCTCAGTGGCCAAGACTACCAAGTTTTTCACCACCATCTTGACACTTATACAAGCATTTATTACTATGTGGGACACAACTGGTGCTACCCAATGCTGTGTCTCTCATCTGACCAGAATAAGGTAACTACAGTAGGATGCACACAGAACAGGTAAAGAGTTATCCTTTAGCAGTGAGAATACACACCTGAGGTATGACTTGGGTTAGCTATGCCTTCACAGAGGAGTGAGAAAATATAAGTGGTTCACAAAAATATTCATGTGTACTTCTATCTATAAACTAATAAAAAAATCCCAATAGGTTGAGAAGCAAGAAGTTCAGTTAATATCAACACTATAGGAAGCTTTGTTGCACTAAATGACGCACATTGTATTACATTTTATAAAGTAATAACACGCTTATAAAATGAAAAATAAAAAGCATTTCTACTGAAATAGTTTATCAATGGAGCATCCTGTTTCAAACAACATCCTGTAAAGTTTATTGTGAATTAAAGGAAAGTAATTTTTGAGATCGTCATCTTTTAAAAATGCAGCTAGTTTTATTTCTTGGCACATTAGCAAAGAAATAAAAACATGTAATTTAAGATGAAAAAATAAAATCTTTCTATAGTAAAACATGAAAAGAATGGAAATGAGATTATCCTTTTTCCATGAATGAAACAATGAAAATGATATCTTTGCTGAGATTTGGTTGCTATAGCACCCTGAAGGTGAATTTAAACCCTTGCTCTTCAGAAATTGAATCAAACTCTAAGATTAGAAAAAGTAAAAACTGGAAACAAACCACACAAAAAATAAACTTGATTTGTCTAGTTGTTCAAAATTTTTTTTCTAATCTGGAGCTCATGCTATTGAGAATCCAGGTATGTGACTCAACATTATATTCACTTGAAAATTCATTATAATTTCAATATAGTCTTACGGCCTATGATACAAAATAATGTCACCAATGTGTGGCATTATTGATATCTTCCAAAACTGTAAGTACAAAGAAAAAGTAGATCAATTCTGTCTAGGATTTTATGTTTTTGCTGGGGCTGTTTTCCAGGCAAGAGAAAACTGGCACTGCTTGGGGGTATTAAGTTACAAGCAGGTCAAAAGAGCAGATTAGAGTCTGGCCATTTTGATCCAAGTTGTAGCTCTGTTCCTTGTGTTTACTGGTTGTGTGTACACATTTCCTATCTCAGGATGCTTTATCTTCAAATCGAAGCTAGTCTTACATCAAGAGATTGCTGCGGTTTTGGAATCCTGGCATCCACAATTGTGGCTTCTCTAGATGATGATATGTAAACAATGGCAGTGTTTCTCCTGTATCTTTGCTCCACTTGTTTTCAGTAGGCGAAATCATAGTAAGAACCTAAGAGATTGATTGAAGGCATTCTTTCTCGTGTGTGTGTGTGTGTGTGTGTGTGTGTGTGTGTGTGTGTGTGTGTGTGTTTGTGTCCAGATTCTCCCTATGAAGTTTATTGTGTATATGTGATTGTTATGGCTGTATCAAAGATAGCTAACCTAACATGATTATGTTTCCTCCTTTGATATATACAATGATTTGATCGCCTTTTCTCTCCTAAACTCTGGGAAACACAGGAATACATCCTTCAGCCTTTGAAAAACAAGCAAACAAAGACACAAGCAAAACCACCACCTGTTTTCATATTTTAAACCAACCAAATATGACATGAGTACTAAGTGCCATTGTTACCGCAATGTGATTATTCTTTCTAGTTTGGTTGTATGCACCTGTGCTCTGTGCTTGTGTTTATCAGCAAGTGGAGTCATGCACCTGCAATGGGGGGCTCTTTGCATTTAGGTAACATTTATGAAGCTATTTTGAAAATACACAGCCTATTGGTCTTTTTAAACATGCAATGTTGAATGTTGGAACCTTTAAAATTTATCAATATTTCGACCTACCCCCTGCATGCAAAAGAGGCACACACATGTCATCAGCGTTCCCTCTCCTTTGTAGAGCAGTGTTTCTCAATCTGTGGGTCACAACCTCTTTGAGAGTTGAATGACCTTTTTACTGGGGTCGTATATCAGATATAGTGCATATCAGATATGTACATTATTATTTATAACAATAGCAAAACTACAGTAATGAAGTATCAAAAAAATAATTTTATGAACTGGAGAGATAGCTCAGCAATTAAAAACAGACTGCTCTTCCTGAGTTCAATTCCCAACAACTACATGGTGGCTCACAATCATCTGTAATGAGACCCTATGCCATATTCGGGTGTCGCTGAAGACAGCTACAGTGTACTCACATACATAAAATAAATTAATAAGTCTTGGAAATAATTGTATGGCTGGCGAATCACTATAACATGTGGTTCTGTATTAAACAGTTCTGTCCATAGGAAGGTTGAGAACTACTGCTTTAGAGTAAGTTGGGGATGCTGGAGTCTTGTGGATTGGCCACATGGGAAAGCTAACCAATGTTTCTCATCCAAGTACGACCACTCAGAGAAGACAGCTTTGATTCTTGGGTCAGAAACAAAGGTGTAGTGATTGAGAGTATTTCCATTTAACTTTGCTTGCCATGTTAAGATATTTAGTCTCAGACACATCAGCTGCTTGATTAATTAAACCAGAGTGTCCCCTTGAGGAGAACTGTCAGGGAGTCGCTGGTATCTAACGTAGACCTGCAATAGGCTTTCACCAAAGCCCTTGAGTCTATGCAATTCCTCCAAAATTTATATTGTATAACAAATGTGAATAGTATGAACCTTGTAAGTAACTTAATCTTGAAGTCAGAAGAGGAAAGAACTGAATAAAGTATGTTGAAGAAGAAGACAAGTCACTAACTTGTATTCATTGAATGATTTTATTTTTAATGTATAAAATTGTATTCTAATCAAATAACAATCAAATGTGAAAGAAATCAGAACCATAACAATAAGGCAAGAGGTGATGGACCAAGAAAGTGGAAGAGAATGTGCAAAAACAGTACATCCTACATTGGAATGGATGAGTCTACAAGCAAGTTATATATGTAAAAGTACACTGAGAGGAATAAAGACAAGAAAACGCAATCTAAATGTTGGTACAAATTCTACAATACTCTTTTATGGGCACAATGTGGCTGGCATGTTACTTACCTTGAAGTATGACTTGCTTGCCTACAGAGGAACAGTTCAAATCTAAGGTTTCCCACGTGTCGGTGAGCACACCCAGGAGGATACTTCTTCAAATGATTTCTCGATCTAGCTGAACACTGCTAAGTACTCCAATCTCACACATTCTCAACCATTCTCTCCTTAGGCTTGGAGTGCATTTCAGAATATATTACTTTTGAAGGAAGACAACTAATAGTGTTTATTTAAAACAAAGTCATCATTCATATTTCTGAAAGTGGAAGAAATATTTTTTACAAGCCATTAGCAATTGCTATCTGTCAAAGCAGCATTGTCCTTGTCAAATCCCGTATGGCTTTTCTTTCATTGCCGTTTCTTTTTATCTCCAAATGTTTCAGAGGAGTGCTCAGAAATAGAGGCTTTCTTTTCCCAGCTATTATTGACATTTATGAATTTTCTTTTATGTCCACATAGCTGTGTGACTCAGACATATAGGTCAAACATTATAGAAACTGACTTGAATGTTCAGTTTGTAAAAGAGGATGTAAACCTGAAATCCCTCTTATACTTGTTTAATATTTCACTTTTTATTTATTCTTCTCTCATATACTCAAACCATAGTTGCTATCCCTCCTCTGCTCTCAGCCATCCCACCTCCCTTCTTCCTCAGATCCTCTTCTAAATTTCCCTTCAGAGAAGGCCAAGGCCTCTCAGGGATATCAACCATATGTGACATATTATGTTGCAATAAGACAGGGAGACTTCACACATATTAAGACTAGAAGAGGTAACCCAGTACGAGTTTCACAAAGAATACTAAGCTATACAACCAATTCACATATGCAGAGGACCTAAGTTAGACAAAAACAGGCATCTCCCTAATGGTCAGTTCAGTCTCTGTGAGCCTCTATGAGCCCTGCCTAGTTGACTCTGTGATGCATTATCTTGAATCCTGTATCCCCCCGACTCCTACCATCATCCCTTTTCTTTTTAAGCACAATTCCCTGAATTCTGCCTAATTTTGGCTGCAGGTCTCTACATATGTTCCCATCCGGTGCTTGGTGAAGCCTCTCTGATGATGTTCCCTGACACCATGAGAGGGAGCTCACAGATTACATGACTTGGAGGGCCAAGAACCAGAGTCTGGATAGCCCTGAGACCTAACATAGAACAAACATGACTGGCAATTAATTTTTAAAAGCCAACAGAATGATTCCTATGGATGATCAGCGATATGTGTAGAACAGAACCTAGCATAATATTTCACCTCTATAAACAAGTGTTTATATAATTTACCTGTATCATTTACAGGAACCAAAATTCTATGCAGAAGACCTAGATGCTCAAAAGTACTACTTTTCAAATAAAACGTCACAAATGTAGCATTTGGTGAATTATTTTAGTTTCAAAGTGAGTAAGGTATAGGCAGTGTATAAGGTAGTAGGTGAATTTTTCCTATTTAATTGTTTGGATTATAGGAAAATGCCATAAACACAGATTGTAAAGGCCAAGTGGATTTTAAAGGTTATGCAAGTGGATCACAAAATATGCCATCTAATGACCTTCAACAGAGAACGGATGTTAATTGATCTTCTAGGAATGATCCTCTTAAAGGATGTTGGTTTAATTAAACAGTAGTGGTGTTTAATCCAGTTCAGATAAAACTTTGTTTTTAATTAAATAGGAAACCGTATTTTACAAGCAGAGGTTCAGTCTTCACTGAGTAGCTGATTCAGTATAAACACAAAACATGGACTCTTTTCTAGGCTTCAAAGACAAGTGTCTTTCTCTAATTCTGCTTTCCATTGTCCTTTATATGGCTTATATGGATTTTTAACTAACTTCAGTGAGGTCCTGTGTTAATGAAATTGCAAACGAAATCCTTCTACAATGTTTTGAGTCCTTAGAGTGGCATTCTGTTGTCATCTCTTTTTAAGAACTTTAAGTCACAGTGGTTTGGGCAGCTGATGAGTGACTAAAAACTAGTTATGCACCTCTCTCTGGAGCCTGAGATCCCTGAGGTGAAACTACCAGTGTGGTGAAGTTAGATGATGGTAGATGTTCTGGCTCATACATAGCTAGTTCCTTGATGTGTCTTTATGGTAAGTGAAAAGTGTGTGTGAATGTCTTTTGCCTATTATAATAAGAATACTAATCTAACCCATGACCTTTTATGCATATGATCTAATTGCTTCGAATAGGTCCCAAACAAATGACATCATGTTGAGATTAATCATTCAACCAGTGAATTTTAAAGAACACAGCTATGTAGACCTCAACATCTAGTGGTAATGATAACTGGCAGAACGACCAGGTAAAGCAGTAACAAGCCACATCCACAAAAATACATAAAATAAAGTTTTCTTTCTTTATATCATCTGAATATTAGGAAAATTTACAGCAGGCCCCTATTAAACTGTTAAGTCCAAACTGACATGAAATATTTCCATGGCACCTCAAAGGGAATATCTTTGGAAGCAGGTTCAAGTGACTCCCTGGTAACAGATTTAAAATAAGTTCAGTTGCCATTTATGGCTTATAAGAACAGAAGATTAGAGTATAGCCCCACATGGTGGAAAGATATTGTTAGAACATAACCATCTTCAAACCATTAGCATATTTGGGAAGACAAATCCACCAAGACTTGAACTTGAATTTCTACTCTCTAGGATTATTAGAGAATACTTTGGGATCTTCAATCCACAGAGTCTGTGGTGATTTGTTGTGATATCCTTGGATGCTGCTACAATTACAAAATCAAGTCATTCCATGCCGAGTACTAGCAGAAGTGAGTCCTAGAAGATTCTGATCAGTGGTGTTTTTGCAGGAATCAAGGATGGTGTTCATATGATCTGGCAATCTCACTGGGCCCTTCCCTCCAGCAACACCTTTTTTTTATGGTTCTATTACTGTACAATCAGAAGCAAAAATTCCAGTAACCTTTATGCATAGAACCTGTACTTTAGAGAAAATGTCATCTAGTTTATGGTTTAAAAATACTAAAGAAATTGAATTGAGTTGAATTGCAGTATAATCTGTGAAGTATGGGCAAGGAATGTGTATATATGTGTTAATATATATTGGGGCATGTGTGTGAAGCTATGTATATATGTGTGTATAAGTTGTGCCAAGGTTGGAATTTGACGTTAGAGTCCCATAGACTACTCTCTACCTTCTGAATCCTTGTGGGTGAGCAATCTCCACAGCCCTTAAATGAATAATTCTGACACCATCCATAGTATAACAATAAAAACAGAGCACCAAAATAATTCATTATACATAATCTTGCACTATGTGTCACATCCTGACTGTATGTCAGAAACTCACTTTGCTTAAAGATTTTTTTTAATGTGTAGATGTATGCATCTCTCATGAAGAGGTATTTAACCTCATTTACTTTATGCTTCTGAAGTGGAGACTAAAAATTAGCATTAAAAATCCCTACAGATCTATAGTTTGAACTTTCTCATAAATGTAATCAGTTTAAAGAACATTATTAGCAATTCCAGGCATGCTGATATATTTGTGATTATAAAGCATGTAATGTGTAAGACGTAGAGTACTGTTAGATACACAAATAAACAATACTGATAGATTCCAACATCCTGACAGAATCGGGAAAAACACTGGGTTCATCCAGAAACAAATCAGTGATACTTATGATCTTTTCGATGGAAGTTTTATAGATATATAGTATTTGAGCATAAGTCTAGGTAATTTCAGTTTATAGAGAACTCCATCCATTGCTAGTGTAATTATATTGCTATTGCCCTTCTATAAAGAAAGCTTGCTTGAGTATCCAGCCATTTTCTTGCATTTATATTTTGAACAAGGCTTAGCAAATATGCTACTTTGTGCAGTAGTGCTTAAATGGCTTCTTTAAAAAATTGTACCACCATAATTTATCACAATGTCTAATGATTTGGTAAATCGTGGGGCATTGGGTAATTGATGTAGTGGCTGAATCACCCTGATTCTCATTTTGTAGACACACTATTTGATTAGTTCAAATTACCATAAGAGAAAGTGTTCTGGTTTTGATATCATATTTTAGTGCATTATAATTTCATGGAGAAAGCAAGTAAAATATTAATTTTATGTTGTATAACCACTACAACATGTTATATAAAAGGAGGTCAAGGGTCATAGTTCCATGGTAATAGACATTTTTCTAGCATTTGTGGCACTGTAAGATTTCCCTGAACTACACAACACACACACACACACGTGCCCTTTTGGCTTTAACTGTAGGATATTAAAACAATACTCAAAAATATTTTTGGTAGGGTGAAGTCTCTGTGTTTACTCTGTCTACATCAGTATGACTATTTTGTTTTCTTTGTTAGACTCACGGTTAGTCAGTTAGTCACATTGGTGAGACTTCATGACTGTATCTTCTTACATTCCCAGGAGACATTATTACAGATGAGATCATATAAGCTGAGCATGTTGTATATGTATATGTATATGGTTATGTTTATGTATATGTATGTATACATATACATACATATCTACTCCCACCCTCATCTCCCCATATATGTATGTGTGTGTGTGTGTGTGTGTGTGTGTGTGTGTGTGTAAAGGAGACCATGAATTTAAAAGGAAACAGGATATATATATATATATATATATATATATATATATATATATATATATATATGAGAGAACTTGGAGGGAGGAAAAAACAAATGTTGAAATTATATTATATTATCAAAAAATAAGATAAATGCAAATGTAAACTAACCAAAAACACTTAATGAGAAAGATCAATATAATTTCACAAAAATGTAATGCTTTTATTAAGGTATCTTTTATAATTTTATTACTATTATTCTTATAATAGATATCGACATTTATATTTAGGACTTCAATAGTGATGAAACCTAAAATTATGCATAAATTATGCTTATTGAGAAATATGTAGAACATAGGTACATATAATAATATTTATGCATACATGTCTTTAAATACACATTTATATAAATATGTCTATTGTTAACTACTAGATTTTTAAAATTTAAAATTTTAATTCTACTCATAAATTTGTTACTGTCTGAAACAAATATACATTTATATGTATATATATATACACACACACACACACATACACACACATTATATACACATGTATAACTTTTTTCAATTTTCAGAATAGTATTGTGAAGTAAACTTTTTAAACTAAAGGACAGATAAATTACTTTCTCAGGGAGATGTATATTATATGTCAGACTGAAGATTCCAGTTTGTGTGTGATTCTAAGTTTTACAGCTCTTTCTATCACAATTTACTACCTTTCCAGAAGACAAGATTCAGGAACCACAGAAATATCCTATTGAGGGCTTACATGGCCAGACTTACAGAGTACAGTGGTCTCTGTGGCAGCTGTGAGGAATGCATTTCAATGCCGGAATTTGTAGAAGGAAACACTACTTATGGGGCATCGCAGAGGTAGCCTGACATGTATCTGGGGACAGAGAGCAGACAAGGAAATACATGAGTTTGAGGTCACAGAGATAGCTGCGTTTGATTCGTAGAGTATGAATTCATTTCGCCTTTTACAACTGAATCATCAGGAAGGAAAGCATTGATTTGGGACATAAAATAGAGAATTAACCTTAGGATATTAAGTTTCTATGAGAGGTGGCAGAACAAAACTTCAAGATTTACACTAAAGTTGAAAACTAGGTGAAAAATTTGAAGCTAGTGACAATATCAGTGTTTCAAGAAGGGTGTGTAGCAAGAACTAAGAGTCATTTTGTGTGACCTGAAAGTTGAGAATTGTTTCTTCCACTTACATGTATGTCAATCACTCTTTTTCAAGTGCAGGCTTTGTGGATTCTGTACACTGATGCCACTGTGGTCTCAGGACACCCCCCACCTTACCTACTGCTCTCTGTTCCCTCTTAGTTGACATCAGACAACCACGTAGTCTCACTGACCAGCACGCTCATCTTCCCTCAAAGTT
Source organism: Micromys minutus (assembly GCF_963924665.1). Taxonomy (NCBI): domain Eukaryota; kingdom Metazoa; phylum Chordata; class Mammalia; order Rodentia; family Muridae; genus Micromys; species Micromys minutus. Next base: position 11,553,923 of record NC_137980.1, read on the forward strand.
TCCCTTTCTCACCAGATTCACAGTCTATCCTTTTACACTGAACAAAAATGAGCAATATCCCCCCCCCCAAAAAAAACCCTCTTATCACATTCGTGTTTTTACTTTTGGACTATACTGTACTTTTCAGAGGGAATGGAAACTATTCCCTCCTCAGACAGAAGTAGGTTTTTAAATTCTGACTTCTCAACGCATATATTTGATAATTAGGAACTTTGCTTGTCTCTAATTCAAGAATGCTTAGAATGTCTGTAATGTACCCGAGATTATTTAAGGGGGATAAATATTAGTGAGAATAGGTACCAGTCTAAAGCTTAGATGCTAATTACAATCGTTATTTATAGATACTTTTAGAGTAACCTGCACACTCTATCAGTTGTCTATATTGTTCGTTCCATATGCTGGTATAATCTGTCTTGAAGTTGAGTGATGGCAGAAATGAAGTGATACTTGATTCTGTGTGAAGACGCAACTTAACAGTAAATGAAGCTCTACATGCCTGCTTGAGACATTAGATTCCAGCAACACAGGATACAAGGTTATTTGAAACTACTGTTGCAAATAATCAGATAAAAACTTTCTATGCATAAACCTCAGTATGTCAGAATTTTGTACTTATAATATAATACTTTTATAATACCAAAAGCTTGATGAAATTGAGTATTAGATTTAAGCCAGAAAATTTGACTTGATGCCAAGTTCCATAAAAATCTGTGTACTCAGGTCAAATATAATAATTATGTATAAAACCATATGTTAATTGACTGAACTAAATTTTGTTGTAAAATTGCATAGAAAGGTAGCTCAATTAAAATAATTTAGAAAATAAAAGAACAAAGTAATGTTTATGAAAAGTAAATTGACCAAAGACCAAATTGATTCATGTAATTTGCTTCAGAAAATAATTTTATAGGCGAATCAATGTTATCATAATTTTGACATAATATTGTACTCAAAACATTTGTTGGTTTGAAACAAAAACCCTAGTCTACAAGTGGAGCCTGGGAAAATTTATCCACCTATGATACACTTGGACTTCTTGTTTAAATGCAGACACTAAATCATTCTTTAGTCTGGTGGCAGATTCTCAGGGTCAGGCAGCTACATATCTTCTTGTTTAGCCACTTCCCCACCAGTGAAAATTCTTCTTTTGGACCACACTTTAAAGAACAAACAGAAAAGTTGTGTTAATGGAGCAAAATTCATATCGTTTCTATTCTGGAAACTAACCTGAACTACAAAGGCATTGTTCTAACTCAATGCCTAATTAATCCAGTTTGAGGGTTGTGATGAGAGAAACACAGAGTAATTTACCACAGCCCATTCTCATTTTTCTTTGTCATGATGTTATAATAGAAATAAGTTGCAGAAATACTACTACATTTGATAAAACATATTATCATGATGCAATAGGATTTTCTGATTTAGTGCATTGGCATAACTATTTTCACATAATTTAACTAGTTATCTTCCAAACTCGGTAAGTTGACCATTACCGAAGACTGGATACACAAATGCTGAAATACCTAAAGTTCAGAAAGGTTGAGCAATATCTATTGTTTGACAATTATGATATTGCATCCAAGTAAACACATATGAAATAATACATTTAAGCCAGAAAACATCCATTTCCTGCAACTTGGACACAAAGTATTCAGCTCCAGAGCTTCAGAGGGGATTTTCTTTCTAACATTATTAATTTCAAGGTTGCTTAAATATCTTTTTTTCTGACTACAAAACATTAAATGCTGTAATGTTAGACTGCAATTCACCAACTTTGCAATGTTAGACTGCAATTCACCAACTTTGCAGTGTTAGACTGCAATTCACCAACTTTGCAGTGTTAGACTGCAATTCACCAACTTTGCAGTGTTAGACTGCAATTCACCAACTTTGCAGTGTTAGACTGCAATTCACCAACTTTGCAGTGTTAGACTGCAATTCACCAACTTTGCAGTGTTAGACTGCAATTCACCAACTTTGCAGTGTTAGACTGCAATTCACCAACTTTGCAGTGTTAGACTGCAATTCACCAACTTTGCAGTGTTAGACTGCAATTCACCAACTTTGAAATGTTAGACTGCAATTCACCAACTTTTGTCAATTCAGTTGGATCATGGAAGGATTCTAGTTGGAAAGAAGATTGATATACTAAAATTGGTGAAGAAAGAAAATAATGGAAAAAGATTGTTTTGGGGTTCTACAGAGCTTTCCCACTATCCAGTTCTAAAGTAGACTTGTCTGAAGTAAGACATCTCTGTCATCACCTGAGGTAACATGGTTTAAGTTTCCCTACTGCTTACTCCCCCAAGCATTACACAACTAGAAAGGAAAACTCATGATGAAAACCCAAGGATGCTGATGTCTTGATCTGAAGTCTTTCTTCTTGTTCCTAGTCCTATGTATTGCCTTATATAATGTCAGTTTTAAAACAGGATTTAAATAACTAAGCACTGAGTTGGGAACATCTTCACTTATATCATGAAAAGTGCCTGGTCCAAGGGTCCATATGTAGAGGCTCCCTGTAATTAATTGTTAAGTAATTTACAGCTTGATACATTACCAAAATGGAGCGACGGGAGCCTTCTTGCTAAAACTGGGATATAGAGAGACTGCTATTCAACTTTATCACTAGCATCAAAAGAACAATCTACTCTTAAAAAGTGATTGAAAATTAACTCAAGGATATATCCCAGAAAATAAACACAATTACCTTGAGAGCAATTTGCTAAGAAAAGTTAGTCTGTTCGTGGCATTCATGGGTCAGGCCAATTAAGACTAAAGTATAGTTACAAATTCTCTATTGCCTCTGAGGAAGGTTTGCCTGTCATAAACACAGAGGCTAATCTGTGCTAAAATAATCTCCGGATCTTAGAAATTGGGTTATAGCCCAACATTAATGGCTCAGAGCAAGTAAAAATTTAATGTGCTACATATAAAAGAAAGCATTAAAATTAATTATTCAAATTTAATCTGCTTTTTCCTTTTAGAAAAATGTAAGTTTGAATTGAACACTGATATTGTGCCATCTGAACTGTAATCTTGATAGAAATTTGAATATATATATATTTACTTTTGATTGAAAATGGAATGGGGCTTTTTGATCTATATTAATTATTAAGTAGTAATTAGGTCCATGATAAATATATAAAAAAATCTAAAAAGTTAGATTAACGAGAACCTTGACTCTATTTCTTCCTAGAAAAGATGAAATCTTATCAGCTTCATATTTGAGTATAATGTAAGCAGTCAATGGCAAATCTTATATAGAGTTTTAGGCATATTAGTACAATTAATGTGAGGCAGTGTAAAGGAAAATAGGGAGTGTGTGAAGTTCTTCAAGTTTTAAATTTTAATGACTAAAAATATACTATGGAAACTGTGCTTAGAATTTTAGTATTTTAAAGCATGAGAAGTTATATTACCGGACATGAGGCAAAGTCATGCTGTCTGATAGTTACAGGTTCTCTCTATATATAAAATTAAAATACAGCTAAGAGTTTTGAAATATAGTTTAGACTCTTCTGTTCATTGTTATCTGAGAAAATACCTAAAATAATGGCAACATCTTAAAATATTAGGACTCTATTTGCCAGTCATTTTTGTTTGGTTTCAAATATTTTATTGACAAATATATACATACATATATCTCCCTTCTGTATACCTTGTGTGTGTGTGTATCTGTACTAGTATGTATAAAAGTCTATGTAAGATTTGCAGTTGACTATTTACATCATATTCAAATGTGAAGTTGATAAGATTTCATCTCTATATATGAATGTATGTGTATTATGTACACACATATGTATGTATATATTTGCCATCCATGTTCATTAACACATTCATCTTTTATCATGGTGAACATTAAGCTCCTAGAACTTGTATCAGTATTTAGATTATTTTTAGAGCATACTTGATACATTTATGTATTTTATTTATTTATTTACTTACTTTATATATTTTTATTTATTTTTTCGAATACATTTTTTAAGGTTGTAATTAAGTATTTGTGGGTACATATACATACACATATGTATATATGTAACAATAATATATGAAAAGAGGCTATTAATTTGAGGGGATAGGAGAGAGACTAGGAAGGGCTGTAGGGAGGAAGAGGGATGTGACACAGTTCTATTTTAATTAAAATATATACCTTTGTTGAGCTTCACACAGTCTGTGAGTTGTTTCTGGGGTATTCAGAGCTTTCTGGGGATATTTTATTTTTTTAATATATTTTATCTGCACTAATGTTGGACTTTGCCTTGATTGTCTATGGCCTTGAGTGGCCTCCAAGGGTACTGTTCTTCAGAGACCATTTTATTTAATTATTGTTCATGCAAACAATTTTGGACATATTTGTTCTCTTCTATTCACCTCTCCAAAATTATCCCAAAACTCAAACCTATACAACTTTATTTTTTCTCTCTCCCTCCTCTATATCCCTCTCTAGTATGAATATTTTATTTTCTTTGACTTTTGTTTAATCTTATTTCTAAGAAGTATGCATCCACTGTGCTGCTATAGCATTGACTACTAGTTATAGCATTAACTATAATAGGTATTGACTATTTTCCCATAATGAGTCAAATCTTGGTTGCAATCCCCAGAATCTCTCAAAATATGCACAGTCTTTTGTCTCTATTTGTCTTAAAGGAAACACAATTATTTATATCCATATCTATGTGTGTACAAATCTAACTTGGATTTATTGCAGTACCTGTTAGTTGGAAAATATCAGAAGAATTATGAAGATATTTTGCTCTGAAGTGGACAATAATTTTTTTATATATATTTATAACTTTCCCATCAATTCTTATTATTCTTGCTGAGGAAAGTAGTCATCTATGTTAATAGATAAATCACTAGAAGGGATAGATGCTCTTCCCAAGCTGTGTATGGGGAATAAGCATACAAGGAACTTACACAATTATCTGTATTCGTTGTCATCATATTTTTAAATAGATGACTTCTTTATCGTGATAACATTTTATTCAGAAAGGTAAGATTATGGTTATAATTATTATAAAATCAATAAAATGATCACCTTAAATAGAAATCTGAACTCCAAACACTGAAGATATAACAGCTGTCATTTAGATTCTAGATTCTAGTAAGAATGAGTTTAACTTGGTAATTTTCTTATTTTTTTTCAAATTTAAAGCAAGCCTTATTAAATATTAAATATTATAAAGAGATGGGCTTTGATCAGATCCCTGATTCCTGAACTCCTCATCTGAGGATGTCCTTGAGCCACATGTTGCAGAGGTATGTCTGAGTTACAGGAGTATGTAAAGACAATCATACAGCCACCATAGTTTCCCATGAGGCTTTCTTTTTTTTCCTTACAACTTTATTTTAAAAAGAATCAGAGATATATGTACAGATTTTAAAAATAATTTTGGCATAAAACTATATGAATATATTTTGTCACTACTTGATTTTTTAAATATTTGATAGTATACATTGAAATCTTAATAAGTGTATAGCAACCTCTTAGAGTGGCGTACACCTAGACTTTAAATCATTGATAACTCAATAGCTGAGAAGATAGCCTTGTGGGAAATTTTGGTATTTAAAAATCATTATGTTTAACCTTTACACACCAAGAAAAATTTGACTATTTCCATGTTATATTTTGTTCCACATGTACTTTATGCTCAGAGTAACTGGTGGTTTTGTTCTTAACTTGAGTACTCATATCTTGAGAAATAGTCCACAGGATACATTTTCAATCTCTAAGTCTGAAAAGATTTTAGATGAACTAGCATCTAATCATGATAATCAGCTGAAATTCTATTTAAAATATCTACTAAGAAAAATCTGTGTATACATCATGGCATTTTACAGCACATCTTTAGAATTCCAGAAGGATTTAAATTTTAAAAAAGAAAGTAATTTTGTGTTATGTCTGTAGAAGTATAAGTAATTATAAAACAGTAAATATACTCATAAAATGTGTGAATATACAGGCATCAGTAACTGCAGTTTCTTTTCTAACTGTGAAACTATCTAGGTTCCACTGTGTTTTCCCTTGACCCGGCTGTGGCAGGCACCATTTCATAAGGAGTAGATCCCAGACCTCCCACAGATAGCTTACACAGATACTATTAATAAATTTGAACCTACTTACTAGCAGCTCAGGATCTAAAACAAAGATGATCTATATGTAAAGTACCAAGCCACTTAGGGGCTTCTCTTTCAATTTTGCTTTTTTTAGAAGGTGAAGAACAATTCATGACTCTCAATTCTCAATACAGAAAAAATAATCACTTGAATAGTGAAAGACCATGTTATATGGGTGCCAAGGTCATTTGAATAGAGGTCTTTGGAATGGGAGTTAAAATTGACCTCAATTTTATTGTATTACCCAATACGAGATTCAACTATTTCAGATATAATGGCTTGCTAATAGCAGCAGCAAGCTTCAGAAGTCCTTACCAGTTTCTGGAATACAGAAACATTCCAACTGAACAAAGAGACTACCATGAGGAAGGGAGACAAGAAGAGTTTTAAGCCATGGTTTTGGCAGCAAATCTAGAGTAAGTTTGAAGACAAATGTAAGTGAAGTAAGTTGCGTGTAGTTGTACTGAATAATTCCATCCGATTAGTGGACTGAACCCAAACATAAGGAACCTGACATCAGTCTGACAGGGACAATGGTGTTTGACCATGGCTTGGAGAATCAGTAAAATCATATAACCTTTTAATTCTCAGCTCTTTGGATTGTGTGGAGCTAATTTTCAGGGAAATATTAGATTTAGGAAGTTACACATTGACACAAAGTTAGACAACATACTTAGAAAGATGAAAAGCAGTGAATGCTATTGTCCACTCTTGTTTGCATGCACACCTCAGAAGATCATGCCTTAAGAGTTAATAGAGAAATGTGATGACCAAAGTAAGTAGGGGGAAGCCGGAAAGTGTAGAGTCAGCACAGATTCCCATATAACAGTCAAAGGATGGTGAAATTAATGTTGACTCTCCATGGAATAAAACAAGCCTTCTTTGGGAACCTTTTAATTTGTTTCTCTATGTTTATGTAGAAACTTGCCTGGAAATGACAGAATTTATGATCAGTCTTACCAGATGACAGAATTGGTGACTACTGAAAAGAAAACAAAATAAATTCATTTTATAATGATTACTACTTAAGTCATGTTGCCCACCCACTGTATATTCTATTTTTATTTTTTAATCCAGATTATGCCTCATATATTTCCCATTCAAAGAATGCAGTCCCCTCTGATATGACATGTTTATTGAAGAAATATTTAAAGCTTGACAGTGTTCAATTATATGCCACAGCATCTTTTATAACTAGAATTATCATAAATTTTGAATACAAACATTAATTACCATTTACTTACAGTTTCATAAGAATAAATTAACAATCTGCGGGGGAAGCTTGCCAACCTATACCAGAAACTCAGGTTATAGCATTCTTCAAGGGAAAAATAAAATCAGAGTACACATTTTCGAGACAAAGCCATCCTTAATGTGAATAAGGTGAATAAGAAAATGGAACCCACTGAAACTTTGCATCACTGGACAACAAAAGAGATGCAAGAAACAGCTTATCACTAGCCAACTCCAGTATGGCAGCCTGGTGCTTTCTTCAGCAGGATAATATAGACTAAAATCTATATGGTATTGTACATTTTACAGGAATTATAAGTCTGCATGCTATAACTGGGTTGAGTGTAAAGGGAAATAGGAATCTAAGAATATCAACAGAAGATTGATTGTCCACTCTTTGTACTGGTCCTCATAAAAACTAAGTTAAATCATAGGACACAGATTTTCCTTCTTTCTGTTGCCCATGAAATATTGATGATCATGACGATGCCAGATGTGGTCAGAGGCTTTGAAACTAAGTAAGTAGCAAAGGAAAAATCAAATTGTAAAATTTCACTCTTTCATCTCCCACAGCTAGTGCCCTTCACTGAAATCCCCACGCTACCAACCATCTCTGATCTCTTCTATGTCAGACACAGAGCCTTTGCATTTAATACTTGTTAAGCTACATGAATTGTAGTGTCCATCAAACATGTAATACTATGAGGAATTTAAGCCCAAAACAATAATTTCCACTACAGCATCAAAATGAGACATTTGAGGAAGAAAGAAAAAAAAGAGAGACTAGGTTTATACATCCCTTGTTCTACATGAAGAAAATCTAGACTTACTATGAACTTTGGACTAAACTGTGTGTTTTGAATTTATTATTTAAAGTCACATCAATAATGATAAATTCACCCTAAGAACCGCAGTGCAGATGGAATTAAACAGATCTGTGGAATGGGAAACATGTAAAGCAAGATGTTTTCCTGGAAAAAACTTTCATTACAAATGAAAGGTTTCAAAGCTATCCTCACCCTTTAAATATTATGTTCTAAGAGCTTTTCTTGTGGCCATCTGGAGATTTGTTATGACAGCATTCACTCATGTGTCTCTACATGTGTGGGTGTGTAGGCATAGGCATGTCACTGTACTGGAAGAAAGGTCAGAAGATTAATTACAAGAGTCCTTTTTGTCCTCCCATTATAATCTTGAGGGATCAAGCCCAGGTCCCCAAGCTTAGTGGCAGAGGTCTTTACCTATTGAGTGATCTCTCTTCCCACGATCTTTGAAATTTTCATGAATCATAAAGATTGAAACAACCTGCATGAAAACATTATATACTTTCTCATTTGTTCAATGGCTGCTCCAAAATAAAGCCATGCTGAACAAAAGCCTGTTGAAAGTAACAGAATCCTGGTTTACTACAAGCAAACAGAATATTGATTTTATCTTACATTATAGGTTCACAGAATTAGCTCATATAGAGACGAGACTGAAAAGTTAGAAAATCAAGCATGACCATGATATTAATTCCTATAGCTAATCCCAATGAAAACAAAACCAAGAAAAATAAACTTTCTTTTTTTATCATTTTTATCGGATGTTCTGTGTATATACACTTCAAATGTTATCCACTTTACCCCCATCTCCCAGCTCCTCTCCCCTTTTATGATGCTTCCATGAAGGTGGTCCTACTCCCAACCACCCACTCCTACATCATCTGCTTGGCATTCCTCTACACTGGAAAAACAAGCCTTTACTGGACCAAAGGCCTCTCCTTCTACTGAAGACAGACAATGCTATCCTCTGCTACATATGCAGCTGGAGCCATGGGTCTCTCCATGTGTACCCATTGGTTGGTGATTTAGTTCCTGTGAGCTCTGTGGGAGTTAGTAGGTTGATACTGTTGTTCTTCAATGGGGATGCAAACCCTGAAATCATTGTTTTTAATAGCTGAGTAGTGCTCCATTGTGTATATGTACCACATTTTCTGTATGCATTCCTCTGTTGAAGGACATCTGGGTTCTTTCCAGCTCCTGACTATTATGAATAAGGCTTCTATGAACCTGGTGGAATTTGTGTCTGTGTTATATGTTGGAGCATCTTTTGGGTATATCTGGGTCTTCAGGTAGTACAATGTCCAAATTTTTGAGGAACTGCCAACTGATTTCCAGAGTGGTTGTGCCAGCTTGCAATCCCACCAACAATGAAGGACTGTTCTTCATTCTCCACATCCTCACAGGCATCTGCTGTCACCTGAGTTTTGTATCTTAGCCATTCTGACTTGTATGAGGTAGAATCTCAGGGTTTTGTGATTTTCATTTGATAACTAAGGATGTTGACCATTTATTTAGGTGCTTCTTGCCCATTCAATATTCTTCCATTGAGAATTCTTTGTCTAGCTCTGTACCCCATTTTTCGTAAGATTGTTTGATTCTCTGGAGTGTAACTTCTTGAGTTTTTGTATATCTTGCATATTAGCCCTTTACTGGATCTGGGATTTTACAGATCTTTTCCTAATTGGTTGGTTGCTGTTTTGTCCTATTGACAGTGTCCGTTTCCTTAAAGAAGCTTTGCAATTTTATGAGGTCCCATTTGGTTATTCTTGATTTTAGAGCATTAGCCACTGGTGTTCTGTTCAGGAAATTTTCCCCTGTGTCTATGTGTTCTAAGCTCTTCCCTACTTTCTTTTGTATTAATTTCAGTGTACCTGGTTTTATGTGGAGGTCTTTGATCCACTTGAACTTGAACTTTGTACAAGGTAGAAAAGAATGGGTCGATTTGCATTCTTCTACATGTTGAAAGCCAGTTGAACCAGAACCATTTGTTGAAAATGCTGTCTTTTATCTATTGTGTTTTCTTGTTCTTTTTTTTTTTTTAGCTCCTTTGGCAAAGATCAAGTTACCACAGGTGTGTGGGTTCATTTCTGGGTCTTCAATATTATTTCATTCATCTAGCAGCCTGGCTCTGTGTCAATACCATGCAGGGTTTTTTTGTTTGTTTGTTTGTTTTTTGTTTTGTTTTTTTTTTTAATCACAGCTGATCTGTAATACAGCTGGAGGTAAGGAATTGTGATTCAACCCAGAAGTTCTTTTATTGTTGAGGATAGTTTTCACTATGCTGGGATTTTTGTTATTCCAAATAAATTTGCAAATTGCTTTCTAACTCTATGAAAAATTGAGTTGGAATTTTGATGGGAATTGCATTGAATCTGTAGATTGCTTTTAGTAAAATGGCCATTTTTACTATAATCCTGCCAATGCATGATCATGGGAGATCTTTCCATCTTCTGAGATCTTAGATTTTCTTCTTCAGAGACTTGATATATCTCTCCACTCTCCTATTAGCTTTCAATTTATGTATAATTAAATCCAATATAAACTAATTGGGTTGGCCAATGTTTAAATCAAATTGGCATAAATGATCGTCTCTTTTTAGCATTTTATGAATTTAGTATAAGGATTAACACTAAATAAAATATTTGTCATATAAATCATGTGTATCTTGAGAAATATATTTATGTATCCTATTGCAACAGTGCAGACTGGACATGGTTACTGTTAAAACAAAATGTACTGATACATGTTGCTTTCTTTTTAATCACTGATGCATCCCAGCCTTCACAATGAGAAAAGATTAGAACTCACAAATATCTATTGAATAAATGAATGTTTAATCTCATACTGCCTCAGAAAACCAATCATCCTTTACAGGAAGAATCTCTGTAATTGTCAGTACAGTATCCCTGACAATTAAAAATATCAAATATTAGGGGTCAACCTCGGGGTAATGTTCCTATAGAAGCAAGATACATGTGATGAATAGCTATGGCTGTAGTACTGGTGTGAAACCTGGGAACCAGGCTAAGTTGACTTAGCAAGGTAGCTGATCAAAGACAAGTGGGTCAGTCTGGGAAGTGGCAAGTGGTGAGCCCTTGTTTCCATAAAACAAGGTCTCTCCAGGTGTTTTAGCCTCACCTGAAAAATCACAGATGATCTCACACTCACCATTCTCTTTCCTTCACCTGTTAGGATTTCAGGCAAATGCCAGAATTCCTGGCTGAGAATTAATACTAATATGTGTGTGTCATTGTAGCTTTAAATAGCCCATTTTCTAAATCACAAGTGACATGCTACATTTACTTAGACATTCTTCTAGCATGGAAGTTTTGTAACGAACAATCCTTTTTAGTGTTTTTAGATTAAATGTTGGGAGAATAAAATTTAACTGCTTTTGCTTTCATTATATTTATATGTGTAATTGGTTTCAAATGAGAAATGCAGCTCTTAACTTCAGTTGCTAGAAATTGAGCATGGTAGGTTGAAAAGTCTCCCTTGAAAGCTAGAAGATTTCTCATTATTTAAAAATTGTATCTGTAAAACAATTTAGAACATTTTTAATTCTTAAAATCCAACAGCTTTATGTTTCTTTAATTGGGAAGAAGTCTTTTAAGATATGAAGTGCACATTTTATCTGAACACAGTAAGACCTGCATGCAAATGGTAATGCACTTAATAGATTTTATGTATTCAGCTGGAGTCCTGTAAAATGAAAGCAACTTACAGTGCAAAGGTTGGTTTATTTGGGCAATGAAAGATTAAATCATATCTAGGAATTTTGGGGATTTCTTTAATTATTTAATCACCTTCTCAGTAGTTTCGAGTGGATTCTTTACAACTAGTAAAGATGCTTTAAGTCATGAAGAACAGAAAATAAAATTTATTTGTAATTTTAAATGAGATATGTTCAAATCTAGAAAACTGTGAATGAGCAAACCCTAAAGTAGAAATTACTAAACTACAAAGTTAAGCATAGTTTTGTCAAGATATCAACCAGAAGTATTCCAAATGTCTCTATACTGTTCTTTTAGGTTTTTCTTAACGCTATGACTAATATACAAGCAACTCATACTTACAGAGCCTAATATCAGATTTTAATGCATGTACACAATGAGTAATCATATTAAAAGATTTACATCATTTAAACTGAAAATAATCTAAATTTACATCTCCTAGAACTTCACTGATAAAATTGTGAAGACATACATAATAATATAATTTCCATATAAATTATCATTTATATGTTAGGAAATAACTTTAGAAATCAGTTATCTAATATTTGTCTAATAAGTAAAAGAGAAAGAAATATCTTAAATGTATATAATTGCTATATAAAAACACACATAAGGTTAACCTATAAGGGGTCTTGTCTTAGTAACTTTTCTATTGCTGCAATAAAACATCATGACCAAGACAACTTATAAACAAAGCACTTAATTAGGCTTATGGGCTTGTAGGTTTAGAGTACATGATGGTTGAATAAAAGCAGGGAAAGAGAAATAGCTGAAAGCTTCCATCATGCTCAGCAAGCATTAGACAGGGATAGTACACTGGAAACGACAAAATATTGTTGAAGCCTCCTACCCCCAGTGACACACTTTCTCCAACAAGCCATTCCTCCTAATCCTCCTCAAACATTTTGCCATCTGAGGTTAGCTATTCAAACATATGAGTCAGTGGGAAGGGGTTCATTCTCATTTAAACCATTATAGGGTTTATCCCTGGTGAAGTCTCATTTTCTCTTTCTCAACATTCATTAATTGCCTGTAAGTGTCTATCCGGTAGAGGAGTCTTATTAGATGTTACTGTTTCAGCTTGTACTGTCAACTGACATTGTTATTATGTCTTGTTAAGAAAACCTTATTGTCACGATTTCATGTGTACAGCTGCCCTGTGATGCATAGAAAGTACATCAGACATCGACATCCTGTTCCTCTTGCCAAGGACCAGTCTCAGCTTGGAGAGGGGTTCCTAAGAGAAGGAGCATTGCAGCAGTGAAACAAATGACTTGAAGTCATATCAAACTAATTTGACCAACTGATGGTATATGCTCTGCTCAAGACAGCTTTCCTGAATTTCTCTCAAAATCTCCACACAGCTCTAGGCACAAGAAAGCTTTTTCTTAATTAGATATTTTCTTTATTTACATTTTACAATTCTAAAAACTTCTGGATAGCTCATCTCTTATAAACCAAAAGCCCAGTCTTTTGTTTTACACATCACTTGAACCATTACCCCAGGTTCCCTTTTGATTATCCCATGAATCAGCATCCCAAACCTCAACCCCTTTCTTTTTCTTAGAAAGAAATTAACAAGTAGGAGCCCAAACACTAAGATACCTGGTTGGGAATCCACCCTGGAATTACCATTCTGACCATTCCTAGGCCTGGACCTAAACTCCCACTGTTCCAGACCCACCTTGAACTCAGGAATCTGCCAGCCTTTATATCTGCCTATTTTTGTACTTTCCTGACAAGCTGGCTTATAGTACAGCTACCTCTGTTCCTTTAGATCTGTGAAGCTCCTTACACAATTCATATCAAGTCCTTATATTTTGTACAGTTGAGAAATTATATATCTTTGAACTCATGTTTTTAGCGTTCTTTCCCACATTTTTTAGTACTGTCCTGAATGTCACAGCATTCTAGAATTTTTTGCAGAGTCATGGATATACCTGGGGCTCCCAGACTCCTGCTGTCTGTGATTATTATGAAGTCAATAGCCTTGGCAGAGAGGACATTTCTAGAAGTAGGCATGTGAAAATATGCACACTAGTATACAAACAAGCCGTTCACTCACAGAAACCACTGATTCATGTGGAGGCCCACACCCTGCTAACTTGTTCAAGGGGCAGGAACTAAGACATGTCATGGCCAAGCACAACTCCTTAACTTCCCTCTCTAGTTCTTATTATATTTCTGTCCCAAATTCAGCAGAAGGTAGGTATTGTGTTGTGGATGTATCACTGGGGTTGAGCCCTACAGTCAGTTATTCCCTACACTTCTGTTAAATGGTGATTTCTGTAATAGTCTCCATCTTCAGCAAAACTATGCTTCTTTGATAAGTGGTAAGAACCACACTTATCTGTGGATATAAATAGATATTGTATTGACATTGCCTTTGGTTGTCTCCCAGAATTTGAAGATAAATTCCTATAGTTGATGATAGCACACACTTTAAACAAGGGACCTGTTTTCTAAAGACTAGCTTTCATTGTATTCAATGGTTCTATGGAAGCTAACAAGGAAGAAACACAATCAATAGCTCCACTAAGTTTTGAAGACTATTACCCGAAAACATTAAAGGCTCAGCAAGGTATCTCTAATGTGTAAGGTGGCATTTACATCTTGGGGATAATTACAGTTAAATCTATTTGTACTTAAGTCGCATTCAGGAAGAAACCCATGTCTCTTACAGCAAATCTAGATAACTACCCATGGCTGAAGAGGTCACTGACCCAGAAAAGAGCCTCCTGTACCTGATACTTTTATAAATGTGTATATTTCTAAGTATATTCAGAGTAACTACCTTTTGAAAACCACAGAGCAGTAAACCAATGAAAGATGGAGAAAACTGGCAGCCTTGCATAGGAAAAGTAAACAGTAGAGGCACAGTGCAGTACAGATTCAGTGCACACACTTGGGAAGGCTTATGCTTATAAAGTCCCCATGGTACAGATTAGAATTTTTATGTGAAGTAATGGAAGGTAAAGTTTATGCTGATATGTGCAGTGTTCCCGAAGATCCATCCGTTCTCCCAGTGTAAGGGGAATGAATGTGACGTTTGCAGAGCAATCATTGTTCTCCAAGTAGCCCCCACCACAATTCTGCAAAAGTGGGACTTTAATGAGCTCCTAAGAGGTAGGTTTCTTGGTGATATATTCAAGAACTGCTTTTCTGGTACAAGTATGAGCTTCTCATATGCCTCCAGTGGTCTGTGTCTCCCCTAAGGTCCCTGTTTGCCGTGCAATTTACATTAGTGGCTGAGCCTCTCCAAACTCCATTTTTGCCTCTGCAGAAATGCCTGGTTATAGTCATGTTTTCCAGGTATTCCCAGAATTTTTCCAGTCTCCAGCCACCTAATCCCCTTTCACATCTTTTACATCCAAAGACTCAGTTTGATGTTTGTAGAACAACTGAGTCCCGACAATATTCTTTCCTCTTGACATTTCTTTATGCCCTTCGTCTCTCAAGATCTTAGCTTCAATGTGAGTCTCATTAAATCGAGCATTAATCTACCTGAAATTTGCTTAATTGTCTGACCATAATGTTAGCATACTTGGGTTATTGATGCTGTTGATCACATCACAGATAGATGGGACTTCAACGCTGTAAATGTTTGTTATTCAAACCGGAGACTTAATGAGGCCCAGGGAGTAACAGTGCTACTCCATTACAGTGCAGTGTAGAAGGTTTCACTTGGGGAAAAAAGAAAGCTTTCACTGGCTCTGTTTCTGTTTCTTTGGCAAAATGGTCACTAGGTTAGTGTTTGTCCACTTCTGTCCTTTTCCAGGTGAGACATTTAAATGACATCCAATGAACTCGGACAAAGTAAGCCTCGGTATGCAGAATCTTCAAAAGAAACAGACATTGTTTTCACCATTCTTGTTTTGTTTTGTTTTGATTGCTGTTGTTTGGTTGTTCTGTTTTATTCTAATTTTGGTGGGAAAAACAAACTGAATTTGTGAAGAGGAGACAAAACATAGAAGCCAGGGGCTACTACTAAGGTTTTGTATTTATCAGATCTTCAAATAATACTCTTCAGGTAATTCTCTGCTAAAATACCTCCTTCGGCTTCTTCTAGTAGTCAATTAATATACATTAACCTTTCTTTTCTCTTTTTCTTCTTTTTTTTTTTTTTTGCCTCATTTCACTATCTACTTATTTTTAACCAATTACTTATTTAAAAATGGTTTTGGTAAGGTAACATCATCAAGAAAGATTTGTGATTTGTCCAGGGAGATGGCTGGTAGATAAAAGACTTGATATGCAATCATGAAGACCTGAGTTCAGATCCACAAAGTTACTTTAAAAGCTCTACATATAGCATAAGTGGTTTGAATCTCAGTATCACTATTGGAAAAGTAAAGATAGAGGCAGGAGAATCTCTAGAAACTCGTAGACCAGCTTTCCAAGAAGAAAATCAATAATAAAGAAATAATTTTAAAAACTTGAACACACCCACCCCACTCCCTACCCTGGCCATGGGTAAAGATAAACTTTGTTAATTGTGGTGCTTTTATATCAGACGGGGTAGAGTAGATGGCAGTCCTTTGTTCATCCTAACTGGATGGCTGGCATACTGGTCAATGCTGTCTTATGCCTAGGACTCATATTAATCAAATCAAATTGAATGGAATCCAAGCAGCATAGCCCAGAAGTAGGAAGAGAAGCAGAGACCTGAGAACTGCCAAGCCACCCAAGATGTTCTCTCCAGAGCACAGTGCAGTCAGGCTGTAGGTTCCCCTTTGCTGCTATGACATGCTGCACAAGTGGAGGATGTCACCCAAGGGCCCACCAGCTGCATGGCATGAGCCACCACAGTGTGCAAGTATGTGGGGGTCAGACAGGAGTGACAGAGAGAAGTGGAGCAGCTGGGGCATTATAGAGAGGGAACTGGAGACTCAGGGTGGAGAGGAATAACCTTTTCTGAGCAGCTAACCCTGTCACCTAGGCCCAGTCAGAGTTACAACTGAAGGCCATGTCTGAATTTATGGCCACACAGCAGGTTGGATTGGTGTTGGTGTCCATAGCTCATATTACCACTACAGAACACTGGAATGTCCAGGGTCAGTGCAGCCATTGGCGACCATGTGAGTGTCCAGAGGCTGTGCATAACTGGCCCAACCCTTCACTGGATGCAGTGCTCTGTAAACTTGCCCCACCTCTCATTAGCATCTGCACTGGAGAGAGCAGGCTCTGCACCTTACCCAGGCAGTACAGTGTGTCTGGCCACAGGAGCAGTGGTGGATGAGCTAGCCTCAAGGTGACTCCATCACATCTACCACAGGATGGCCCAGGCACAGAGGTGATACCCCTCCCCGGTTTGCACTACTGCCATTCAACAGGATCTTGAGTTCAAGAAAGCTAGAAGCTCCCATTCCGAGGTGCAGACCTCAGAAGAGTGGATTCCGCACTTAACCCAAATAGCACAGCCTAGCTGACCATGGTGGTGAGAACACGGGGACAGGGGGTGTCAGAGCAGCTTCGAGGGTAAGCTTGTGAGAGAGATGGCCCAGGTCCAACTCAGCAGTGAGGTGGTCTGGTTGCATGGGTACAGAATTGAGGAGGACTGGCTCATTAGAGCTTGTGAGCTGGCTCTATCCATCCCCAGCTGCAGAACTTTTGGAGACTGGGCCCTGCTCCTCACCTGGGCAGCACAGTAGTGCTGGTCCTGGTCAAAGGGGAGCAGGTGAGTCTGCCCTACGGACAGAGTAAGGGAGAGCTGAGCCCCCCACCCATTTACTTTGAGATGTCTGAGGTATGGGGTGATGCTTCCCACTTAGGTGAAGTAGTCAGCTGCAGCACTCTGGGGAGTGTCTTTGCACTCCTTCTGGGCAGCACAGGGGAGCTGGCCCCGGTGAGAAGCAGATGGGTACAGGCAAGTTATCCTGAAGACAAGGTCTGGGGAAAGTTGACTCCAACATTCCTCTACTGTACTGGTAGGAGTATGCCCTCTGCCTCCTCTTCCCTTTCCACATGAGAGAGTCGGGAGAGCTGACACCAGGGTCATCGAGACAGATGGACTGACCCTACTCCTTGACAGAGGCAGCTAGTAGGAGAGTGGATCCTGCACTCTGCCTGAGTAACACAGTGGAATTGGCTTAGGATGAGCTAGCCTCAGGACATGGGAGCAGAAGAGGGGACCCTGTGTCCTGCAGATGGCTGAATTGCATGGTCTAGCCACAGCAGTGTTGATAAGGGAGAACATGAGGCTGACCAGGTCAGCTACCAGCCCAGACCCACCCAATACTGGGGCTCTGAATTGGCCCACACCAAAATTTATAGAATCTGCAAATAAGGGGCATGTGAACGGGCCAGTCCTGCTGTTAAAAAGCTGTGAGAACTCCATGACACAGGGCAACAACAGGAGAATTGGAATGACTGTCTGAAAATTTATGGTGTCCCAAAAGCCAGAGATCTTGAACCAGACCAATGACTCATTACAATGAGCATTTGTAAGTGAAAGAGAATATACTGTGACATACCACAGCTTCCATAATGAGTTGATTTCTATGTTTTGTTTTAATTTTTGGTGTTGTGTGTGTGATTAATTTTGGGTAGGAAATGCAAGGTCAAAGTGCACATGAGGGGATGGGGAGATGAGCAGTAAGATTGAGGTACATGATAAGAAACTCACACAAAAAGTCAATAAAAATGTTTTTAAAAAATCAAGCAAATTAGGGATTATCTTCTCACTCATTAACACATACACATATATGCACACATGCACACACACACACACACACACACACACACACACACACACACACCATGATTTATCTTTTTCCATTACTCAAGAACAAATAATTTCCTCCTGTAATACAACCTCTCGAGTGAATGGCATGTGCCTGCTCTTTCAGGCACCGTCAGAGACTTCAGCAACTGGCTTTGCCTCACTCTATTCTCTGCTGTTCTGCATTTGTCATCATGTTGGCATCAGAGCAGGAACTTTTCAGCCATATCCTCTTTCAGGTTTAACTCCAATGCGGGAAATGCAACTGTAACTGCCCTGAAACTTACGCAACATGCAGAATTATATACCATGCTAAGAGATTTTACAATTTAATCAATTTGTGTCCAATATTGTAATAATGGCTTGCAGTTGTCCAATACTTCTTACATTATATAATGGCTGACATGCTTCTAGGAGCAACTAAAGTTAATCAGAAGCAACTTACTCTCATTTCCTATGAGCTATTCATCTCAAGCTATCTTCAGATTTACCAGGCATCATTAAATTTGACTATTGAAAATAAAAGAGCTTAAGATTACTCATAAACAGGTCACAGAAAAATAGGAGCACAGTGGTTGTACTTTATGCTTCCTAATGGATCAATTACAGATATCAAGGTTAATATAAGGTACTCATTGTCTGACCTCATTGCACATACAAGTAGCTTTGTCAAGAACATAATCAGACTCATAGTGTAGCTCACTTATAAGTCTCCATGCATTAAAGCACTTTCTCTTCTCAGTTAGATATTTTAAGCCAGCAAGAAATAGGCAAATGAATAAAACATGGTAATAAAGTGTGATAAAGTAGAAATTGAGATACATCCACTAAGAAATATCATAGATAGCATACAGATTTCACTGACCATTAGAAGGACTCACCAGGAAAACTTTGATATTTTTAATCCCTAATGTAATTACGTGATAAATCTTACTGAGTTTGGATTTTATTAAAAATTTTAAGAATATATAAAAAATGGATTAAACTTTCAGCTTTCTAGATTTAACAGTCATTTCTAATATGTAACAGCTCAGCAGTTTTAATGATTATTACCAAGTAATTTTACTCTTTAAACTGATATAGAGATAACTTAAATTGGTACAGTTATATATCAGGTATTGGTAGAAGGCACTATGAAGTAAAATTCATGAAATAAATGCTTTACTTTCCATCTTAGCCATTTGTCCATAAACTATGTGCTTATGTGCAAATATCATGACTTCAGTTAATGTCCATCAACCCTCTGGGATGGGAAAAACCTGGAGATGATTCTAGAATACATTGTACTTCTTGTAACGAACTCAAAACAACATTCATTTTGAATGCATTTTGAGTCCTTCCTGCTACAAACTAAATGCAAAAGTCATTTTGAAATGCCACTGATTTCTTAAGAACAAATGTGTTATCATTTTTATCGATAAGTCCATATTTTATGTGAAAAGATCAATGCAAAGACAAAGGTGATGTATAGTCCCCCCTTTCTTTCTGTTACTTTTCCTCTCACTGTGGTATAGAGCTTGCAGAAGCCTCTACAGATATGGGAGGCTTCCTTGTACTCACAGTTAAAGAAATGGAATCCCTAATGGTAAGGGAGTCATGAAGGTTGTGGAACTAGGGCATGGGCACCAGAATCTTGCAGCATGAGTCACTTGATTTTGGAATACGAGAAAACAGAGGTATTGAGTGGAACCAGAGCAAATATCATCTTAACAGTGTACCTGCAAAGCATTCTTTCCACCAGCTAGAAGAGACCCTTAAAGTTTCACATGTTCCTAAAACAGTATACCTGATAAAAAACAAAGTGACTTGTCAAAATATTAATCTTTGTCATTTCAAATTCTAAAAACAGCACACATAAATACACACACATACATACATACATACACATAAACACACACACACACACACACACACAGAGAGAGAGAGAGAGAGAGAGAGAGAGAGAGAGAGAGAGAGAGAGAACCATTGTGATGAAAGAGTATTTTTGTATGCCACTGGTTTAAGAAATACATATATATGACAAGACTAATCAATAAATAAAATATATGTATACATACATACATACATACATACATATAAGATTTTTAAGTTAGCCTTATTTTAATCAAGAAATCCCAATTGAAAATAAGTCCCCTTGAAAAGCAAATTGAGAAATGTTTTCTTCTGCAAGTAATTTTAAGTAGAAATACTCTAATAGATCCAGGGCTTATTTTAGGCTAGAAGTAATTTGGAAAGAACTAAGCAATCTGGTGTTGTCTAAGAATGTTTCTTTCTCATAAAATGCCAGGCTTAAAATGAGGGTACATAACAGTTACCAGCATCCACTTGTAACACCTCTATCTACATCTCTCTGTTTGCCTCTTCTATTTCAGGGAGAAGCCTATTTTCCTTCGACTCAGACTTTGCTGCCTGGCTGCAGGCAACAAAAGAACAATGGCAAAATTCTATAATTTTTTTGTTAATTGGAAAAAGTCCTCAACACACTATCCTGACACAGCAGAATAATTAATGGAATGAATGGCTGTGTGAGAACAGTAGAAGGAATATTGGTTTGTCACACGTTCATGTCACAGTAACTTTATAGATGGTTAAAATGCCTTCTATTTATCTTGCTTCACTCTTGATAGAAAGGCTTAACTATAACTAATGAAAAGTATTTGTCTGAACGTATCCCACAAATCAAGTGTAATACCTCATTTATATGAGGTGATCTTAGAATTGTGTGCATCCCAAACAGTAAAGTTATATACACAATTTAGAAGATATTTCAACTACAAACTATACATAACCTGTTACAATGTTCAAGTAAATTACCCTTTATAGAGGAGCTGCAGAGAAATATAGGCAGAGTTATACATTGAAGTATCCAACTTGAAACAAAAGCTAAAGATGGGGACATTGTGAGAAATACTTTGATAGGTCATAACATTGACTCAGGTGAGAGGTATTTTTAAATTGGTAATTGTTTTTATTTTTCAGGTTGGGGGTCCCCTTGGAGGTCATGATTACAGAGCAAGTGTTGAGGATTCCAGAAACAAATTTAGAGCAGCCTGGTTTCTCTTTCTGCTAGTCTGAGTGTATAAACTCTTGCCACATTACATCAGATTCCATGGAACACTATGTTTATTTTTCTTAGCTGTTTATTGATTCTTTGTGAATTTCACATCATGTACTCCAATCCCACAAATTTCCTTTTCCTTTCATATCCACCCTCCACCCTTGCAACCTCTCCCCAAAATGAAAACAAAAACAAACAAACCATGGTGTGTCACAGTGCGTCATGGTGCATCACGGTGGGTCCAGATGTCTTTACGTGCAAATGTTCATTGCAATGAGTAGTTGATTCAAAACCTCTGGATTTACTAGAGCATCACTGGGATTCCTCTCAGATATTCTGTAATTTCTCTGTGACATGGAGATCCTCTAGCTATGGATCTATAGGACCAGCCCATTCATGTGTTCCAGCACTGTGTTCACTGATGTGATTGGATGTTGGGGTTTCATTGATGAAACCTGATAGTAAGAAATAATTCTAGTGGAGGAAGAGGTGGCAAAGTGGTTAGTACCGTATACTGTTATTGCAGAGGTCCCACATTCATCTTCCTGCACCGATGTGAGGTGTCTCACAACCGCCTGTAACTCTGTTCCTAGAGAGCAAACATCTTCTTCTGATTTATATGAGACACTCACAATATACATGTACACACGCGCACGCACACATGCACACACATACACACACTTACTCACACACACATACCCACACACAAAATAAAATTAAAATAAACCTTCCAAAGATAATTCTCATACTTTCCAAAAATACATTAGGTTATAATGTCTTTACAATACAAAACTGCCATGTTTCACAGGGAATTTTTTCACTCATTTTGTCTTATGGTGAAAATACAAGGATTATGCTATCAAAATCAAATAGATAATTTCTTGATTGTTATTTTGCTTTGTCGAAGTAAAATCTTAATCTGAGAAATCAATGATTAGGCTTCTCAGCCCTGTGATATACTTTATCCTCAACACAGAAATGTCGTGCAGGGGCAGGAATTCTATGAGCTGCCGTGCTCTCAGGATTGCATCCCTGTGCAGTGCATGTGCTGATATGTTTAGAATCTTCCTGGAGCCAACCTGTACATTTCAGAGCAAGAAACTGAAAGTCTCTGAGAATAAAAGCCAAATAAGTTAGCAGAGTCACAGGATGTGGGTGCATAGTCTAATCTGAGGAAATTTGGGGAGACGGGAACCTCTCCCTAAGATAGGGGGTGGAGGACTAGACTGACGGCTCAGCAGTTGTAAACACTGGATGAACAGGGGAACCTGGTTCATCTTCAAGCCCTGACATGGTGGCTCATATCTCTCTATAACTTCAGTCCCAGGAGACCCAGCACGCTCTTGGCCTCTGTGCGAACCAGGCACACATGGCACACATGTGGCATGTAGTAGACATGCAGCCAAAACTTCCATGCACACATATTTTAAAAATAAATAAAAGATAGCATGTGACAAAAAGGAATGGTGGAATCTTTTTTGCCAGTGAAAATGGCAGTCATTCTTCAAAGAATACATCAATATCCAGAGAAAGGCATCATTTTATGGGTTCAGACACTTACCACACACCCCCAAACGTATTTCCTAGATTGCTAAAGACATTAACACCATACCTTCTGTTCATAGTTTTCTTTTGTCTGCCTAAGTCCTTGTCCCAGGACGGTTGGCAGACAGTGAATGGCGGAGCATGATTATGTGCACTGTCTTGAACAGGAATGTGTTAACTCTCATGATGTTCATGCGAAGTTAAATAAAAGTGAGAAAGTAGAGGTGTGACTAAAGAAGGAAAACATGTTGTTGGATGAAATTTGGAAGCAGATGGTGAACTGATGAAGCAGATACAGTAAAATGGAGTGATTTGTTTCCAAAAAGTACTTTAGCTCTTTCCAATTAAAACAAGACCTAGATGCTTTTCTGAATGTATCGCCTTTATACATGAAGACATTTTATAATCTCAAACATTTCTAGATGTTATTCTAAAAAAGTCAGCTATTTTTCCGTTCACTGGGTAATGAAAGGTATTCGAAGTGTGCCAGTTGATATAGAAATGTGAAACAAAGTTGTGAAAATGAGATACACAACAGTGATAATGCTCAAGAAGCAATAAATATAAATTTTTAATCAAAAGATATGCTTTGGAAGCTCGAAATATAGGATGCTTTGAAGTGACTGGATTTTTAAAGGACTCAAAATTGCAAGAGTTCGTGTTCCATTCTCAAACATGTCTTTACACTTGGTAAATAATGCAAAATGCTTCCTCTCTCCATTATCCATGATGCCTTCTGCCGCACTCTTTCCTCCTGGTCTTTGCTGTTTGACTGCTAATAGTTTAGCAAATCATCTTTGTGATGTATTATTTTTCCTCTGGGATAAAGAAAATACAGTTCTGAAGGATAAATCACAAATTTAAAAGCGTGTGTTTGTAACAGCACAGTTTCTTTGCCTTAGTAGAACAAGCATTGCAAAGTTGGGCCCTCTGCTTCCTGTGTTAGATGACAACAATTGAAATATTGACTGGTCTTTTTTCTCATTTAAGGTAAAGTTTATTTTTACCACATTCAAACTGTTGAGAAAACTGTATTGTTTGCCGCCAGATCAGGACTCACACCTTTTACTGATTCTCAGCTGAGGGCTACGGTCATGTCCTCAGGGTCAGTTTCTAGTCATGTGTATTTTTCAGAAATATGGCTGCTATGATCAAGATAAAAGAGGAAATGATTTCCACTATGATGAGATGTTATCTCTTATAAAATAGCTCATTTAAGATGGCATATTCAAACCACACATCCTCCCCTTATTTAGGCAAAGGGATTTGTACTGGCTAGTTTTGTGTCAAGCTGGAGTTTTGACACAAGCTGGAGTTATCACAGAGAAAGGAGCCTCAGTTCAGAAAAGGTCTCCATGAGATCCAGCTGTAAGACATTTTCTCAATTAGTGATCAAGGGGGGGAGGGCCCAGCCCATTGTGGGTGGTGCCATCCCTGGGCTGGTAGACCTGGGTTCTATAAGAAAGCAGGCTGAGCAAGGCAGGGGAAGCAAGCCAGTAAGCAACATCCCTCCATGGCCTCTGCATCAGCTCCTGCTTCCTGACCTGCTTGAGTTCCAGTCCTGACTTCTTTCAGTGATAATGAAATGATATTCAGCAATGTGGAAGTGTAAGCTGAATAAACCCTTTCCTCCCCAACTTGCTTCCTGGTCATGATGTTTTCAGGAATAGAAACTCTGACTAAGACAGGAATCCATAAAGTGTGAACAATATGTGGTTACAGTAGTAGAGAACTAAGCTCTATACTTCAGTCAAATATCTCTTATCAAATCTATTAGATCTTATTAAACATTATAAACTTTTTAGAGCTAAACTCCCTTTATTGCTCATTCTAGAACACATCTACTTTAGATTCCAAAACATCATTTGGGTAGCTTTATTTCACCCCCCCCCCAAAGTACAAGGGCAGTACATACTGCATTGCAGCATTAGAAAAGAAAACATCAGAACATTCTTTTGCCCAGAACATCTTTATCTTCTACAGTACCCTTAGCCAAGCCTCACTTTGCAACAGGAAGAACAGAGATAGCCAGAACACGTGAGCGCAGAGCAGGGAGAAAGGAAGTCAGAGAGATCCCTCCTCTTTAACTAAAGGAGCTGTCAGTCTTTTGGGCGAGTCGAAGAGCAGATGGGGTGAGGGTGGAATCGCCTCCTGGTTCTCTTTGTTTAGCATGTGTTAAAATTAAACATGAGTTTAGTTTCTTGTGTTTAACCAAAGAGATATAGAGTCACACATTTAAGATTTTTCTTCAAATACCTGAAGCTACATGGAAATAATTTTAAGAAAGACAAATTTTACTTTATAATTATAAACTTTAGTAAACAAAAGTTCCATCTCCCCCATAGAATTGCCTGTCAAAGGCAAGCTCTGTAGTTCTGATACATAGAGGGTCTTGTTGATGGTCTAGTTTTGAGAAATATGATCCTTATTCGCCACTATGACTTTGTTCCTACTCATTAAACTTGTGCAGTGGGTTTTATATTGGTCTAATTTGCTGCTAGGAGACGTTCTTAGTAACAACAGAAGAATATGTCTTAAATGTGCTTTAGTAAACTGCAAAAATTTTAATGTCTTTTTTATTGCATATCTCTGTTTTTTAAAGAAGTGTAACAAGCAGTTGTAGACTATAGGTCAGAGACAGTTGCTATGGGCCTCACCAGGTGGAGGTGGAACAGCATAGGGAGAGTATATGGCTGTGTCAGGATGCCATGTCATACATAATTAATGTCTAGTCAACCACTGGTAAGTCTGCAGAAAAAGAGTGTCCACAGAGGTTCAAAGCTGATAAGCTCTATACAAAACCAGGGGGAACTATAACATATCTAGAAAGCATATTGAAGTTCTATCTTCCTGGGCATTACAGAATCAATGTTTTAACTCATCATTTCTCTTACTTTTGAATAAAAATATAACTACATTTAACAAATATGAAACATGCTCTTTCACATCTCTCTTTAGAAGTGGATTGGATCCAAGAAAAATGAGTTTTCTTCTCTGTCGGTAGATTTTTGTAATGATGCATTATTTTATTAAACAGCTTGATAAGCACATAAATCACTTGAAATATCAACATCTTAATGTGTTGACTTTGGCTGCCTTAATACTGTTGAAATTATGTTCTTCTTCATATACATAATCATAGTATGGATTTGAAATGGCAGTGTCTGTGACATAAATGTTCATTTTCGAATTGGAAAAAGAGTTTTGAAATAAATGTATCCAGTAAGGGAGGAGGAGGCCACAGAACATAGTTTTCTACCCTGGTTTCATTCCTAATATCTAGTTGATATGGATTGACAACATAATAAATGATACTTGAGATTATTTTTATTAAATAATAGATTCCATTATATCCATATAAATTAATTCAGAATCCTAAAACCTATGCAAAAAAACAGTATGTTATATCGATATTGCTAAACTTGGGAAAGATGTATTCATTTCCTTTCCAAGAAAGAATAACACTTGGGAATCAGCCAGAAGCGATGGGTCTTCGTATGTTGGACCTATGTGTGGACAAGGAAGCAAAATTGCAGTTTCCAACTAAGAACTGCCCAAGGCAACACTGAACACAAACCAAGGCTCTATGGAAGAGATGCACTTCAGAGCAATTGCTTTAAAAAAAAATTCAATAGCAGCCTTTATTTTCCAACACCCATGAAATGTGATATAGGAACCTGCACCCTAGATTTCCCCCCTAGAATTTCTCCAGAAATGCTGGTGAAAGAAGCAATACATGTTTTGACACAGAGTAAACATTAAGAAGTCAAAAGACTAATACTCTTCGAAATTAAGTATAAAATTCTATTTGGAAGGCTGGCTAAACCTGAAGCTTTAAATGTGTGCCGTGCCAAGACATTGCAGGCTTCTTCACAAAAGTCATAAAGTATTGCTGGAGTGTGTGATGGACTCGAAAATCATGCATGATAATGATCACCTATGCTGTTTATGAGTAAAACAGGGGGACACTGAGCTGTTTTCAAGTGTGGCAGTCCCTATAAAAATTTATACCTAGAGACTGCACAGTTTTAGAGCTGAATATAAGACTGAAAAATAAAACCTCAGAGTGGGAGCGTAGGTTTGGGCAAGCCTAAAAATCACATTTTATAAACATGCTAAGTCCTGAGGGGTTAAAGTGTGTGCTCAAGGGGAAAAATCAAAAGTAAATTACCTTTACTTTTTATATTGCTCATTCGTGTTAAAAGTCTCAAACCCATAGACGGTGAATATGCTGTCGTGCTCACTGTCTAGTTGCTAGGAATGCCAGGAGCAAATAAACTCAAGCCTTTGTTCCTATCTGGTGAGCACTGTCCCTGCCTGCCGGGGACTCAGAGATACCTTATACTCTTCAAGCACGTAGATCCATTTCAAGACACATGGCATTTGCAGATATACTTCCTGCCTGGACTCCCATCTTTCCTTTATTAATACATCAATCGTCAGGCTAGCCTTGGCTTTCCCAGTTTTGCACTTACCACACACTGGTTCCTCTGCCCAAAGGATTCGGGGGTTTTAATCTGTGCTTGTAAGAGTCTCCCCTCATCTCACCCCAGAAGAGATTTTACTAACTTCAGGGCCACAGACATAGTAGGTATTCGCTAAATACTGAGTTGATCTTTGAATTAACTGAGCACAAAAAAAAATGAATTAGAAGTAGTTACTATCAGCATGTGTCAGGCTCCACCACTGGGCACAGCCTCTTCAGGAGGTAGAACTCGGGGAGTTTGCCTGAGTTCTGAGACAAAAGACACGAGGAATGCTCGATCTAGTTCAGGGATCCCTGAGCCCGAGACAAGGCCGGACAGTGGGTTTCTCAGACTCTGGGACATCCAGGTGCAGAAGAGCAGAGAACAGAGTTGGGGTGGCACAGGGTGGAAGCATCAGCTAACTGGGGGGCCAAAAGAAAAGCGTAGCTCCAATTTGTCACATGGGATTGATTGTGCTTAGGTTGGCGAAGGCAGGCTTGGTGGCAGTTGTTGCTGGGGGTGCAGAGAGGCCTTCTACAGGAGATTAGGCTGCCATTCAGTAGGCAAGGGCCTTCTTCATGGTCCCTCATGGCTGATCTCTATGAAAAGAGGTGGCCCATGGTTCTAAACAGTTTATTCTTATGATGGAAAATGGAGGTGTACAACCATGCCCCACTTCTCAGGATGAGCCTGAGATTAAATACCTTTTGCAGGAAGTAATATCTGAGAAGAAAGCTGATTGGCTAAGCCCTCCAGGTCTCTAGGTACCTCATTAGCATAGAGAACTCTGATATGGGCCAATGTGAGAAGCTCGGCACCCGTTCCAAGTCAAGAGTCTGGCAGGGCCCTGGGAGTTCGCTAAACTTCAGGTATGTACCCAGTAAGTCTCCTGGTCCCAACCAGCTTTACCTTGCCAAACTTCCTGACATGGTTTTACATCCCACAGGGAAGCACAGTATTATCTAATGAAAGAAATCTCAATAATCCATATCTATCGTTTCATAAGTGTTGAAAGGATAACACTATAGGTTCAAATTTTGGATCCAATCATTATCTAGAAAAAGAAAGCTTATTATGTGGACGTGTTGTTAGTTGGAATGCTGCTGTAAGAATAAAAGAAAATGTAGGTGTTGGAAAGCAGTTAAGGCCTGAAGTAATTGCTTCCGTTTTGCCATCAAATCATGGTCCCTGTTTTATATTAAGTAAGCTGATGGAACGGCTTGACATGGAGGCTTCCTCACAATCTAGCACACTGAGCATCCTCTCAGTTTTATAGGTAAGTTTGATTTTTTTCCTCAGGTTTCATGTCACGTTCAGCATTGCAATTCTGCAGTTTTAACATGAACTCTCATGTTTCATCGCAAACCTTAGTTGACTCTGTTAAAATTCATTTATTCTGGCATCAGTGTGACATGGAACAAGTCACAACTTAAACCTTAACATAAGAGCAAAATCCTATTTATATTATCTAAAAGGATGAGTATAACTGAATTACCACAGGGAATCTTAAAATAAGTTTGCCTAACATCTAGTTCTAAATAAAAGTCTCTAAAACAATGAACAGGAAAAATTAAGTCTAACTTATTCAAGTTGTGATTTTCATTAGTGATTTTATTACCTTATTTTTTTTTTTAATTTTAGTGTATAATACTAACCTCTTTCTCTGATGTTCCAGGCCCTTGTGTTAACATACATGCCCTACAATTAAATTAAATCTTCTCCTTTATGGACAACATTGTTTTCAAGCTGATAGTGAGAAAAGAAATGAGGATTGTCGCAACATTTTCTCCACTCGCGTTATACAGAAATGATTCTTTTTCAGATATTCCATAGCTGTTTGTGTAAAACCAGAAGACTTATTATGCTAAGCGGGATAAAAAATGTACTGCTGTCCTGAATGATTTCAGTTCCATCTCTTTGATTTCTGCTCTCCGGAGGAATCCTCACGCAGGGGACAGTCACATAGAGCTAGCACGAAATAGAATCTTCCGTCAGCAAACAGACTTTTGTGAATTATTATAGATTCTTCCTTTAGTGAGTGTGGAAGGAAATAAAAACCGAGAGTGTTGTATAAACCATCTAGTAACCCTTTAGGTGTGTGTTCACAACCCTTTCCTAATTAGTCCTATGGTGTGTTAGACATGCAGTGAAGCCTGCTTCTCTTCCCTTTGGCAAAATACCGCATTTGTTTCAGGCAGAAGACTATATATATATATATATATATATATATATGTATATATGTATATATATATACCATTAACAGTGAGATACAATGGCTTGAGTTCCAGCCAAGACCCAAAATTCTTCATGTACCTGGATGGGACTCATTCGCACTGTTCTTTCTCTGCACCGTGAATCCGCAGTTCCCACACTCAGGGAACATCAACCACACCTGCAGCCTCATTCCCTCCAAGCCCCGACCCAAGAACTCAGCTGCCTTTGCCTCATTCGCTGCATCTTTCCTCTGTCACCTCTCAGCTTTTAACAGCCAGATGATGACTTACTCCTTCAGCCACACTACTATCAATTAGACTCCTAAGTGGCTCCCAGAATGGCACTGTACCTCTCCCCAAAATTAACTTCATTGTAATCTGCTGGGAAAAACATCCAGCCATTGTGGAGGCATAGTTACATATCTGTGTGTCTGTTCCAGGAAACAGACCTTGGCCCTTTCCTGGCTGTTAGCTGCTGAGGCGGGAGCGAGACCTGTCGTTCACTCCGTCTTACATCATCTCCTTCCCAGGCCCTCAACTCCCTGTCAGCAAGTCTTGCCAGATTCCTTCAGAGTTTCAAAATCACGTTTGCCGCATTTGAATCCTGGAAATTTTACCGAACCTTCTTAACGTCCTGTTTTCCAACATACTCTCTCCCATTCCTTACTCTTAAATCTGCAGTTTCTCTTGACTGGGCTCTTGCGGTAATACAGTGTTCAGTTTTGAATAGTCTACATTCAGGACGACAAAAGACCAGGGGGATAATCCTAATGCCTTTCTTCTTCTGACTTCTGCTCTGATCTCGAAGAAATGACTTTTCCTTCTGCTCTCATGTTGCCTGCCACAAACCCTTAAGCACGTACGCTTACCACACTGACTTGGTGTTTCTCATCTTGACTTTAGCACTGCTTAAACTCAGTTGTTGCAAAAGGGGAACGGAATGTGCTTTCTCCTCCGTGAAGTCTCTGGCATTTTAGTTCTCTTTTTTATTCTTTGACTCTAGCCACCTTTATCTTCCTCTGAATTGCTGACAGAGCATTAGTGACAAGCTCACTAACTTTAGCCACTTACTGTCAAAATTTACCCTGCGCAGCGCTGCTGCCTTCATTGTGCTGGAAACACTCAACATGGAATTCGAAACCTTGTAACTCAAAGGTCTTTCTTACAACCATTGTTTGTCTTCGATTAAACACACACTTGGTATTTTCATATTCTTGACGAAAAGATGGTGCTGTGCATTTTAAAATCCACCCTCAGTATTTTTGTTTGTAGCCCAGTCTTTTCTGCCCTTTATCCATTTGCCTGCCACGCAAGCACACTCTCGGTGGCCTAATATAATTTGGAAGACCCAAGCTAAGTGGAACATAACTCTGTTAAGCTCTAGCCCAAGTCAAATATTCATACACAGATTACCGCAAATAGAATGAGATTCTCCCTCATGGTACTGACCAGACACATAGAACAATGAACAAGGCAAAGATTCTAGAACCTAAGTGTAGCATAGTATATACAGTTGCTTTTAGAGCAAGTGCAGGCAGGTTTGCTAACAGCAGATGAATTACAGAAGCATTTACACTGCCGCAGATAAACAAGAAATAAGATGCCTCTTAGCCCAGAAGCAGCGCACAGGCATGTATCCTAGAATTCTGAACCCAGACAAAGGTTTGCATTACAAAGTCTCTTCTACCAAGACCCTGCTTTAGCATAAATCCTGAGAATACAGAACAAAATAGCCATGTGTTGAATGCACCTAATAAAATTTCTGGTTCTGTTACCTACAACCTACATGACCTTGGAAAAGTCACACAGTTCTTGGTTTCTTGAATTGTGAACTTACATAAAAATAGAACCCACCCAGCCTTTATTTGATGAATACTCACTCCATTGCTTATATTGTTAAAAATGACAGTGTCTTCATGATAGAGACAAAACAGAAGTGTAGTCTACAGTCTGGAAGAATTCTAGGAGAGCACCTTAAAGCTATTTATCATGATTGAATGAATCTCAGTTCTGAATGCTAATTTGATGTATGAATTTGCCTTATCTAGAATTAAAAGACTAAAAGTATGAATACTAACTGTGGAACATATGAATCTAAACTAGAAATTGCACTTTAAGAGACATGCTATGAAAGGAAGAAAGACTATATGAGCCAGCCAATGAATACTCCTCATGGCATTAAATTTCCTTGCTATTTATTGTATATGGACATTAAAATAGGTGAGCTTGATTTTAGTAAATGTTATAATGAAGAAATAGCACTTACAGGTCATTCAGTTAGATATGCCTTCCATGTGAATACTAGTCTATTGTCATGAAAGACTGATTTTGTGATAACAATTAGAAAATATACAGCTATAGTTCCTAGTTTAGGCTACATGACTATTATAGTGCATATTTTCTATTAAAGGCAGAAGAAATATTAAAATAGTCTATAAATAATAGGAACACCCTGCAAAGGTTTTCTTTAAAATGAATTATTGTTATGAACAATATGAGTTTAGCCATAGTTAAAATAGTCATAAAAAGTTATTCAAATTTCAAATAAAATTAAACGCATGTATATATTCCTATGTATATATGTTTGTGTGAATTTATATTTATTCATTTATATTACTATGCTCTCTACTCGTAGTTAATGCAGCTTTGCAGCAAATTTTGAAAGTAAGAAATAAAAGTCATCCAACTTTGTTATTTAGCAATATATTTTTGTTATTTTGTACTACCTGATTTTTCATGTGAATTTTAAAACTAAACATCATTATCCTCAAAGGAAGGTAGTTGGGATTGTCATTGGAATGGTGTTGAATATCTTTTCTTTCATATCTTGCATTGAGCAGCACTGTACCTTTCAGTTCAACTTGTAGTCTATATATATATATTTAATGAATTAGCTTTCTAAATATAGAATGGTAAGTGGATAATAATAAAGAACATAGTAACAATATAGTGTCATGTGCACACAAAAATGACTTTCTTAGTTCTAAATGCCCTTTAAATATGTTATTTATTAAATATAATATATTTTAATATATATTACTTTAGGCACAATTGCATCTTTGCAGTAAACAATAAAAGATCACAGTGTAAACAATTCTCTTCTCTAATGTCCCCATTCTAATAATCACCAAAAACTTACTTATCACTTTTCAATTATGTACTATAATATCAGCAAGAGAGCGGAGATGGGAGCAGTTAGAAAAGCAAACAAAGGATCTGCAAGTATCTAAATCAACTACATTTCTCCATAAAGTGTAGGCAGTTGCAGTAGCTTAAAGAATATACAAAAAGGTGCAGGCTGCTACTGTGTCTTGGTGACACTAATTTGTGTAAGAAGGAAAGAATTTGGGAGACTGAGATAGCTGGTAGCCATGTTAGGAGAAAATAATGGATATATATTTGTCATTTATCACTGAAGAAAGTTGGGGAGGACAAGGTTTATTTTATCTTATACTTCTAAATCATGGTCCATCATAGAAGGAAGCAGAACAGGAACTCAGACAGGGCTGTAAACCAAAGGAAGGAACATATGCAGAGGCCATAGAGGGGTGTTGCTTTCTGACTTGCTCTCCATAGCTGGCTCAACTAGCTTTCTTATAGAAACCAAAACAGCTCAAGGAATGCAACACCCACAATAGGATGGTCCCTCTCTTGTTAATAACTAATTAGGAAAAAGCTTAACACAAGACTTAAGGAGACATTTTCTCAGTTGAGGCTCTCTCCTCTCATGACTCAAGCTTACATCAAGTTAACCCTAAACTACCCAACACATTTGGGAATTCATGACTCAAGCTTACATCAAGTTAACCCTAAACTACCCAGCACATTTGGGAATTCTATGTATTAATATTAATCTGCAACCTCTTATATCTTTTAATTAATGTAGTCAGATACTACAGTTTTGAGAATTTTTCTAAAATCATTTAAAGCAGTGAAGAGTGATACATCATTGAGAGGTAACTTAGGCTAATAGACTTCAGGATCTGCAGCTCTCTGCACAATTGTACTGCTGCAGATAATGCTCTTGTTTATGTCTCCAGACCAGACAGTCAGGTGTGATAGTTCATCTCAGGGATATATTTAAGGGTGGGATTCTTGAATGAAATATTTCAATCTCATAAGATCTGAGCTGTGACTGTACAGTTATATTAGTTACTTTTACTACCAGGGTGATAAAACACCCAAAAGAAATAGCATAAGATGGGCAGCATTTATGTTACTTCACTGGAAAAAAAGGTCTCTTCTCTCACTGATGGCAGACAGTGCTATTCTCTGCTACATATGCAACTGGAGCCATGAGTCTCTCCAGGTGTGCTCAATGGTTGGTGTTTTAGTCCCTGGGAGCTCTGAAGGGTTTGGTTGGTTGATATTGTTGTTCTTCCCATGGGGTGCAAACCCTTTCAGCTTCTTAAGTAATTTCTCTAGCTCCTCCATTGGGATCCCCATGCTCAGTTTAATGGTTAGCCGCAAGCATTCTCATCTTTATCTGTATGGCTCTGGCATCCATATCAGGCTCCTGCCAGTAAGCACTTTTTGGCAGAAATAGTTACTGAGATTGGTAGCTGCATATGAGATGGATCACCAGGTGACACAGTCTCTGGATGATCTTTCTTCTGTACCTGTTCCTCTATTTGTCCCTGAATTTCCTCCTGTGAATATTTTGTTCTTCCTTCTAAGAAGGACTGAGGCATCCACTTTCTGGCCTTTCTCCTTTTTGACCTTCATAAGGTCTGTGAATTGTTTCTTTGTTATTCTGAGCTGTTTGGGCTAGTTTGCACTTACCAGTGAGTATATACCATGTGTGTTTCTTTGTGACTGGGCTACTTCACTCAGGATGATAGTTTTTAATTCCATCCATTTCCCTAAAAATTTAATGAAGTCATTTTTATTCATAGATGACTAGGAGTCCATTGTTTGAATGTACCACATTTCCTATATCCATTTCTTTTTTATAATATATCTGGGTTCTTTCAAGCTTCTGGCTATTATAATTAAGGCTGCTATGAGCATTGTTGAGCATGAGTCCTTGTTATATGTTGGAGCGAATTTTGGGTATATGCCCAGGAGTGGCATAACCAGGTCTTCAGGTAGTACTATGTTCAATTTTCTGAGGAAGTGCCAGAATTATTTCCAGAGTGGTTGAACCAGTTTGCAATCCCACCAACAATGGAGGAGTGGTTTTTTTGGTTTGGTTTTGTTTTTTTTGTTTTTTGTTTTTTGTTTTTTGTTTTTTTGTTGTTTTGTTTTGGTTTTTTTTTTTTTTGTTTGTTTCATTTTGTTTTGAATGTTTTCTCCACATCCTCACCAGCATCTGCTGTCACCTGAGTTTTTGATCTTAGTCATTCTGACTTGTATGAGGTAGAATCTCAGGGTTGTTTTGATTTGCATTTCTCTGATGACTAGGGATGTTAAACATTTCTTTAGGTGCTTCTCAGCAATTTAGTATTCCTCAGTTGAGAAATCTTTGTCTTGATCTGTACCCCATTTTTAATAGGATTATTTGATTCTCTGGAGTCTAGCTTCCTGAGTTCTTTGTATATATTGGATATTAACCCTTTATTGGATGTAGGATTGGTAAAGATCTTTTCCAAATCGTTTGGTTGCTGTTTTGTCCCATTGACAGTTCCCTTAGCCTTATAGAAGCTTTGCAATTTTATGAGGTCCCAATTATTGATTCTTGATGTCTAAGCTATTGTTGTTCTGTTCAAAAATATTTCCCCTATGCCTATGTGTTCTAAATTCTTACCTGCTTTCTCTATTAGTTTCAGTGTATCTGATTTTATGTGGAAGTACTTGATAGGCTGGCCACTCTCCACCTACCTATTCAATATAATACTAGAAGTCCAAACTGGAGCAATTCAACACCAAAAGGATGTCAAAGGGATACAAATTGGAAAGGAAGAAATCAAAATATCAGTATTTGCAGATGATATGATTGTATACTTAAGTGACCCCAAAAATTTCACCAGGAATTTCTAAACCTGATAAATAACTTAGCAAAGTGGCTAGATGTAAACTTAACACAAACAAATCAGTAGCCTTCTTCTATTCAAAGGATTAACAAGTTGAGAAAGAAATTAGTATATGGACACCTTTTACAATAGTCACAAATGATATAAAACACCTTGGTGTGGCCGTAACCAAGCAAGTGAAAGATCTATATGACAATAACTTCAAGTCTCTGAAGAAAGAAGTTGAAGAAGATCTCAGAAGATGAAAAGATCATCCATGCTCATAAACTGGCAGCATTAATATATTTAAAATGGCCATCTTGCCAAAAGCAATCTTCAGATTCAATGAATCCCCGTGAAAATCTCAACTCTTCTTTTTCCCAGAGTTAGAAAGAACAATTTGTAAATTCATTGGAATAACACAAAACCCAGGATAACAAAAACTATTCTCAACAATAAAAGAACTTCTGGGGGAATCACCATCTCTGACCCCAAGCTGTATTACAGATCAATTGTGATAAAAACCACGTTATATTGGTATGGAGACAGGCAGGTTGTTAAACGGAATAGAACTAAATAAACCCACACACCTATCTGATCTTTGACCAAAGAGCTAAAAACATCAATGAAAAAAAAAAACAGCATCTTCAACAAGTGTTTCTGGTTCAACTGGCAGTCAGCATGCAGAAGAATGCAAATCGATCTGTTTTTATCTCCTTGTGCAAATTCCAGTCCAACAGGATCAAAGACTTCCACATAAAGCCATGTATATCTAATCTTTAACCTGGAGGGAAAGAGGTATGGAAGAGAGAGAGAGAGGGGGGGGGGGAGGGAGGGAGGGAGGGAGGGAGGGAGAGAGGGAAGGAGGGAGGGAGGGAGAGAGAGAGAGAGAGACATAGAAACAGAGAGAAAGAGAAAAAGGGGGTGGCAGACAGAGACAGAGAGAGACAGACAGAGAGAGACAGAGAGACACACAGAGAGAACAAAACACAGAGACAGAGGAAGGCAAAAAAAGAGGAGAGAGATAAGGAAGAGGAAGAGGAGGAGGAGGAAATGGAAGAAAAGGAGGAAGAGGAAGAGGAGCAGGGGGAGGAGGAGGAGGAGGAGAAGGAGAAGGAGGAGAAGGAGAAGGAAAGAAGAAGAAGAAGGAGAAGGAGGAGGAGGAGGAGGAGGAGGAGGAGGAGGAGGAGAAGAAGAAGAAGAAGAAGAAGAAGAAGAAGAAGAAGATGATGATGATGATGATGATGATGATGAAGATGATGAAAAGAAGAAAAGAAGAAGAAGAAGAAGATGATGATGATGAAAAGAAGAAAAAAGAAGAAAAAGAAGATGATGATGATGATGAAAAGAAGAAAAGAAGAAGAAGAAGAAGAAGAAGAAGAAGAAGAAGAAGAAGAAGAAGAAGATGAAGAAGAAGAAGAAGAAGAAGAAGAAAGAAGAAGAAAAGTCGTAACTGAATCTAACACACCTTTTAAAACCTCATAGCCCAAACCCAGTGACAAACCTTCTTCAACAATATCACACCTCTGAACTTTTGGTCTAAGATTCACTTATCAGTGAGTGTATACAATGTGTGTTCTTTTGTGACTGGGTTACCTCACTTAGGATATATTTTAATTCCATCCATTTGCCTAAGAATTTTATGAAGTCATTGTTTTTAATAGCTGGGGAGTACTCGATTCTGTAAAGAGCTGTCTGTTCAGGGGCTCTACCAGACCCTGAAAAATACACAGACTGATGCTCTTAACCAACCATTGGACTTTGAATGTGGTACCCAATAGAGGAGTTAAAAAAAGGACTAAAGAATCTAAAGGGATTTTGAACACCATAGGAAGAACAACAATATCAACCAGCCACAACACCCAGCTCTCCCAGAGACTAAACCACCAACCAGAGAGTACACATGGAGGAACCCACGTATATGTAGCAGCCACATATGTAGCAGAGGATGGCCTTATCAGGCATCAAAGGAGAGGCCCTTGGTCCTGTGAATGCTCAATGCTCCAGTGTAGGGAATTCCAGGAATAGGAGGTGGGAGGGGGTGGGTGAGTGGATTGAGGAGCAGTCTCATAGAGGTAGGGGAATGGGGAGTGGGATATGAGTATTCCAGAGGAGAAACCTAGAAAAGGGATTACATTTAAAATGTAAGTAAATAAAATATCCAATAAAAATATTTTTAACAATCAAAACAACAACAACAAAAACCAATATCACATCTCAAAATCATTACTAATTATCCTCATATTACGGATCAAGCATTCAAATATATGAGTTTAAAATGGCCATTTATGTTGAAACTACCACACCACATTTGTAATTATATATCTTACTTGTTTGTTTTTTTAACCCATAAACATTTGCTTTGTATTTGGTGGAGATGAGAGGCATGTCATGTGTTTGTGTGTGTGTGTGTGTATTATTGTTTGATAGCATGTGTGTGTGAATGTGGGCACATATGTTTGTATATACATGTGCACTTTCAGATCCTCCCATTTTTTTCTTCTTCTGTGGGGCTGTGGTTACAGTGAGTCACACCACATGTAATTTATTGCTTTGCTTTAGCAATGACTTTCAGTTTCCCAAAACATTTTGGAGACTGTCCTTTTCTATGCTAGCTTCACATTTCTTGATTATATGAATTTTATTTTACGTGGTAATATCCTTTTTAATTTTTGCTTTAATATGATGTATTACCTCGAATCACAAATGACTAGCTTCCAGAATGCTTAAAAGTTTTTCCTCTCCATTAAAGAAGTTTAGTCTTTAGGAACTTCCTTTAGCATATGGTAAGAAGAAAGATTCTTGTGTATGTCTTATTTACAAGTGGCCAATTTCTGCTCCATTGTTTGTTGAATCTACTTTCATTGCTTCATAATACCATCTGTGTCTCACAACAAACTTAAAAGCAGCACAATTCTTGTCTTTATTCAATGACAATTGCCTGTATTTCTACCCTCATGGCCATACTGCTTAATAATTATGATGTCCTATTTCCTTTAAGGCCTAACATTAGATACAAATAGCTCCTAATTTTATACCCTTCCCCCTTACCTCCAACCACCACTGTTTGAGTTTGCGTCATACATCTACTTGAATTGTCTTTGTCTTTCTTTTGTTTATTTGCCAACAGAAAATAAATAATTCAGAAAATTATTATAAATTCCCAATGGAATAGTTGAAAATTATAAAACATCTCGGGCAACTAGAGTCAACTTTAAATAACCAGGCTACACAATATGAAATATGTTCTATCTTTTCATTGACTTATCACTATGAAAAGTAATTAAAAGTATTACATTCTTTTTAATAACAATGTTTGTATCAATAAATACATAGCATATATATATATAGTATTTATTGATATAATGCATACATATTGAAATTATATTTCTCCTTCCTCTTATTATTATTACTCTTTGTCCTGAGATAGGGTTTCTCTGCATCACCCTGGCTCTTCTCAAACTTTTTCTGTGGGCCATGATGGCCTAAAACTCAAAAGATTCACTTTCTTCTGCTTCCAAAATGCTGGGTTTAAAGGCCTGTGCACCAGGCTTTAAAATTATACTTCTAATTGATAAACACTTGTATTTATTAAACTAGAAATGATGATGTTTTCTTAATCTTATATATAGGGATTAGGTTAAATTACATTATTCAATGAGAAAAAAGTGATCTCAGTATGTTATAATTGTTCAAACTTAATATTGTTTCAGAATGTCCCCCACACTTGCTATAGTAATACATATAGGAGAAAATGCTTATTTTTCCAAAAATAAAACAACTATTTGATTTAAGGATTTCAAAGGTACTCTTTGAAAGAGTAAGAAAATAATAATTTGACAATCTCTAACAAATTATGTAAAAAGACTACTACTTAAAATGTGACAGAAATGAATATTAAGTAGAAAATTCCACAATAAATATTTATGCCACTTAACTTAAATTTAATAGAAAGAACATATTTATAATACACGTTGAAATTCAGAACTATATCAAAACCATATGCATTTTGTGTTTAGAAAAAAAATTAAAGGAGTAACAAATGAGAAATTCTGAATAAAATAATTTCATCAGTGTTACAGAAATTTAATCTGAATTTCAACTTTCATTTTCTTTCACAAACATTTTCTTAGAGAGAAATCTTTTTATTCTTGAAATAACATAATAAGTAGAATAAAAGTGTCCTTTTTGTAACTCTGTTTTGTGAAATAATGATTTTCATGAACCAGAACTAAAATAAATACATTATAAAAAGAAAAAAATGGAAATTTCACATAAGAATACTGATGCAATTTTTTAATAAAGCATCCAAAAATAAAATCCATCAAAGTGTAAATATCTTTACTAGTAAAGAAGAATCTATTTCAAGAATGTGAAAACTTAATTTTAGAAGTCCATCTGGTATGATTTTGTCAGTTATTTTTCCATTGCTATGAAGTGAAATCATGGCCAAGCTGATCTACAAAAGAAAGCATCTAGCTGGGGATGTGCTTGCAGTCCACAACCAGCACGTTGGAAATCATGAAAATATAGTCACATTGACTGTTGAAGTGAATGAATTTTCAAAAGACTGTGCTATCTCATTCCTTCAAAATTTACTTTACAATGCTACTCCCAGACAAGAAGCTTCTCGTTCCTGGTGTGCTGTGTTCCTGTGCTGATCAATGTCATTTGGTGCTGTCCTTTAAGGAAAGTGAATGTGGAACAGTTGGACACAGTGCATTTAACATAATGTCATGCTTTAGTAATGCAGTGTATTAATGTAAGTAAATACATCTGTTACCTCTATTCTGGGTCAGTCCCTTCAGAGAGCCTTCAAGGAGACATTTGTACTATGCTGCACTGACTGCATCTAGAAGGAGTTACAAAGGTTCTTTTATTCCAGCCATAAACCAATACTTACCTTTTAGCATTTTTCAAAATGTACAAGATTTCTTACTAATGGAAAAGCCATGTCAAAATAACCTCTTTAGGTTCAGTTTTCACCTCTATTTTTCTTGCTTCTCTCCTGCTTGGTTCTATTGTAAAAATAAATAAATAAATAAATAACTTCTGATATCATAGTTTAATATCATTTTGTCCAATAATGTTATATGGTCTTCCTTTTCTTGAATCAATGTAAGAATTTTATTAAGATGTGTTTGGATTTCAAGACACTTAAATGCATACACAGCAAAATAGTTTGTATTACAGAATACGGTCCTTGTACTTCCAACTTGTTTTCCAATTTAACTACAGAGAGAGAGAGAAATGATACCTAGCATATGACTTTATTCCCAGTACTGAAGAAGCAGAGGCAGGCAGAGTTGTCCATTTGAAGCCAGCCTCGTATTCCTTACTGGTTCCAGGATATCCATAGCTACACAGTGACACACTGTCCTCAAAATAATAAAAAATAATAACAAAACAAATAAGTCAGCAATTTTGATCTTGATGTTTCCTATAAGATACTAAACATAATTAAGCCAAGAAGATCTAGTGATGTGAAATCTATATCACAAACTCCCTTTTATAAATCTACAAGTAAATTATAACAAAGTAAAATACAACTTTGGAAGTTGTTAAAATCTTGACTATGTATGCAAAATGTAAGTAAGTAAGCTTAATATAATGAGTTTAGTTCAAGTGATTCATAATCCCACATCTAATTTAAGACTGGAGTTT
Source organism: Micromys minutus (assembly GCF_963924665.1). NCBI lineage: Eukaryota > Metazoa > Chordata > Mammalia > Rodentia > Muridae > Micromys > Micromys minutus. Next base: position 11,595,455 of record NC_137980.1, read on the forward strand.
AGGAGCTATTTCATAATAATCGAAAAATAGTGCATGAATAGTTTCAGTACTAAGGAGTATGATTTTATAAACATGAGGGCTCTTGGAGAGGATTGCACAAGGGAATTAGCCTTTCTATAAGACCTGAGATAAGCATATACATTCAAATTGTGCACATGTAATCTCAAAGAAAAGAAAACGGTAGCAGAATACTTTTTGCAAGCAGTCAAGAGTAACATATTTTATGAAAATTATAGATCTTATTTCAGGCCAAAACATTGCACTATCCATGCACCAGGTATGAGCTTCATACATATTTTCAAATATATTTTACTATAGAATTTAGTAAGCATATACTCATGAGAACATATAAAGATTTTATTCTCATACTATACTGTTTTATTTTCTATATTTTAGTAAATTCAGCAAAGTAAGTACTGTATAAAGGAGTCATTGATGAGATACCAAAGTCTGTATCTAAAGGAGATATTTTAAGACTAGAGTCACAAGTATAAAATCATTATTTCTTAGTTCACTCAGGAAAATAAATGGAAATGAATATAAACACATAAAAATGCTTACATAAGACACTTAGGCCATACATATACATAAGTATGAATAAGCAAATCATTTATATTTTATAAATATTCTCAGAGGAAAATCTATAGATATGTGTTATAGCCCTGGGATAACTTGTCATGACTGATGTTAAAGAAATTAATCCTCCTATAAAAACCACTAAGGCCTGGGTTCTATCAAATTATAGCATCACAGTACTTCTAACACTTCTGATTAAACATTTGACTGGAAATAATTTATATCCATCTTATTGGTATCTTTGCACTGTGTTCATTTTATATTTTGGATAAAATATATTTATTGTATGTATCCTTTGAGGCAGTCAACTTTCTGTAGTAGCATGTATTGCTTTAATCCATCAATGATACTGAACCTGTTAAGTCATCCCATGTTTTTCTCTAGCTAGCCTCTTAGACACCTTATATGGTTTTGCTATAACTATTAGCATTGAGGATATGCTGTTTTCAAATATTTTGAAGTATTAACCTCATGCCTGACTTTTGTGAGGTCTTGTTCTTACTATTTGCTTTTGATTACTCTAAAAGAAAAAAAAAAGCACATGTGTCTAACATTCTTTGCTTTGTTATTGTTAGCTTAGTCTAATAGTTAATTACTCTAAAACATTGTGTGTGTGTGTGTGTGTGTGTGTGTGTGTGTGTGTCCAGTTTTAATTAGGAAAGTTTAACATTATGTACACATGATCTTATAAATCAAAATGATATAAGAATAATTTGGAAGTTTTGAAAGTTTTATTTTAATTGTGGACACATAGATCCTCCAGCAAGAAGGCTACTCAAAACTATGTTATGTACCTTGGCAGCTTGACTAATATTGCCAGTCATTTCATCTTCAATGAGCATGGTACAGTTTGTCATTATAATGGATTTTCTCTGTGAATATTTACCTTCAGATTTTCTTTTCATTTGTAGCTAACAAATTAAGAATATATATATGTATGTATATGTACATATACATACATATATATATATATATATATATATATATATATATATATATATATGCTGTGTGTTTGCTCATAATTTTAAGTACTCAAAATATCTAGTGATTACTCTACTAAAAGGGTTTTGCTAAGATTAGATATATTAAGGTAACTCATTCTCCTCTTATTGAAAATAGATTACGTTCTCATACAATATATTCTGATTATAGTTCACCTCATGTAACTGTCCCTAGTTGGTCCCTATCTCCTTTAACTTCTGGAACCACACCCTTCCTGTCTCTTATTAGAAAAGAACAGGGTTCTAAGAAATAACAAACCAATATAATAAATTAAATATGATGAGATTAATCAAACGCCATCGTATTGAAGTTGGTCACAGCAACCTAACAGGAGTAAGAAAGAATCAAGGTGGAAGTCGAAAGAACCAGATGCCTATTCGTCTCACACTCAGAATCCCCATAAGAATAAAAGCTAAAAACAGATCCATATAGGTCCTACGCTTGCATCTCAGTCTCTGGGAGCTCACGTGTGCCTTGTGTAGTTAATTGAGAGGAGATTGTTCTGCTGATGATCTCCATATCCTTTGGCTCATGCATGTTTTCTACTTTCTCTTCTGAGGGGCTCTCTGAGTTCTAGGGGGAGTGATTTGTTTTGTTGGAAACCTCCAATTTAGACTCTCTCCCCACATAATATTTGGCTGTGGGTTTCTGCATCTGTTCCCCTCAGCTGGTAGAGGAAGATTCTCTGATGTTGGCTCAATAGGGCACTGATCTATGAGTATACCAGAATAGAATTAGGAGTCATTTTATTGATACAATTTTTTTAGGCCAGTGGTATTTGTTATGTACTCTAGGTCTCTGGGCTATCTATTCTCTGGTTTTGGTTACCCAGGTTGTGTTGGGTATGGGTTCCTTCTTGGGGACAGGCCTTAAATCAAATCAGACATTTTTTGGCTACTCCCACAGGCTCTGTGCCACCATTGCCCTAGCTTATTTTGCAGGCAGGGCAGGATTTTGGGGGTTTTGTTTCTTTGTTTTGTTTTGTTTATTTTTATTTTTGGAATTGTGTTTCAATTATCCTGCAGAGTACCTTCTCTCACTGAAAATATTAGAACATAGGGGTAAAAGTTCCATGTAAGTACCCACTTGAGTTCACCATATTCAACAATGAGGTCCTTCTGTCACTTTGTAAAGAGCAACACTGTGTTGGCAACAGCCTGGATTACTTGGATATTTCCATGAGACCCCCTTCCCCCATTGGCTAACAATTCAATTGAATTGAACAGAGTCCTGCAACTAGGACTTGGTGAAAAGAGAAGTCCATTTGAAACTCTATTTCTCTCACCATGAAGAGACCTCATTTAAGGTCATCTTCATATGTTTTACAAACCTGATGTTAAAGAAATTAATCCTCCTATAAAAACCACTAAGGCACTAGGTTTCCTTATTAGCCCTAATGGGCTCTTCTGTTCCAGATGTGTTCTCTTCCTGTACCGTGTCCTCCCTTTGTTTCTGTATTTAATCTTCCAGTTCCCATCCTCTCCCACTCCAAGTACACTCATTTATGAGATGTGTTTCTCCTTCCCATGGAGGTTTATCCTCACCCACTCATCAAGACCTTTGCTCTCTACTTGTCCTCTCTAGGTCTGAAGATTGTAGCTTGAATATCATTTACTTAGCAGTTAATAGCCACATATAAAAAAATAAAAAAAATAGCCACATATAAACAAATGTATCTTTCTGGATTTGGCTTACATTCAGGATGCTTATTTTCTTGGTTATATCCATTTGCCAAAATGTTCATGATATCATTTTTTAAACTGCTGAGTCATTTTCCACTGTGTAGGTGTATCATATTTCTCTATTCATTTTTCTGTTGAGGGACATCTAGGCTCTTACCAGTATCTGTCTATTATAAATAAAGCCACAATAAATGTGGTTGAGCAAGTGTCCTTGTGGTAAGATTAATTATTAAAGTAATCCTTTATGATATTTTCAGAAAGCTTTTCAAGAGCATGCAGACAAATTTTGACTACATATGGTAAATTTGGGCATTTGGAATTGATGAATAGCAAATAGTCTCAATTCTAACCTAAAGGAAATTACATTGTTTTCTAAATTATATGGAAGTTATTTGTTGCCAATATTATTTGTTTTCTCATTCAGCCTAGTTTTAAGAATTTTAACACAACCCAAATTATTATCATATATTGCTCTACTCTTTGATCAATGACTTATATTAAATAGTCAGTTATTGACTAGTAATGACTCTATCAGGTGTAGAGTGATTCAATTAAGGATCATTCTAAATTTTATTCATAGATTAAATAAGGTCCCTGCGTAATCAGAATCAGTCTTGAAAGAAGATATGTTAATTCTACTCTCTCCTGAGCCAACCTTGTTTTTGATGAACTCAGCAGAAAGTCACTTTCAATGACACTCAGAAAAGAATGATTCTTCTTCGAAGGTTTTTCAGAATATAGAAGTTGGAGAAAAAGATAATAGCTAGCCTGCTATCATTAATTATTAAGAACTATTAATTATCAAGCAACAGTTTTCAAAACAATTCAAGAGTAAAACTTATAATTTACTATTGAAATTATCTACTTATAAAATAACAAAAGAAATATGTATTCTCCCTCAGTAGAGCATTATTTAAACGAATCAACAGCATCATATCTGTCTGGCTACGCAAGTCTGGCTATTCATATTTTTTCAATCCAAGCATATTTAATAAGATTTATATTGGTTTACTAGAAATTTTAAATGTTTTCTTAGATTTAATAATATTTCAATAAATTCCATTTGGGTAAAATGTTTAGTATGAACAAAGTCTCACAGAATTTGAGTAATCATTCCAAAACCTCCTTCAGAGTTGATAAAACAGAGTCAAAATTAAGTCTTTCTGTATTGAGCTCCTGAGAATGTTACTTATAGCATTTTAACTCATTCAATTTGTTGAAAATGATTACAGCAGCTTTAATCTCCTTCCAAGTCACTGAAGTATGCACACAGATTTTCCAAGCTAAGGGAGGCACGCATCTTTTACAGCCTTAGTATGAGATTCTGACATCCCAACCACTAGAACCAATGCCTCAACAAAAGGTATCTACAACCTAGTGGACACATTATTGCAGCCAGCAGCTCAAACCTTGAACAGCCCCCCCCCCCCTTTGCTCTATTATATCCATTGAAAAAGAGAATCCAACCCCAATATTGCAAAAATATCCCAGAGAACAGGGGATACAACACATGAGCTGCTGATTTTCTTCTAACCTGTAAAACTGTTCCTTCTAGTAACATTACAGGAATACCTCATGTACAATGGGCAAAGGATGGATAACACATGAAATTTCCTGGCCCTGAGATTCTGCATCTTGAGGCAAAAACTGGCAATGATATGATGATAAGTAAATTAACAAATAGGAAAATAATTATTCAAACAAAAAATTGTTTTAATTAAGTGTAAAGACTACTTCAAGCTTGGCATTATCTAAAACATAACACATCTTATTTGAAGAAACACAGAAGGAATCAAAGAAAATTGTCCTTTCACTAGTTTCAATTGAGCCAAGTAACTGTCTGATGGGGACTAGAAAAGATGCCAGAGGCGGTGCTGATATAGGAAGATCTGAAAGGAAAGCAAGACAACTTCCTGATGAAAGATGATTAGTAAAGGCATCCTTTGTGATCAACGCTAACAATGTAAGGATTCTTCTCTCTTCTCAAATATCAGTATAAAAAGAACACATGTTACAAAATCAAACTGACTTTTTAAAATATACAGTACAACACAGAAAGCAAAGGAGTCCTGAGGATATGAAGAAAAGCAGAACAATTACCTTTTCTGCATATTGAACAGTTGCAGGATTTTATGTGAAGATGCTATTCTCAAAAATACATGGGGGAGTGAAGCTAATGCTAAGACGGTAAGGGAGACATTGTAACAGTTTTTATCCAGGGAGGATAAACATTCGAATGCTGTGGATACATTACTAAAGATAAAAACACTAAAATTAAAGACAAGAGGGAGAACTCTAAGAATACAGGGTAGGATTATAAAAACTGAAGGTTGACAGGCAAAATGCTACAAATAAAAAATTACCCTAAAAGTAAAGCTTCAGTATCGGCTTTTAGCATTAAGAAGTCAAAAGAAGCAAAACAAATTTTAAAAATATAGACATAAAGTATTTATGTATGAAATTCTCAAAAAATAAAAAGTAAATGAAGATAAACACGGGGCAAACGAAACCTTTAAGTCCCATTGTTTTCTCAGGGAACACAGTGTAGCTTGTGAAAAATTTATCACATTTACCCATATAAGCATACATGAAATCCTCATCGAGAGATATTCTAGTAAATGGTGATGACCGATAGTAATAATTTTTTAAAAAGCATAAATTTCACAATAAACATTCAGGCATGAATGCAGAAAAATATATGTCACTAAAAATTATAAAAAGTAATTATAAAAGTATAGTATGCTCTGTAATATACATAATTACAGAGGTGTTCACATGTATGCATGTATATACATATTTACATATGTACATATAAGTATGTATTCCTAATAGTTTAATTTTAAATTTGAATGGATAAAAAAGGATGAGATAGTAGAAATTATAATACTTGTAAATAATTTTAGCATATCCAATTTTAAAGGTCATTTAAGACACAAAATATGTGTCAGATCCTATGAGAGTCTCTCAGGTGACAGCTATCACAGGCTTCTGTCATTATGCACTTCTTGGCATCCACAATATTATCTGTGTTTGGTGACTGCTAATTGGATGGATCCCTAGGTGGAGCAGTCTTCGGATGGTCTTTCCTTCAGCCTCTGCTCCAACTTTGTCTTTGTATTTCCACCTGTGAGTATTTTGTTCTAAGGACTGAAGCATCCACACTTTGGTCAATCCACATCTTCTTGAGCTTCATGTGGTCTGTGAATTGTCTCTTGGTGGTTATTCTGAGCTTTTGGACTAACATCCAAAGTGAGTGCATACCATGGATATTCTTTTGGGACTTGGTTACCTCACTCAGGGTAATATTTTCTATTTCCATCCATTTGCCTAAAAATTTTAGGAATTAATTATTTTTAATAGCTGAGTAGTACTCCATTGCATAAATGTACCACATTTTCTGTATCCATCACTCTGTTGAAGGATATCTGGCTTATTTCCAGTTTCTGGCTATTATAAATAAGGCTGCTATGATCATGGTGGAGCATGTGTCCTTGTTGTATGTTGGAGCATCTTTTGGGATTTACCAGGAGTGGTATAGCTGGGTCTTTAGATAGTACTATTTTCAATTTTCTGAGGTACCTGCAGACTGATTTCCAGAGTGGTTGTACCAGCTTGCAATTCCACCAACAATAGAGGAGTGTTTCTCTTTCTCTTCATCCTTGCCAGCATCTGCTGTCACCTGAGTTTTTGATCTTAGTCATTCTGACTGGTGTGACATGAATTATAAAGTAGGAAAGTCAAGCAAAAAAGCAAACATAGAGCTATATTTATGATAGTATTATGTCACCACTTCCAAGATTTATTATGTGCACAACTTAGGACATAGCAGTGCAGTGTTGTTAAAAGACAATGTTTTATCAATGCTTGTGTGTGTGCTGTGTCATCTGGACCGGCAAGGAACAGCAAATGTACTTATGCAACAATGCTAGCTGACTGTTTATAGAGAATTGGGAAAGATAAACATTCACATCGTGAATATTCTTGCAAAACAAAACACCAATTGATAACTATTTTATCTTATATTCATTCACTTTAAAGTCAGCACATATTGTCTTATATGTTTTGCAGTCTGTCTCCCTACTTAATTTCATTCTCATGAAGACACAATGTCTATTCCTTAGTGTCTTTCAAATGCAAAGTTTCAACATGCCAGATTACTAGTTCTCCAATATCAGCTGCCTCCATGCTCTTATATCCTTACCAACAAAATCTTATGCCTGTCTGCCATATCCAACTGTGCTGAGCTGAGCTGTCTGGTAGTCATGGGTAGAAGAAGGGAAGGAAAAACCCTCAGATATATCCAATTGTTCCTCATTTCTTCTTGGAGTATATAGAGACATATGCTATCCTAGCTTCATTTGTAAGTATAAGGCAGATGGTGTTATGTTTTTTTTGCAATTAATACTCATGTTAAAAGATTATTATTTGAAAATAAAGCTTTTTAAATAAAAAAGACACAAAATATTATACAAAACAAATGTGTTATATTTGAATAAGGAATGGTTAAAGTGTTATAGTGTCTGTGGTGGTTTGACTAAAAACTGCCCCCATAGTCCCTTAGAGAGTGGCAATGCCAGGAGGTGTGGACTTGTTGGAGTCCGTGTTGTCTTGTTGGAGAAGCACCACTGGAGGTAGGCTTTTAGGTCTCAGATGCTCAAACCAGGTGCTGTATGGCATTTTCTTCTTGCTGCCTTCAGAACTGGATGTAGAACTCTCAGCTTCTTCTCCAGGACCATGTCTGCATGCACATGGCCAAGCTTCCCACCATGACAACAAATGTACTGAACCTCTGAAATGAAAGCCAGCCATCAATGACCTATCTTCCTTCATAAGAGTTGCTATGCTCATAGTGTGTGTTCACAGTAATAGAAATTCTACCTAAGATGATATCAAATATAAAATAAAAGTACATGTTCATCTATAGGAAATGCCAATACTAGATATAGTATCAATAACATCTAAGTAGTCATTCAAATGTAAATCAGAAGATCAAGACGACACTAAAAAGCGTAATCTATAGATTGCTTGACTGTACATTTTTAAAAATTATTTTATTGGATACTCTCTGTATTTATATTTCAAATATAATCCCCCCATTTAACGAGGAAGAGACATGAGATTTTATTGTTTCCATACACATGTATTATTATTCCATTCCAACTGTCTTATTTTATTATGAAAAAACCACATTACAGGGTGCATTTTACAGCAAATTTTCTTCTATTTTACAAGCATGGAATACTTGGGCTGTAATTTCATGATGTTTCTGATTCTCAGAAAATTGTGATAATGTAACTTGAAAAACAATCAAAGATGTTTTCTAGAAAATCCATGTTGCCAAGTTGTACTTAGGGTGAATAGATCACATTTCCTGTGTAAACTGGAGATAATTTATATAACTATTAAGTTATTTTCAATAACTCAAAATAATTTTCAATAATTTCATTAGACTGTGTATATAGAAAAATGAAAATTAAATGTCATTCAGTGCCATTTGAGGACATTAAATTTAATATTCCCATTTTATTGGGGTATCATAAACATAAATGTTTCTATAAGAGAGATTTTGTGAACAGTAGAGGGAAATACCTACACAGTGAATGAAAGCCTCTAATTGTGGAACAAATTGAAACAATGCATGCTGTGATTCAAATAGCAGGTTCCTTTGGTCTATAAAGAAACAGAAAAGCAATGAACAATGAAACATAAATGGAGCTTAGCATATATTCTGGCTGTACGTAAAAAAAACTGCAGACAAATGACTATCAAGATGAACGGATAAAATAATTTTCATAGAGCATGTATTTATAATAAAGAATATAATTTATTCTTTAACCACAACTTATTATCAAACTTATTTTTGTTGGTTACTATTATTACCATTATGATTATGTGTGAAACACTCAAGATACAAACGTACAACACTACCAAGCTGCATGTACAATGAGATCTAAGCATATGAAAATATCCCGATGCAAAAATTATATACAAACCAAAGAATAAAGAAGTGGTGTTAACTTCAGATAGTACAATTAGAGCTCACTGCAAGCACATTCTTTCTATGTGTACTCTGATACCAGTATTTTCACAACTGTATATTTTGTGTTAATTTCAATTTTTTTTTAGCCTTCTTTATCTTGTGACTAGATGATAAGAACAATGGGGTTTTCTGAAAAGGTTCACTTTAGTGGAAATATTGAAGAGCAGAACCCATTTGTTTTTATTTATAAGCGATTTTTATGGAACTCCTCATGAGCAAGGTTTGCCATAAATTACTACATTGGAAATTGAGTGGTGAGGTGATCAGGACAGTGTCGCAGCCTCCGGTGTGTGATGTCAAGCCTGGCATTAATGTCTACTTGACAGAACACGGTGTCATTTGGGAAGACAGATTGCCTGAGAAATTCTCTCTATCCCATTGGTTCCTTGGCTTGTATGTAGGGATTTTCCTTATTGCCAAGAAATTTGGAGGGCTCAAATGTGTCAGCATCAGCCTTAGGCACGTATGCTTGGACTATACAAGGAATACAGCCAAGTGGGAGCCAGGAGGAAATCAAAAAGCAACATTCTTCCATAGTATCTACTTTAATTCTTGCCTCCAGATCCTGCGCTGAGTTCCTGTCCTAGGTTCCCTTAGTGATGGGCTGTAAGCTGGAATCTAAATACATCTTTTCCTTCCTCAAATTGTTTTTGTCTTTGGTAGTTATCAAAATAAGAGGCAAACTAGCACTTATATTTAAAAATAATATTTAATCCTTGGGAGGAGAGGTGGCCTGCCCTCAGGATGTAAAGTGAACAAACTAATTAATGAATGAAAAATAAACAGATTTTTAATAATTTTAAAAATCATCTATAAAGTTATATTTTAATGCAAAACATTGGAATTTTTTCAGAAACAGAAAAATAAGAGACTGAATGATTACACCTAAAAGACAAAGTTGCTTTTATCTCCTTCCTCGTAGATTGTTATTCAGCACACAATTACTTTTACCATAAAAAGATTATTAAAATTAAACGGTTATCTCTAACAGGCTCTTAATCTCTGTAGATTGATGTCTATAAGCAGTGCTGGCGCTAGTTAGGTCAAGGCGATACATGATTGGACGCTAGAGGACAGGGACCAAGTTTTGGTAAGGCAGGAGAGAGGAGAAAGAAGGAAGAATCAGGACAGAGACTATAGATGAGGATGGTTCAAATCAAGGTGAACTAGATCCATTTTATCTTGTCTAAGTGGTCAGTTTTTATCTTTATTAATTGGCAGTGAATTTATTGTTTGGATGCATCATGGATTGAGAATTTAACTTGTAAATCTAATTGCTAAATCACAAGTGTCTGGAACCTTGATTTTACCAGGCTGTGGAGGAAGGTGTGTAGAAGCAATGGCAGAGAGGCAGCTGGAGAGTGCCGATCCAGCTCTGTCGCATGTACAGAGAGAGCATGCGCAGGCCCAGAGAACGAGATGTGTGTGTGTGCCAGGCATGGTAACTACCCCCCTAGAGGACCACAGCTTTCAGACCACAGCTTTCAGACCACGTGGCGACGTAGCAGCTGCGACTGCATGTGCCATGTGCCCCTAGTACCTGGAAAAAGGACACACTTGTTTTTAAAATAATTACCACAACAAATCACCAAGTTAAAATATTCAGTCGACCAATTTGCATCATCATAAGTTCATCATTTTAGAAGGTAAACATTACAAGCCAACAGCAAGTGGGGGAGAAAGTTCAAGCTGACATACATCTATGTGTATTTTGTAATTGAATTTAGCCATTAAATGGAAATTTTTTTCTAACTGGAGACCAGAAGAGGTGAGAACTGGATGTTGGGAATGTTGCCACATGCCAGGTGTCCAGCAAACGTGATGGTGCAAAACCACATGCACTCAGAAAGCTTCTTCTAGCACCATGCATATGTTGTATTGCTCAAGTTTTATTATTAAAATAAATATAAGAGAAGAAAATCAGTTACTGTTTTAAATGGTTAAAACTACCTTTGAAATTAAACATGGCACTACAGAGATTATAATAATGGGTTCCAGGATTCATATATTACCAACAATATAGAGCATTTAAGTATTCTACACCTTAGAATATGAAGATCAAATCACATACTGTAAGTGAATAATAAGTCGTAATAACATAACAGACTAATTGACATGTGTTTCCTCTGAAAGCACAGGCAACACATGATAACAACATTGTTCAAATGCAAGTAAGAGTTATTGTATAATCTCTGCTTAACTGGCATTTATATAATTGTTTGATTCAATGTTTAGATAAAATAAGTGTTCATAAGGACAAGTGTGTGGCTCTATCATACCTGTCCATTTGGATAACATCCGATGCCTACTGAAAACCAATTTTCTCTAGATATTATGTCTGCAACATATACAAACTATGCCTTCATACATCTATCCCACAATGGGTTAATAACCTATAAAGAAAGTATATTTCTACTGAATGTATAAAATACCTAAGCATTTCAATGTAACAGGCTTAACCTATATTAATATAATGTATAAAAGAATATTTAAACAGTGATGCAAAACATTTATAGAGTTGTTTGTAATATTTCTGTTAGTGATTTTACTCATAAATAAGAACTTTGTTTATATCAAATTTTTTCTCACTACTTTAATAAGAAATGATTACCTTTGTGTACACTCTGAACGTATGATCAAAATAGACTTCAGCTCACTTTTTCATGTTATAAATATATTTTTATTCTTTTATTAATTTTTGATATAATATAATTACATTTCTCCCTTCCTTTCCTCCCTTTTAGCCCTTCCATGTACCCTTCCCTATATTCCATCAAATCCATGGCCATTTATGTTTACTGTATACATATGTTTATATACATGCAACTCTAGGCATACATTTCCCCATTTCTACAGCCTTCTGTCAAGGTTCTGACAGAATAGTCAATTTTTTTTTTACTTTTACCTGATCTTCTAATTAATGTTTTTCATATTACTTATTCTATATTACACGTGCTGAGTTGCATATTAATTTTATTCTCACAACCCACCAGGCAGTGGTTCACTTAACATTTCTGATGAAGAGACTGAAAAAGACTGAGAAACAAAGAAAAGCAAGGAGCCATCACTTCCAGTTGAGAGAGAGTCACCAACTATTAAAACTGAGTTTAGAAACACGAAAGAATTGATAGCTGGTTGCTTTGGCCGGCAATCCCTTTGCTACAACTACAATACTTCATTTCATTGACCAAAACTCTCATGCCATATGGAAAGCACAAGATTAAGTCAGATGGCATTTTCTGGAAGGACACATAACAGCTTTCTACAGTTTAGGTTTGCTCCTGTTCATGGGACCCGGTAAGGCATCAGCTCCATATGAAACTTACAAGACTCTTGCTAACAACTTAATACATGACAGGTCTGTGTCAATCCAATTTAGACATAAGGGCAAAAGTCAAGCGATGAGCCAGCCCAGTCTTCTCAATCATCCTATTCTAATGAAACCTCTGGAAGTGAAGTCTACAGGAACAGTATTTAGTCTAGAAAGTCTATAGTTTCCCTTTAACTCAGATTTACATGAGAACCCACGGCACAGGCCATAGTCTCTGGACTGTGTATTGCTCTGGACGAGTTCTGTGCATGCCTTGTTTCAGCTCATTTTACATGGGACTTAGAATTATTTTTGTACTGAAAGAAGCCTTCTTAGAGCTGGCATTCTAAATTTAATGCAGGGAATTTTAGGATAAAATCCAGGTTGAAACAGATTGCTGCCTATGCTGCCTGTTTAAGAACAGAGGCTCGCTTAACTGAAAGGAAAACGAAAAACATTTCTAGATTTTAAAAAAAAGGCTAGAGAAAGGGAGCAGCTAGTGTGGGTGAAAAACATATCTGTTGGCAAGAACCAAGACATACAATTTGGGGAAAAAAAATCTCCACAACACCCCCTTCACAGGAAACCCAGATGAGTGTAGAAATCACCACAGAAAAATGGGCTGGAAAATTCCTCCTCACATCTGAGCTGATTCACAGACATTTTGAGCTAAAGCGTCAATGCTGAGTGGTTCATTTCTCTGAGTTTAGCTCTCTGAGCCATTGAGATCCTCAGGGGTTGAACCCTATGATACAGAGTGGTTCATGTCCGGTACCTCGTTCTTTTACAAGTTTTGAATGTCAACAGAAGGAAAACATTATGATTAATAGCAGGCTTTGACTAAGTGTCTCTGAGCAACTAAGTTTGGAGGTATGACAATTAAAGCTCAGTCAGCTGAAGAGCAGAGTGAAAATTCAAAGAATTCTCCTAATGGGAATTCAGCACTGTTTTTGTTTCTCTTTGTAATCTGTGTGATGAGTGCAGAAATCCCTTCAAAACAATCCATTAGTCCCAGAAAAAAAAAAAAAGATAAAATAATTGACATTTTGAATGAAAGTATGATGTACAAATCGGAGAATTCATGTGAACCCAGGGTGGAGGGGGAAATGAAATAACAGAATCTCAAGTTCTTTATTCACTGTTTGCCTTTGGGATATGTAGTGGTTTTGTGGCTTCTCTATGTATCTATTTCCTCGTGTGTAAAGAGATAATACAGTATGTGTCTAATCAAAGCACCAAATGTGGGGTGCACAGGAACACTCCTAAGATGAGCAGCAGCCATTTCCAGGGTAGTTTGCTTGCCTTTCGACATTCTTGCTTTACTCATGGGATATTTTAGATGACATTTCACATTAATAATATTTCATCCTGAAATATTCACAGACTGGTAGAGGAATCCCTTTATCTTAATCAATCATTTCTATTTAGTTTACTATTTTAACGGATCTTTTAAATGAGAAAAACTCCATATAAATTTAATTATACTCACACATATATGCATTTGTATACATGCTTTGTGTTTGTGTGTATATGTGTGTGTGTGTGTGTGTGTGTGTTATCTCAAAGTGTAACTCTTTGAAATATTTTCACATATTTTTGTCACCAAATACACTCTTTATACACCCCAGCTATCTATTGCCAGTCAGCACTTATACCTGACTATGGCCATCTATTGGGGTTACTTTATAATCTCATCAGAGAGAAGACTTGAAATGGAAACAAAAGAACACGATGTTTGAAAGTACTTAGGTCACTCATGGGATCATGTTGGTTAGAGATAAGATCAAGGAAGTAGCATGGAATTCTGTCAGAGGAAATAGCTAAAGACAGTGCTCTGAACAGGAAAGAAGGAAATCTATAGATCAAGGAACACAAAATAAAAGCAAAGGTGACTTCAAAACTTGCCTGCCAAGAAAAAAAATGTTTCTAAATTTAGTTTTTCTTAGTGTTGCAAGTTATTTTTAAAAAAGGATAAGAATGAGTTTAAAGATAAGCAAAGTGTCTGGGAATGGTTTCTGTCAAGTTTCATGAAAGGCATCCCTAGCCCCTGATTTTATTTATATTTTGGTAATTTTAATATGTAAGAATTTAGTTTTTCATTCACTTCATTTGTAAGAAGACAAAGTATAACAACTCAGACCCTGTAATTACACTTCATATTTTCATTCTTCTCTTTTCCCTTTTTCCCATTACCCATTATGTATGTCCTTTAGTTCCCAACACTCGATTCTATCCTCAAATTATTTGGGATTATAATTTTCTAAAGGGACGTTTTCAGAACATAATTATTACTATTATTAAATTAGATATTCCTGAATTGAACAAAATTCACAAAAGCCAGTGAGAATCTTATTTCAATTATCAAATACCAAATGCAATGTACATTACATTATAAGCACAAATGTTCAGACTGTATCAGATGGTTGCAATATAGGTAAAACAGTTAAATAGAAGAAGAACTGGTGAGCTAAACTGACAATCACTTTACTTTAAGACAATTGGTATGGTTGACCAAGACTACGATAGCAAACTCTAAATAGAAGCCACTGATAAATGCAGTCATCTCTTTCAAAGTACAAATAACCAGCAAATTTTTTTTTACTTAGCATATATGGTTTTTAATCTCTTGAGTTCAAAAGATTTGCAGATTTACAATGAGATAATTCAAGACATTTAAGGAATGTTCTCTTCTCTTTTTAGGTTGATCTTCTTGTCCCTACCAAAGTGACAGGGATCATTACACAAGGAGCTAAGGATTTTGGTCATGTGCAGTTTGTTGGTTCGTATAAACTAGCCTACAGCAATGATGGAGAACACTGGACGGTATACCAGGATGAAAAGCAGAGAAAAGATAAGGTAAATTGTTCGTGTGCTCTATAGAGTGAAGAGTTGGGCTCTGTTTAATGTTTTAACAAAACGTTTTATGTAATGTATTCCAATCACATTTTCCCTGTTTTCCAACTCTAGCCAGATGTTTCCCACCTCCCCACCCACCCAACTATGTAGGTGTTTGTCTCTTTAGAGACAGACCATGCAAACAAGTACAAAAATACATACACAACAAAAAGAAAGAAAGTGAGAAAGAAAGAAAGAAAGAAAGAAAGGAAGGAAGGAAGGAAGGAAGGAAGGAAGGAAGGAAGGAAGAAAGAACACACATACAAATCTATTCAATATATAAAACAGGAAATTATAATATATTAGCAAAGGGGCAGTAAAAAAAAGTCCCCAAGCAGTTTTGAATACATTCTAAAAGTAATAACAAACTACAGTATAAACCATGTTAAATAAGAATATGTGATAGTGAAACCCATAAAAGCAAATATTTTTTTAGTAAATGTCTCCCATAAAATGAACTAAAATGTGGGCACGTAAAATTTACTTTATATCATATAAACTTGGAGGAGGCATGAAAGTTTATCATAACTAACATGCATAAAATGCCTGCTAAGATGAATACTGTTAATGGATTAGTGGTATTAGAAGAAACACTCAGTTGAGAAAACTATTTCAGTGTGTAACTGTTCTAAAATAATTAAGAACACAGGAACTTTAGAGACAGACAAATTTTGAACAGTATGTTAGTCCATCCAAATATAACAGATTCTTTTATGATAAACCTGTCCGAATACATTATAATTTGAAAATTAAGTTTTTAAAATAAACTATCTGCTTTTTTTATGACTACATACTCCATACATACATCTGAAATTCCTATTTATTAACCTCTAGCCCTCTTGAACTCTTCATTTATTAACTGGTTTCAATGCCTACTGAACTCCAGAAAAGAGAAGGTTAGATGACTGGTTTGTAATTCTGGCCATATATTATAACACAGCCTCCAGTGGCCTGAGGTCATTGAGTTGGGCTATTACTCAGTGCCATTTATACAAAGAGCTCGACATTTCAGAAGACATCGATAGAAATGCTTAGCTCAAAGGTTGGAGTAAAGTTTAAGAAACTCACACATTTCAAGTGTTGGTGAGTTAATATCTTTTTATGTTAGATAATCCCTTTGTATTCTTGCTATGGTGGTATTGTGAACCAACAAAACATTGAGAATATCTTTCTTACTTAAGTGGTCAAGGCAGAGAATTTATAAATCGGCTCAGTTACCTATAGGTCAGGGAAACTATTTCACTGAGGTACTAGTTTAAATTCAATTCAAAGAAGCTCATTCAATGGAAGCAGTTTTAGGTTCTAATTTGAATAGCCCACATCTGTTTGTATTTTTATATGTGCAAATGCTCCATTTCATAATTCAGAATGCACACTTTACATTTTAAAATATCAGAAGCTGGTATTGGACTCTTTTGACACCACATTAACTCATTTACATTCTTTATAGAGCAGCATATCAGGTTCTATATGTTTTAATGGGAAAAAGTCTATGCCATATATTATATGATCAGGTTGCAATATATTTGGTATATTTGTATATCGGTAGCATCTCAGATCAAATACATACTAAACATTTTATTAGAATTGTTGTCATATTTATTTTATAAGCTATAAACAAAATTTCACAAGTTTTTACAAACATCGATCTAAACTCCTCTCAAGATCTATTACAAACTAGAACTTGAACTGCAGCTAAAACATGACATGTTATAAAATAGCAACTAATATTATCCATATATGTGCATATCTATCCATCCATCCATCATCTATATATCTATATCTGTATCTATATCTATGCCTAAACCTATATCTATATCTAATCTATATGTATATCTAATCTATATATTAAAAAGTAAACTAAAGGGCATTGTACATTTTTTACATAGAAGAGTATCTAACATAGCAAATACAAGAATATGTTGTACACACTGATTAAACATTTATGAGAGTATATGTAATAAACATAAGTCAAGTAAATTGTGCGCTTTTGAAAAATATACAAAATTCTATGTTTTATAATCATTATTGTAGATATTGTGCTTCTGTTTATATAAATAAGAGATACAGAGGTTATCAACATGTTCTTCCGGTGCCTAACATCACACCAATGAGTTTTTTCTGAGTTTGAGTAAGCCATTTTCAATTGACTCTTTTCATTCTTTACATATTATTCTGTATGCCTATATTTCATAAGAACTCTTTAATATTCACAAATAAGAACCCAGGCAGAAGGTTTTGCCCCAGTGAATAGACACATTACACATTTTAGAACAAACACTCGTTGTAGGCTATTCATAGATGCACATTTCGAATGAAAATATATACAGATACTTCTAACTCCTTTTGATTCCTTTGACCTTCATGATAGTTGGCTTTAACAAATTTGGAGAAACCAGTTTGAAAGTCCATTGTGGATGCAGACACAGTGTTGCAGATGGGTAACATAGTCCAGCTCTATCCAAACACTTGGCTCTTTTCCCAAAGAATTAGAAATAAGGTCTCATAGTTTTGCAATAAAGCTTGATAGCTTTATGAATCCAGAATGTTGTTTTTGAATTCTAGAGGTGGCAGCGTTGCTTCCTAAGCAGGGAGTAGTTAGAGTAATTCTCTACAGAGAATGATACATTAGATCACGGTAACCTATTTCTACTGCCCAGTTCCCCTTGGGATATATCTGATCACAATTATATGCATGTCCGATTACACAGAGACATAAAATGGTAAATTATGAAACATCCATGAAAGGTTAATATAGGGCAGTTTTGCCTTATTGAGTGGGAACCCAGAGCTAGTTCAGTGCAGACTGGTCCTCCTGGTATTCACATTCCTTTTGAAATTCACTTGGTAAAAATTTCTAAAATTGATTGCTAACAGAGGCGAGGGAGCTTATCCTATTTTTCCACATGGAAGAACACTGGTAAGGGATTGAGGAGTTCTGAGGTGGCTGGGTGTGTTCTGGGCACAGCAATGTAACACCAAGCAGATTACTGGTGCCCATGGTATATGCAGGTGAAGGAGCCAGATTTATGGGGATCTGAAGCTAAGCCAGTTCCTATGCTGGCCTTCTTCAGCAAGATTGTGTCAGAAAAACAATCAAGTGGTAACAACTCTGCTTTTCCATAAGTGGTATAAATAAAATTGTAAAAGTATATAAATGCTTTGCCTTTCTATGTCATCAAGTAACAGATCTTTAGAAAACTTATGAAATAAGTAAATATGCATATAGCAGTATCTGAATGTACATATGGATATACTCACCTACCTATGCATATGCAAGTTCTCCTTATGACAGTGTCAGCTTCTACCCACAATTCTGTGTGCTGACAGTATTCAGTACTCTGTCTTGTCTAACTGAGCCTATGATGGCACACTCACACAGTCAACACGTACTTACAGCCATTTTCCAGTACACAGTATTACACTGAACTTGATTTTTGCCTTTTTCACAACAGGGATTCAGCTGTTATTTTTTTTTAATTTGAAAGTCAAATGTTCCCTTGCTCTTATGAAGGTGATATTTGTTTCACGCTGCTAGAGTGTGGTTTTACTATGTTTAGCAGGAAAACTACAAAACTCGACAGGCACTTTCAGTATTTAATTTTAGAGGATAGAACCAAACCAAAACAATAATAAATGTTAGGAGAGTTCATATATGGAAATATTAAAAGTTAAAATAATAAGTTTCCTTATTCAGTAGATTTCATAATTTCATAGTGAATTCATACCACAAGAGCTTTGAGGAAAAAAAGGAGCTGTCAAGTATTATTTCTTCTTTATCCTTAAAATCATCAAGTGTTTTAAAACCATGAAAGAAAATGAAAATTGTCTCAAGAAACTTTCAGAAAAGCTAAACTTTCTAAAACCTGTTTTTAGAAGATGCATGGATTCTTAAGGAATAAAGATATATATTGTTCAAGAAATGAACAAAGCATCTCTGACTACTTATGCTGGTGAACTTTCATATTAAGAAATTCAGATGTGAAGATGCTTGATCTTCACACTCATGGGAATGTCTGTCATAAACACAGCCCGTCTGCTGATTCATGCCTTTAAGTCTAGTTTCAAGAAAATAAGGCAGGAGGACCATGGATCTACAGTCAGCTTAGAAAGAGTGTCACTTCAAGATAGACAGGAAATGCAGAATGAAACTATTAAAATGCATGTATGGGAGAGATTAAGAAAGGAGTAAGAAGAAGGAAGGAAAGAAAGAGAGGGGGGAGGGAGGGAGGGAGGGAGACAGAGAGAGAGAGAGAGAGAGAGAGAGAGAGAGAGAGAGAGAGAGAGAAGCAAAGAAGCAAAAAGAAACAAAAAGCTGTATGACCCCTGCTTCAGAGAAGTTATGTATCTAATCGTCAGAGTGTTCATAGAGACTATAATTAATATAAGTAAACTAATGTTAAAAGATCATTTTAATCACGTCTGAATGAAAATTTAAGAATTGAATTAAATGTAGTTTTTGTTACTCAGAAGAAAATATATTGTCTTCTTTAGAACTTTAGCCTCTAACTAGTTATTGAATGTCAATATGATTTTTTTGTATCTGAAGAAATTTTTAACAAGCTCACAAATTACCTTCATAAAGAGCTTCACTTAAGCACTTAACAATAAACCTAATTTAGAATGAAATAATAAAACTAAAATGTAGGAACACAAGTTAAGAGGGAAAGCTGGGTTGAGGAATTTTAATCTATCAATCTGACTGCTCTAATTAAATCCAAAGACCTTCAAAGTCTGTGATCTTCCTGGACTGCAGGCATAGTCTTAGTAAATAACCTTTAAGATAAAATTAGTTGGTAGAAGGAAAGATCTGACAGAAGGAGTCAGAGAGAGGATATGCCCAAGTCTCAGGAAAACATCACAGGAAACAGAAGGTATTTCAGAGCAGCACAAAGAGAGATGTCAGTCCGGGGTCACTGAGGCAAGTACAGTGCAGTGGAGTTGGGCTCATCCCTGAGTTCATGCAGTTAGGGGCAGGTCAGCAGAGGCAATGGAAACCAGAAAATAAGAAGGAGCCAGAAGGCTCAACAACCCAAATTGTTGGTGGGTTCTAGGAACTGCCTCACATTCCTCGCAAACACCAATCTCACTCAGACAAGCATAGTTTATTGAGCATGTGCCCCACGACTTATCCACCAGGACCATAGTTCTGATTCAGAAACTGAACCGTGACCTCAAGTTAAGATCCTACAGGCGTTCTTATGCCCAAAATTCACAAATAACCATGCCACATTATTTCACCAGTCAGGATGTAGGGGTAGGGCATTTCCTTAGGAACATGTTTTTGGTGTACATTGGTTGGGGAGTTCAACTGTGGAGGGGACTTGCCTTGTCTAATATTCATGTCCTAATTGGTTTACAAGGATGGGATTTGTCACACATTCATATCTTAACTTGCCAACCAGGAGGTCACATACCCACATACATGTTTCTTCCTGCTTAGTAGGATGTCAGTTCCTAGAGAGGTCTTGGGACCTTAAGATTTTATTGCACTAAGATTTAAAATAGAAATCGTATTCCAAATAATTTCTTGTATTAGTGTAGATGATATAAGACACCAGGGTCTATCCCAGAGGTAGCTTATACCACAAAAGCTATGGCACAGCAAATGCCATTTTGTGGTTAGTTTGGGTACAAGTTTGTGGGTAACTACATAAACATTTTCACTGACTTTTTTTTTAACAACTTTATTTTACAAAACAAAGATAAATGTACAGATTTTAAACATTTTTTGCTTAAAATTATACATTTTTTGTCAGTACTTTTTTCAGATTTTAACATAATTTTTACATAAAACCATGTGAATATATTTTTTAGTCAGTACTTGATTTTTTTCAAGGTTTGATAGTATGCCTTGAAAACTTAATAGTTACAATGAGCTAAAGTACATGTAAAACAAAATGTAACATGGAAATAGTTAAAGTTTTCTTGTTTTGTAAATATTTTTTTGTTTTGTTTTGTTTTCTTTGTTTCTTGGACTTCATACAGTCTGTGAGTTGTTTCTGGGGGAGTGCAAGCCTCTGGGGTTAGCATCCCACTATCAGTGACTGCATATTATGTCTGTTCTTTTGTGACTGGGTTATCTCACTCAGGATGATATTCTCTAGATGCAGCCATTTTCTTAAGAATTTGGTTAAGTCATTGTTTCTGGTGGCTGAGTAGTATTCCATTGTGTATATGTACCACAATTTTTGTATCCATTCGTCTTCTGAAGGACATCTGGGTTCCTTCCAGCTTCTGGCTATTATAAATAGAGCCGCTATGAACATTGTGGTGCATATTATCATAGTTGGTTCCCAAGGACACAGAACATAACAGAATATGTAATCGATCTTAGCATTAGGAAGTTGGCTAGTAGCAGCAGAAACCTATGAGAAAGTTTCTGTATAATGGCAGGCTAGCCAGGTGACTGCTACCTAGGTCTTAATATTCTATCTAGGCCTTCATATTTTACCTAGACCTTAACAATTGCTAGAGTTAATTTGAAACCAAGCAGAGCAATTCAATAACATGCTGAGAGAAGTCAAATTGAATCAGTCAGCATGGAGAGGAGTTTGAGACAAAACAGCTGAGTTGAACCAGACAGCCAGAGTTCAGAAAGAACAAAAGACGGTGATCTCATTCAGCAATAAGCCTTCAAGGAGACAATTATCATTGCTAAATAAAAAAAAAAAAAATTACCTTTACAAAGCTCCTTGAAGGAGTGGCATTTGTATTCCTTCAGTCATTTTTCAGAATACTGTATCTGATCATGTTGTAGTGGAACAAAGAGCATCATTTATCCTATTCTGGAAAATTAAAATGGAGCTCAGCAAAGTGTATGCTAGATTACATTCAAGGAGGTTCCCTGTAAACATACTCAATTTCCAAGTGGATGACTTTCTTACAGATAAAAAAAATCTTGGGTCTCAACTCCTTTCCCTTTCCCAACATTTATGTGAAAATAGCCATGACTAGACCAAGAGGATAATTTGACATATAAAAGTTCTTATCAACAAAAGTACAGTGACCTGAATTTAATCCTTGGCACCGACACCTTGGAAAGCAAGGATTCCTATTGCCAAATTGACCTTGACTCATGTACTGTGGCATGCACACAAAATATGTAAATAAAATCATAATAAAGATAGCAATGTTAATATATCTAAACCTCAACTTCAACAAGATGGCAAATGCCTCCTGCTGTACCTCCTAAAGGGATCACTATCAAGGAACTGAAATTAAATTAGAAAGTTTGAAACCCCTTAAATGGAATTAATAGTAAGACAACCGTCAGGGAGAGGAAAAAAAAAATTGGCAAGGTTATCTCTTTGAAATGTGATTGGAATGAAAATTTTTTCGCATTTGTGCAGGGTTTATTTTTTCAATTTAATTTTACTTTTTTCACTTATTTACTTTACATTCTTCTCACTGCCGGCTTCCCAGACACCTCTCCCACAATCCTCTCCCCACCACTCCCCCATGTCTTCTCTGAGATTCCTTCCTGAATATCTGTCCCACTCTGGCACTTTAAGTCTCTGCTAGGTTAGGCACTTCCTGTTACTGAGACCACACAAGGCAGCCTAGCTACAAGAACATATCCCACACACAGGCAACCACTTTTGGGAGAGCCCCCATTCCAGTTGTTCAGATCCTACATAAAGACCCAGCTGCATATCTCCTACATATGAGTGAGAAGCCTAGGTCCACCATGTGTCTGTTCTTTGGTTGGTGGTTCAGTCTGTGAGAGTCCCAAGGGTCTAGATGAGTTAACTCTGTTGGTCTTCCTGTGGAGTCCCTCCTCTTCTGGACTCACAAACCTTCCTTCTATTCTTCCATAAGAGTCCCTATGTGCCACGTACTGTTTGCCTGTGGGTGTCTGTATCTGACTGAGTCAGCTGCAGAGTGGAGCCTCTCAGAGGACAACATGCTCCTGTCTGCAAGCAGAACAGAGCGCCATTAATAGTGTTAGAAATGAGAGCTTGCCCATGGGATGGGTTTCAAGTCAGGCAGCTTATAGGTTAGTCTCTGCTCCATCCTCTGTTCCTGGAATGCAAATATTTAGTATAAAAAGTCCATCTCAGGGTGGGAGAGGAAAGCACTTGTAGCATAAACATAAGGAGTTCAGATCCCAGGAAACCATGTAAAATGCCAGTTATGGTAACATGTGCTTAGAATCATGGCTGGAGAGGAGAAACAGGAGGATTCTTGGGGCTTCCTTGGCTAATTCGTTAAGACAAATCGGGGAGCTCCAGTTTAGATGAGAGGCTATGTCAATAAATAATAATAGAAATAATAATGTAAGAGCAATAGAGAAAGATATTCTACATTAGCCTTTGGCCTCTACATGTGCACATTCCCACACAGGTATAAGTGAGCACATTTACCCCAGGTACACTTGTACAACAACAACAGTACACACACATGTACACATGAACACCTCAAACATAATTTTGGGGAATGAAATTTGTGGTAATCAGGAAGGAAATGGGCCAGGGCACACTAGGGGATGACTCGTTCTATGAGAGAAGTAGCCTCTCTACTGATCACTTGACCATTACAGCTGTTAGTACAAATACCACAGAGGCAGTCCCTGACACCACTTCACATACTGTTGAATGGAAAGGAAGTTTCTTTCTGAAAGAAATCCCGAGAAGGAGATGACCGCACACAAATCCTTGGGTTTTAATGATAAATTGTCGAACCACTTGATGGAAACCCACCCTCTGTCACCTTTTACTTTACATGCTTAGATGTTTGCTGAATGCCTTAATTGAAACTAGAGTTAAGGAGACAATGATAGAGATTAAGCTTTGTTTAAAAGTAAGGACACTGCTGTTTAAATACACACCATCTGGAACCAATTGTTCAGAAACAAACCTGCTTTATTCTTTGCAATAATTCAACATTAGGGCTTGCCTTAGTGCCACTGTCTATTGCTGTGGTAAAGCTCCATCACCAAAAGACAGCTTGGGAATAAAGGATTTATTGTGCTTACATTTCCATATCACTGTCCATTATTGAAGGCAGGTAGGGCAGGAACCCAGGGAAGAAACTTGGAAGCAACAGCTGATGCTGACATCATGGAAGGGTGCTGCTTGCTGCCTTGATCCTCAAGCCTTGTTCAGCTTTCTTATAATCTCCAGGGCCACCTTCGTAGGGATAGCACCGCCAACAGTGGGCTTGGTCTACCCCGTCCATCATCAATCAAGAAAATACAACATGGGCATGTTCACAGGCCTGTCTGGTGGGGAAATTTACTCAGTTGAGGTTCTGTCTTCTAAAAAGATTCTAGCTGTGTCAGTTGACATGAAACTGAGAAAACCCAAGGCTGTTACTAATACAGGAGTTAAAATGAAGAATATAGAAATTCCTATATTCATATAAATATGAAAGTTATTCTTACATTTGAGATTATTACACAATTACATTACACTTTTACTCTTGCCTTTCAAACTCATGAGCCTTTTCAATAATTGGTACATATTTGCTTATTTGTGTGTATGTGTATATGTATGCTTATTGATTATACATATATTCCTCCTAAATATTACCTGTTTAGTCCAAATAATGTCAATTGTATGTATGTTTCCAAGGCTGACAATGTGCCCCTGTGCAAGCAATTGGTGTACTTTTCCCTAAGAAGACCTCTCCTGCTCCAAGCTTTTCTTTGTGTAGGCTGAAGCCTCATGGGCTTTTCCCTGTGTAGTTTGGCATGTCCATTGGTATCATCCTTGTTTAGTTCAGGCCTCGGCAGTCATGCTGAAGTCTTTATGGGTGTAGTTTTGATGTTTTTAGGAGACACAATCTACAGCAAACTTCCTGATCCTCTGGCTCTTACATTCTATATAACCCCTCCTCTATGATGTTCTCTGAGCCCTTTGGTATAGGAGTAGTTTGTAGATGTTTATACTGGAACTGGGATCCATACCTCTTCATTTTGATTGGTTGAGATTTTCTGTAGTGGTTTCCTACCCAGATGTGATGGCCATGAACCAGATCAATAAAGTTCACTGTACCCTCAGGGTGATACCTCAGTGGTGACTAATGGCTCTCTAACTGGACTAAGACTTGCTCAGTAAGAGGGAAATTATGCCTTGTACTGAAAACCTAGCTAAGTACTCAGTGCTGGCGAGGCCATCACTACTGGAGGAGAATCTATAACTTATAATGTACTAAACTAGCATAAGCATTTGTCCTTCTACCAATAGACAAGAATTGCTGGATTTTCAACCTCGAAGACTTTCTTGAGAATGTCTCTTGCTTTTAATAGAGTGTAAGGATCAATGATGACCTGAGACCTCCTCAGTTTTAGATTAAATTAAACAATTCTGCCTAAGAATGAATAAGTGCAGCTAATTGGGAACACCATGGATTCATGCTACTGCCAATAATGATGGCATAGGAATTAAGATTTCTAAGTAAGTGCAGTTGTACTGTTGACTAGGTTCATCAAAACTGAGTAAATGCTGATAAAAGGCAGTGATAATTAGGGTAAGTATGAAAACTATGAGTATTGAACTGGCTGGGCCATCAAATAAAAATATCACGTACTCATGATATGCCTGTAAAACCATCAGTTGAGTATTCAATGGAAGAATTACAAGGCACTGAGTCCTGCATACTTCCAGATCTGCTGGATTACATGCTGAGACACATCTAAATCACCAAACTAGATGAATAAACAAATACTAAAGTCAAATGCAAGGAAATCTAATATTGCCTTGTGAGGTCTAATCCAGGAGAAGAGGAGGGAGAGGGATGCCTGAGCATTGAAGAGATTGAGAATCTACAGACAGAAAAGCCATACATATTTAGCAGCACAGAATCCTCTGCACAGACAAATGCCAGGAGGCACATTCTAGCCCATATTGCTCACAAATACAGAGGCACAGGCCAATACACAGTCCAGGATACACGCCACATGCAATTAGGCATAAAGATCTACAGGCAGGCTCACACTGGCAGGCCGGTGAAGGCAAAGACTTTGGCATTTCACTTTAACACCATTTGGGGGCATTTAGACAAAAATTGATATTCCATGAGAAGTAATGTTAGATAAAATCAATGTTGACTTTGGCATTTGTCAAACATTAGATACCAACATATTGTGCAGACTCATGTTCTAGCCCCACATCCAGTGTCAGCTACATTACAACTGAAGTATACTCAATATTGCTATTTGTCTAAATATGGATTCTATTATACATATATTTGTAGCTTTTAAATGCATGCTCCTACTACTAGTACAACACCGTTGTTTATCTAAAGATTTTAACTAGAGAGGGTCCAACTATAGAAGAATATCTATGAATAGAAGATATGATTCAGCAGAATATAAGTGGGTATTTCAATAGACTTTTTCCTAGTAGACCCTAAAGTGGTCAGCTAGTTGACCAAATTTCAATTTGTAAGCAAGCACCTGGTCACATTGTTAACATATGCAAAGACATGATAGGAACTCACTCACTACTCAGAAGCCTATCTGAAAAGAAGATCCAGGGTCAGGCACAGCCTAGAGGACAGAATGCAAATCCAAATGCAAATAGACAACTGAATATAATGAGAAGGTGTTGCAAGCCTTGTATCTCACAAAAGCAACAAGGACCTCTAGCTAATGTTGATACCTTCACATCTGAGTTGGAAAAAGCTTGAAGAATAGTAGGAAGGGACATGGAGAGCAGGACATGGGGCAGGCAAGATAAAGGCAAGAAAAGTTAATAGTGTACAATTACAGCTGTAGAAAGAACAGCATTCTGGGTGATAGAAATAAAACACTATCAAGAATGACAGGCTGGTCACAGGCACAAGCATGAGGTCACTTTATCATATGGCATTCATGAGTTTACTAAGAGCCATTCAATTTACTCATAGACACTTGGGGAAGCTAATTATAATTCAGAGTTAGAGTTTAAGTTTCCTAGGAGAATTCTTTGTATTCTATTCTAGGCTCTCTAAAAGTAAAGACTGGCAGTGTAAAATAGACAGCTACTTGTACTTATAACAAATCAAATTTTAATTTTCTTGCTAGCATTTAGACTCTTTATGCTTCTTTGATTAAAAATGAACCAACAACAACATCCTTGAAAATAAAAACAAAATTATAAAACAAAATGAAGAGAAGGGTTTAAAAGTGCTAGCAAAAGCCCGTCATAGACACCAAGACCAGACACAAAACCTATAAGATGGGGTTT
Source organism: Micromys minutus (assembly GCF_963924665.1). Classification (NCBI taxonomy): domain Eukaryota; kingdom Metazoa; phylum Chordata; class Mammalia; order Rodentia; family Muridae; genus Micromys; species Micromys minutus. The sequence goes on from NC_137980.1 coordinate 11,623,133, forward strand.
GTTTGAGGTGAGCATAATGATGTGATTCATATTTACTGTTAGTAAAATCCTAGCAGATGCTATAAAGTTAAATTTTGATGATATTTACAGAAAATTATACATAAGAATGAAGACACACTTTTTTGTTTTGTTGTTAATTATTTTATTCACCCAAACCTAAAACTTTTCTCTTGCAGTATATGATAAACTGTCTGAAAAAATCTCAAACCATGTGTATCTTGCTAACAGTTGTTTCTATGAGACCTAAAAAAAATGCATATGAAAAACTCTATCAGCATTAACAAAGAACAATGGGGGGAAAGGGTAAACACAAAGCAAACATCTTATATTTTTAATCCCTCACCACTCTCTGTAAACCTGTAAACATATTCATATTGCAGATTGTAAGCATCTTCTTAGGTTCTGCTTATATGGTATTAGACACCTCACAAAGTGAAGTAATGACACTGTTCCTTAACAGAAGATATTGCTCATTGTTCTGCCCAGATTTTGCTTGAGGAATAGTCATTCCAATTATGAACATTTACTGAAAACATTTACATATTTAAAATACCTTCTAGTGATGGTCCTTCAACAGAATAGTCAGGATCAGAAACTTTAATAGATTGTTTGAAATTAATGAATGTTAGTATTAATTGACAGACAGTAAAGAATATATAGATAAGAAATACTAACTGAAAAAAAAAACCCCTATTTTGCTAGTAAACATGCAAAGGCCTATCTTTGTGACGCTAAGAATCACCTTTTATATGTAGAACATGAGTAACTAGCTATTTAGACTTGCAAAGAGCCCACATCCCCGTTTCTGAAACAAGAACTGATGACCAAAACATAGTCAAATGACATTCTGATCCTTATTCCATAGCAAAATAACCACCAAAATCTAAATGCTAACTATGTCTTTTAATTTGAGTCTTAAAAAAAAAAAAAAAAAAACACCCAAGGACATAGCGTTATGTGGTACATATTGCCAGTTTTACTATCCACCAACACACCATCAGCAGCAATATGTTCAGCAATTAAACGTCTTTCTTCAACATTTTCAGAATGGTCTAATTAATGTACTATTCTTCTGGCTTTTTATAGTTTCAGTCTCAACAAGGATACAAGCAACGTGTTACATGACCGTGCTGATGCTGATGTTAATGGTAAACTGTAAAAGGATTCCTAAACCTTCCGTACCCATTAAGATTACCCATCTAGCATATCTCTAAATATTTGCTTTATCTTTTAAAAATGCATATAGACAATGTGTCAGTATTGTATACTTTTGTGATAAGTCAATTGCGTAGCATGCCCTGGAACATCTAAAGTTTGACTTTGATGTCTCAGCTCCTTAAAAGAGACAGTATATGTCCCATTGTCGTCAGACTTTTGCTGTCATAGATTATTTTGGGTTTGGTGATAGATATGTAAATTATATAATTTAGTCAATACAGAAGCATAAATTTAACCAAAGCTCCACACTTCTGTTCTGAATTTTGATTCTAACTGTGTAGAAGGTTCTACAGACTTTCAGTCCACATAATTTTAGTGTATAATTCTAAAACTTAGTGTTTTTAACAATAAAGTTTATTAAAACATTTAAAAACTTATTGTCGCTGGGAACACAGCCTTGATTTTTTAATTCCACTTGGAAAAGACAAATCCAGGATTAACTAAACACAGAAGGGAAGCCTGCCTGAATCTGGGAGCAGAGTTTAGAGATCGGAAACAGAAGATGAGATTTCACTTTTTTCAATAAAGCCAGGAAAAACAAAACACTATATAGGAATGAGATGCTTATTGCTTATATTAATTTTAAAATGGTATTACTTCTATATAACAAAAATGTACTTTTGTTTCTTTACTTAATTTTCATGTTACTCTAATACCTGTAAGCAATAGTAAAGCTTACTCTTTTTTCTGATTTTAATTTTAATATTTTAATAATCAACTATATTTTAATAATCAACTAACCCTCAGTTCTACAAGGAAAAGGTGCAAAATTCACTCCACATTAAAACAATACCTGCTCAGCTTAGGACAGAACCCATTCTATCATGCACTTAGGTTTCCAAGGCTGAGCCCTGTGTAAGAAGACTGGAATCAGATAAACAATGACTTTTTAAATATAACTATATTATTGTCAGCTTGTCTCCATTACAGACTCCCTAGGTTTTTATTTTTGGCTGCACCTTGTGCTTTCATGGAAAAGCTGAGGCCAGATAAGACAGGATGCCTCCAGGATTCGCATGGGAAAAATACACAGGTGCATCCACATGTCCACATCAAAGCTCACATCATACTTGACCAGCAAGAACAGGTAGATAGATGGTCACTGGCAGTCTAGCATTTCATCTTTTAAGGACCAATCTGGCCTAGGAGAAACAGGGCTGAATGCTTCAATAACGTCTATGTTCCAACACACAGCCCTGTGTTTTCTTAGTTCTTACCAAGGTAGGGTAAAGCTCTTCAAAGAGATTTGAAGGGAGAAAAAGGATACTAAATTTAGAATTACCAAAACATCAATTCCTCCACTATTGTACAATTTGTATTTTAGCTGATAGGAAGGGCTGGAAGCAGACCACAAATTGTTCTGATGAAATAGAAAATACCTCGTGTGATTTAAGAGACTCTGGGAGATGAGCTTTGAGCTTCAGTGGAGAGCCTGGGTTGCTCTGCACTTTTAAAGGAAGGAAAAAACATATTTCTACATTTCTGGTGTGAAAACCTAAAAAAAAATAAAGATGTGCTTTTTTTTCCTGACTGGTCCTGATGATATCTTTTGGAGATATCTTTGGAAAGCAGATGATTTTCCAATACTATTCTTTTTTTTTTTTTTTTTTTTTTTTTGTAGGAATATTTTATTTGACAGTGAAATCTGAGTGCCAGAAGGCAGATAGTTTAAATATATTGCCACTGTTTAGAATGGAATATTTTATGTTTCATAAATCTTTATAGGCTATCATCCTATGTGAAATATTCTCAGAATATTCTCGTTACTTAAGGCAGCTTTCATAATGAAAGGAGTTAAATATGGTAGTGTGTCCTACCTGCTTACTTTTTGACGGAGCATTCCAAATGCCAGCAGGTTTGGAAGGAAAATAGCCATAAAGACTGTTTGGCTTGGTTGTTTCCCTGGGTCTTTGCTCTGGGCTCACTAACTTAACAAAGGAGAATGTGATTCTTTTCTGTCTTTATTTTTCTTCTATTTTTGAAATTATAACGTACTTAATTTATCCGTTATTTTTTCTTGCAAACTCTGCCAGCAACCCTAACCCTAACTTTTTCTTGGTCTTTTTGAATTTTATAAACTCTTTAATTAACTTCTGTCACGTGCACACACTCACACGCAGACAGACATACACACACACACACACACACACACACACATACCTCTTTCCCAGTTTATAGAATATTAGAAGTTAACCATGTCGTGAATTCTAGCATAATTCCTAACTACCGTCTAAACATTTGCCCTTATGCCCACAGATAAGCTAATCCTCACTTTTCTTGAAGAAAATTTCTTTGTGACAGATGGAGACCACTACAGAAAACCACAACTAATTAAATCAAAATGGAGAGCATGATTTTCTTATTGAGGATCAATAGGCTCTTATAAAAACACTGTAGAGCTGGCCATGATATGTGTACCTATAATTCCATCATCCATAGACTCTGTAGGCAAAGGCAGCAGGATTGTGAGTTAAAGACTTCACTGGGTAGTGTCATCGTACAGAATAAAGTTAGAGGCTGAGGAAGCAAAAACCATATGTTCTCCGGTTATTTGAGACTACGTCTGTGTATGAAAACCATACCCTAAAGAACAGAAGTCGCGCACACGCAATCTGTCGTTCATTTGTTTGGGCACACAAACATTAGAAATCCCTAAATCAGTTTGTTATTCACAATAGACTAAGAAACAGCGAGTGTGAACGGAGATGGAGTTGGGGTGGAGAATTCAGGGATAAAGAATGTGACAGGACCGGAGACAGCCTATTCCTTAATATTACACATTTAGGAATGAAGTCTTTGTATGAGAGATCAGAAAATTTCAAATTCTAAAGAGCACTGTCAATGGCGTACTATCCCTCTTTCTAAACAATCCTAAACCCTTTGAGAGAAGCAATGCTGACAGTCATCCTGAAGCTATTTCCCAGTCAACTGTCAGCCAGGCTTTTCTCTGAGAACCAGGGAGAACTTATGGGACTTTGCAAAACAATGAAGGGACAGAACGTGTGGGCTACATAAAAGGAACAACACAGAAGCAAACTGTTGTGTAAATGGTATTGGAATATCTCTTGATTCCTGTTAAAGGGAATATAGAACCTCACAGAAATACTGTGAAAAGAATGCCTCAGAGGTTCTAAGTAGCCATCAAATGTGTGGCTTAGTTTTTTGTTGTTGTTGTTTTTGTTTTTGCTAAATCAGGCAATATAATCTGAGGTTTAGATGTACTTGGAGCTTGCTACAAAACCACAGCAGTTTAGAGAAGTGTTGAACAGCCCAAAGTAAAATAAAACCTTGTTTTCATACATAAGTAGAATAAAATGCAAATTTTAGAGTCATAAGAAACTGTTGGAGAGCAACATTCAGAGTACAAATAATTTCCCAGAAAATCCACATTTTTATTAGTGATCAAAATGGTTTTTGCACTGGAGAAAAACTGCGAAAAAAAATATGTCCCAGAGTTTTTCTTTTCACTTTCTTCTTAAAGTAAAAAGTTTCTACAGTTGGGCCTTTGAAAGTAAATCTCTGGACAGGCAGTTTGAAAACCTCGTATAATTTCATTGAGAGGCAAACAAATCTCTGAGGCAAGCAGGATCTATGTTTGTAAAAGAGCTTATGGAACAAAACATCATTCTGAAAGGAACACAGATAAAAGTTAGTATCCAATGTGAATTATGGTACAGAACATTTTATATGTGTCACCATGTTCTATGACTCTCGGCAAACTGTGGCTTCAGATTAAACATGAAGAGATGGGGCCAGGGTTATAGTCCTCGAGAAATTTATAAGCTGTTGCAAAAATATTAAAGGAATATGGAAGCATAAAGATGGTGACCTGATTTTAAACCAAAGCACTGGGGGAAAAATAAATGACTCTAGCTACTGGTCATATTTATTATGTTTATATCTATGATGATAAACATCATCTACAAGTTAAACTAAAAGCGTGAGTATAAAATAGACTGTGAGAGAAATGTTTGGAATGTTTATCTAAGAGAAAATACAAACAAAATACAAACAAACAAAAAATATAGACAACCCACTGCATTGCAATAACAGAATTTAGGGAGTGATGTTAAGTTAGTTTTGAACTATAAAATCTACTGTAGGCTGTGCTGGGTACTGGGAAAGACTTAGACACAATGTTTCTCATTCCAATCATCAATATTAACATATATATATGTATATATATATATATTTAAATATACATATATATATATATATATATATATATTTAAAATCCTTCTCAGAAGCCTATAGGCCTTCCATACCACAAGATGCAAATGTTAGGCATCTCAGCAGTGAAGCTGACCCAATCCCTACTTAAATAGCAGAGCGAATGTGGGGTATGTGCCACATACCCCAGTGGAAGCACAGAATCATTGTATGAGAGGCCACTTTCCAAACACTCACAGTTGACCTCAAAAGACCTAAAGGTAAAGGCCATTATTCTCTTGGCATAGATTAATCTTTTAATCTACACCCTATGATGCAAAGCTAAATTGGTGTGTTTCTGAGATAGCTTGCATCTATTACCATGAGGAAAGCATCACCTTAATTCTGGATTCTACTAAAGGCACGCCTACTAAACAAACTTTTAGTTATCTGTTCGATTTAAAGAATAGACTCCATGAGAATAGACTCCAGTCAAAAATATACATTAATGTACCAAATACTTATCAAAAAAATGAGATGATATTTTCGGACAGAGAAAAATCAAATGATTATTAACTATGTTGGATATAGTCCAACTATGTTGGATATATTTAATACAAAAATACAATATTTTCTACTTCATCAGCAGGATCTCATGCATACAGGCTACTTGCATGATATTTTCTGAAGTAGAGATATGTAAAATTATTTTCCTGGATAGCTGAATCTGCTTCGTCTCATAAGCAGAAATGTTCACTGCCTCGTAGGATGTGTTAGGTGGTAATCACCTCCTGTGAAATTTTGGAGGGCAGTAGCCCCAACCCGGCTGAACGGAGATGGGAGATTCCAGCAGTTTTGTTTCTCACATATACATGTGTATTTCTGATATAGCGGTACTGAAACAGCCTAGAGTGTACACACTCCTGGATACTCAGCTCCTCCTTGTGCACGGTGCCGGCTTGAGACTCTTAGAATACATTCTCAATGTGCTCTATTTTACAAAGAAGCATTTTCTAGTATATTGAAAGTTACCTGCGTGTAGATTCTCATTTCTTTATTATATTGAAAGAATGTATTTTATATTCAGAATAATTTTGTTTCATTGGATTAGTGGAATTGATTGCAGAGGAAACCTTCAAAAATGATGCACTAACCATTTAATCATGAAATGGCTTTAGGATGCTGGAAATTTTTACTTAGAAAATTGAATTTCCTGAGTAATAGTCAGAGTCTGTCTATTCTAAAAGAATCCAACTTGATTACAAACTGTACAATCTGAACAATGCAAGAGGTTTCATACTTATAAAGTTTAATTTTTGAACATACAGATTTATACAATTAATAAATTGTTTTTATATTCAAAATAATTTTATTATGTATTCAAATAATAATATTATTTAAATAAAATACTTATTTTAACACATTATTTAAATAAAAATATTTTTAATTTCAGGTAAATATTCTAATACTGTAAAATTTTTATGACATTAAATAGTTAAATCTTGTGATTTAATTCAGTTCAAAACAATAAACTGTTGGATACAAAAATATCCAAGGAATATTAATTAAGCATATGGCAACAACTTAATGATTCTTAACTTTCGTCAAGAAGCATGCGACCTAGTAGGTCACCCACAAAACTTGAATTTCACACTTACATAAACATATGAAACAGATATTTAAATTCAAATGTTCACTAAGTTTCCATTATTTTTAAATATATACAATTTTATTACAAACTTATCATAAATCTTTATAATGCCAAGAACTGAACAAAATAAAGATTAGTAAAACTTTTGTGTCTGGCTTAAACTTTTTTTTCTAGTCATACAATGGAAGATTGCAAGCTTAATAAAAAAAATGAAAAAGTCAAGAAACTCTAATAATAAACTGGCATTGTTCAAGATATCATATCCACAGCAAAGTTTACGCTTTCATGTGTTTATACTATGCTGTGCAGAATTAGTTAATTGTCCCATTTACAACACAGGGCATCCTACGATCTGTACTTCAAATGAACATAATCAAAAATAATGAAATACCAGAGATTTTAAACCATGAGTATTCACCTTGAAACACTAAATGTCAGTTTCTAAAGATGTTTCACTTACTGCTGAATATGTGAAAGAAATGTTTTTTTCTTTCATTGGTCAAACCCCGATCTCCTTGATCAAAAACACTGGGATCTATAGGTGAAGAAGAATCTCTAATCACATTATAAACTTCATATACAACAATACACACTCCTGAATCTCTTAGTGTTCCACATGTAGCAACAACAATTAAATGAATAGTCACGAATTTGAAGAGTTATGGAGAGGAACACAGGAGGAATGGAGAGGAACAGGAGGGTAGAAATGATTTATGGCCAATTCTCTCAACAAAGTAAAATTTCTTAATTAAAAAGGACAGACTTGCAAAGTATCTTAATGTATATCTTCCCTAATAAATTTCAACTTGACAGGGATAGGACATGTGTCATATACACTATAGATTGGATGGGTGCAGGCAAGTCTTAATGAGAAATCTCAGCAGCTAAGGGACCCTACTAAAAACCAGAGGAACTTAGTTCTATCCCAGGGAGCAGTAGAAGGAGAAAACCTACTTTCACAAGTTGTCTTCTGACCCCCACATTAGCATATGTGACCTATGCCTGACCCTAAATACACACACACACACACACACACACACAGAGAGAGAGAGAGAGAGAGAGAGAGAGAGAGAGAGAGAGAGAGAGAGAGAGAGAGACAGAGAGACAGAGAGACAGAGACACAGGTACACACAACAATATGCAATAACAAATAAAAAGAACTAAAGAGTATAGTTGACACTAGCAAACATGCAGTTCTTGATTAAATTAGTTTATGGCTAGTATTCGATTAAAACAAGGTTCCTGAGAATAAGAGCTACAAAGTATAGTTCATATCTAGCTTCTCTACTATAAGACCACTGCATAAAAGGCAGACACAACAATTGGTGTAATCACTATTCAAGTCTTGTTTAGGCAGCCATAATGTTAAGATTTCATGGGTGCCACTTCCCTGGCAAATTGTTTTTTGTTTATTTTGTTCTTTATCTCTTATGCACATCAGCCAAATGTACTGATAGTCACTGAAACTAAAGGTGTGCTTGTGCTAACATAATGAACAAGATATATGCTAACACAAGGAACAGGATGTATTATATGGAAAACTGTATACTTTACTCACCCATTCTTAATTTGGGTTTTATCTCCTCCTATCCTAAAAGAAGAAATGCTGTTTTTAAGGGCCAGAAGGTCAGAGAGAAAGTAATAGCCAATGTGGCCTGAGTAACATGTGGGTTCTAATTCTTGAAGAGCCTGGGGAAGGCAATGTAACAGTACTTCCAATTATTCAGTATTAGAAGAACATGAAACATTTCCTATATATTATATTTACATATATACATAGAGGCATATATATATATACACACATCCACACACATATATACATATATATACATAATTATACACACACAAACACAGACACACACACACACACACACACATATATGTATATATATATATATATATATATACATATATATATATATATATAAAATCTATTCCTCCAGTTTCAGTTTAGGACTTACAAAAGCTGAGGTATAATATTAGACATAATGGCACTGCTAGACCTTGATGATACTAGGCTGAACCACTCTTTGGAAGACTAGTCAGGGTCACATAAAATGATCTAGTCTCAAACAAACAAACAAACAAAGAAAACAACAGAAATAAGCTGAGGTAGACCCAGGCTTCCTGCCTATATCATGAAGAATATTCTCACTTTCCTGCACAAGGCTCAATGGCTTCTCATGATTGGTACATGCAGTGGTCTAATGGATGTTGATTTGTAGAAACTAATGTCATTCTCATCCTAACTTAAGAGTTGCTGGGAGGAGCATTTTATTGTCACATTTTATATTGACATTGTGTCTGTGCTGAGGATTGAATCTTTACTAAAATCTGAATTGAATTTCAATTAGCAACGCAGAAGAGTTTACAATAAAAACATAATCCTGAAGCCCCCTACCCTCTTGTTCTTCTTAATTTGTAATTATAGAAGCCTGTTGAAAGCACCTTCATAACTTGAGGCCTCATATATTAAGAAATGCTCTAGAGATCCCTTAAGCATTATCATGTTTGAAGACAACCACAAACTTGCCGTGAGCCAATTAGTCTGCTGTCTAAACTCAAACTTGTGCATACTTTTTTTTTTTTTTTTTTTATAAGTCACACTGCATCTATCTTGGTAAAGAAGATCTCCCTCTTTATGGAGAACCAGTATTTTCCAACATTGCCAGATCCTGATTAAAGTGGATTCCTGAAACACATATTTCAGGAAATTTTACAGTTTTTCTTAATTCAGCCAGAAATGTTGTGTTTGCTTTCCTTTCCCAGGGAAAACATCGACGTTGCAATCTTAGTGAGGAATACTGTGCCAGAGGTCAGGCGCACAATGTGTGCTACATGTTTGCACAAGAGCAAGATGGCCCCTAAGAACTCGCAAATCCATGCTTTGTGCTCCGTGTCACCATTGCTGTGAACCCTCCAAAAGTAAACCCTGTTTCAGTGCTGTCTGACTGACGTCTAAATGAGTGGAATGTAAATCTGCACAATTTATATAATGTATACATTATGGTGCATTCTCAAGCTCCACTTGAGAATTCACTTGGGCAGTGAATGCCCAAGTATCTGCGAGGCTTTTATATGTTGCATCAGATATTTTATAGTTACAACCAGTTTCACAACTGACATAGTCCACCTTATAAAGAACTAAATATAATGGTTTAACCTTTGGGCCTTGATAGCTCCTTATAGAAGCCTATAACAAGAAGATAACTTAAAAACAAAATTGTCTTTTTCTATACCTCCTTTTCATAATATATTGTAAGACTTTCATTTACTCTATATAATATATACTTTATATTATTTTATAAACTATTTAAAATGTATTTTAAATGATTATGTTAATGCCTGTTAATGAATTTAAACTCAGCTACTTCAAATATAGACATTATGTTTTTTAGCAGGCTGATAAAATTGGATGTTAGATTTGATATTTAATTTAAAATTTTGTGTCAATAGAATTTAACTTAATATGTTAAGGACTGTCAGCAAACAAAAGCATATACTCATGTCTTCTGTTGTTTGACATAACAATTTATCATAAGATTTCTGTTTGTATGTTATATTCTCAAAAAGTGAGATATTGGATTGCTAATTGCAAAATTTTACTTAATAGCACATCTCAGTTGATAAAGCATTCCTCCCTGGTTAGTATAGACCGAATCCATACCTTCCCTTCCTCACTCCTTCCTGTCTTTCCTCACTTCCTCCTTTCTCCTGCCCCTTCTGTGTTTCCTTCTTTTCTTTCTTGCTTCCTTTCATAGTTTTATTCTCAGTTGGCTCATTGGTCTCATGATCAAGTCAATCACAACAGATCCAAATGTTCCTACATAGTAAATGGGTTCTTAAATAATTTAGTTCTTAAAATTAAACAATGAAAACTCAGATTAAGGTCATTGTTTTCAATATCTGTAATATGTTTTATAGAAAAAAAAAGTGAAAAGATGGTCCAGTTGGCAAAATGTTCCCTGTACAAGTAAGAGGACATGGGTTTGATATCCAGGACCTCATGAAATTGCAGTCATGGTCATGGTAATATGTGCTTATAATCCCAGTGCCTCAAAGATGGTGACAGTTGGGTTCCCTTGGAAATCTCTGACCAATCATTCCAGTCTAGCCTATGAATTCCAAGTGTCAGTGTATCAGTAACAGAAACATCTATAAAGAGTGGAGTTGACATCGGACCCCATGTACATACAATACACACATGCATGTGTGCATCTACAAACATCGATGCATTCCTATGTATTCATTCTTACCCATCCTATACAATAAGTAGTATGTAAAATATTACTCTTAAAAATAAAATGAGAAATCTCCGATTCTAAATTGACAGTATGTACTACAAATAAGAAAATTAACACACCTATTGAGGAAAAAGAGCTATATATAACCATGTTCTTTGTTCTTCCTTGTTAGGTTTTTCAAGGCAATTTTGACAATGACACTCACAGGAAAAATGTCATCGACCCTCCCATCTATGCACGACACATAAGAATCCTTCCTTGGTCCTGGTATGGAAGGATCACCCTGCGGTCAGAGCTGCTGGGCTGCACAGAGGAGGAATGAAGAAGGGGACTACACATCCCACAATGCTTTTCGTTATCTTCCTAGAAGCATCTCCATACAATGAACTGTGCAAATCTGATAGAAACTGCATTTTTTTTCAAAGTGTTCAAATTATGGTAGGCTACTGACTGTCTTTTTAGGCATTCTAAGGCTGCCTTTTCAATAATTTAACTTTGTTTCCTTTGCTCAACTCTCTTATGTAATATCACACTGTCTGTGAATTACCCTCCTTGTTCTCTGAATTATGTAGATTGGTTGAAGTATAGTAGTCAGAACATGTCCCCTTTTAACAGCAAAAATAAAAAGAGCAAACACACTCATAGTCATCAGATGTAAGGGTTAAGGGAGAGTTACCATCACTGTTCAATTAACTCTTATAAAATGTTGCAATGTTAGCAATAAGGATTTGTTATGAATTTGGTTCATCTTGATTGTTTTCCTGTGCCTAACAATGTTAGTGTGTATTGTAGAGATTTGGGGAAGAATATATGATATGCAGTAGCATTAATATGACAATTCCAGTTTTATTTTCTTTACTTACAATAAAATACTAAGTTCTTTGTGTTTAACTTTATATTATTTATATGCTTCATGAATAGGCTAATATTCTCTGCCATTGGATTTTTTTACCTTTACTTACCTTAAAGTATTATGTTTATCTATATACACATAACATGTATTAATATACATTGAACATGATTGGATATCAGTAAATGGTTCTATATTGAATATCAGTACATTGATCTCGAATTTTTATTTTTGAAGGAATCTATATGTATTTCATTTCCAAAGGCTTTCTTTTCTGAGAATCCCTTGCTACCATTTAGTGAAAAAGAACAAAAAAACACTATGGCCCTTGAATTTAAATCTTCATTTCTTTGAAATAACAGGATCATTATCTGCATATTTAAAATATTAGCAAACGGATGTGAGCCTAGTGTTGCACAGCTTGGCCAAGTGGACTCAACATTTCTTTGTGAATTTCCTCATTTCCTGTGAAATGAAAATTTCAATGCTGTTTTAAACCAGTGGTGGTTTCTGAAGGAAGCACATTGCGTAATTACTTGTGAGAAGCAATGTATTTACTAATGACAAAGTCATAAACCATCTTCAGGATAGAAATTGATTTTTATTTCTTTTGCTACGAAAGTCTTAGAAAAGCTAAGCAATTATCACAACAATCTGTTATTGATAATGGAGGCGTCATTGACATATTTCTCAAATTAAAGCTAACCCTGCCTCCATAAATGTTCTCCATACCTAATTTATAAGCTTAACACGTATTTATTTTATAAGGCTTTGACACAGAATTATTGGAGTTTTAAATTGAAGGTCCAGGAAAGGAAAGGGTAGATGTGTATGAAATGCTAAAGCAATGCACAACACTGCTGTTTTCATTTATTCTTTGTCTGTAATGTGTGTGCTGCATACGGAAAGCCACTACTGTTGTGTCCTGTCTGTTTGTGTGTTCACAGCATCTCTCAGTGATGTAAATATGAAACAGTCTTCAATCACAGTGAACAGTTGGAAGAGAAAGTCAATCTCACTGCCATTTTTAAATGACAGCACGTGTTCATTGTTCTATAGTGGCTGTCAGTCCAAACGTTTGCCCTGAGCCACATGCTCTTTGTACCATGTTAGTTAAAAATCTATTGATTTTAAGCATATACCATGCCAAATCATTTTCAACATTTTCCCACAACAAAACTGCTACGTCCTCAATATTATTGTCCTAGGAAATCTTCAAAATTATCAATAGAGAATATTTAAAATAGGATTTTCAAGTAAAATAGTGATACAGAGAGTCACTTATGCCATAGAAGTACAACATTTTCTATCTAGCCATGGTCTTTGTTTCTGTGAGCGATAACTAACTATCCTATTGAATTTGCAGGTGTTTTCCTTTGCAGATTCTTATCCTTACTATAAAATTCCAGAAGTTATGAAAAATAGGTTGTGCTAAAATACTTTTCAAAACTGTCCTTGACTTCATGTGGAGCTGCTGATACCTGTTTAAATTCTGTTCTCCAAAGGAGTTGCTAGTGACAGTATCAGTTACCATTTAGAACGCTGGTGAAAAGCTTTCCATTGCTTGCACATTTACACTCCCTACAGCATAGCATGTGCAGTAGATATGCATCTGCCCACAGAAGCCCTTGCACAAAGTTAATGACATATATGGGGAAGTGGCTTGCATACTAGTTGTATCAGTGGCTGAAACATGAATTTTTTTTATTTAATTTTATTTGCAAATAAAATTTTACAAACACAAAACCTGGGAATTCTACTTTTCACTATGCTATATAATTATCACCATCTAACTTTAGGAATTTATGAATTAATTAACCTTTAAAATATCCATTTCACGTATATTTTATTCTAATCATTTGTCATGGACACTAGTTGATACTTTAGGGTTGACTTTCTCTCTGTGAATGTCTTCATAAAGATAGGTATGAATTTTGAAGACCAGGTATTAATGACTATATCTTTGCTAGACAACAAATTATGAAATATAACATTGAATGCTGTCGTCTGGTGTGTCTATAAGGACAGAAATTACTAAGATACACATAACTTTTGCAAACTTTCAAGCTGTGTAATATTCAAATGTTGTTTTTTCTTTGTAGATATACTTAAGTCATGTAGGATGTTGTAAACTCAGTATGATCCTGTCTAGTCTTCAAACTTAAAATAAACTTTTGAAAAACTGTTACTTTTGAAGTTGTGTTTTAAACACTTGTGTAAGAATGTACAAATCATCAGTGGCTACACACTAACCTTCACCACACACTCAACTTAATTTTTATTTATAAAACTTAACTAGATAGGCACAGAAAAAATTATAGTTGTATAATTATTTTCAAATATAAGACTGCAAAAGTGGATTTATTGAAATTATTAAAATGAGTAAATTTATCCATACATTTTTATTTGCAGATTTTGCAAAATATTAATAATCTAGTTATTTTCTCCTAAAGTATGCTTAGAGTAATGTACTACAAAAAGATAAATCTATTATTATTCTTACTGTATTTCTTTTACTTCTATTGTTCTTTCAGTTTATCATGCTCAGGAGAGTATTGGAGGTTGCTCATTGGTAATAAGCATTAATGTGACAAATAATATATATTTTCTTGTAACTCTAGCCATTGCTTAATGAAAGTCTGAACATTTGACTTCTTTATAAACAGTATTTCTCTGATTCTGTAAGCCATCAGTAAAAAGTGTATGTAATTCTGACACTTCAATATTTTTTAGTAGTCAAAAAATTAGAATAAAACTAAAGAAATTAAAAGTTGTTTTCTTCTAGCAGATCTCTAGTAGATCAAGTTTTATAGTTTATATACCTACATGCTCCTATCAAAATGCATTTTAGTATGAATGGATCAGTGGGGTTCCATTTTTGCCTTTTTTGTATATATAAGCATACGTAAATGTATTTTATTAAGTAAAAACAAGTATAGGAACATTCTCAACATACTGAGTTTTGTTACCCCAAAACAACTATATGGGGTAAATTTTTATTATGAGAGCAGATTACTTAACAGAGAATCTTCACCTAAGAGAAGAACAGCTTATTCAAGATTCAAAAAGAAGATAAATTCTTAGCATTCCAAGGAGAAAAGTCTGGCCAGTGGGAAACCTCTTAAAGAATATGATAAATAGTAGGATTAAACAGTCCAAATGAAAAGTGACAGCTACAATTTCAGTTTTGAATTTTGAATGCATTACTCTAAACAAATCTATTTTTTTCAAAATCCAATAAAGAACTCAAACTATTTCTGTCCTGAATATAAAGTTTTTTCTTTTACCAATATTAGTTTTTATAAAGTTAACAAACAAGGCAATGTATTGTTTTGTTTGTGACAACATTGCTTTTGAGAAGCAAAAGGACTGTTTTACTTAAAGAGGAAGAGAGAAGGATTGGAACATTGTGCCAGGGGAAAAACATCTCAACTATCCTAAAACAAAATGCCCTGCCACATCTGTCTTTACAAAGTCGGAATGCCTAGAGTAAGTACCAATTTCTCTATTGATTTTGAAGGAGAAAATAAGATTCTTTGATGCTCTTGTAGTAGTTACCTATAATTCATACCGGGCCGTTCACCACTGCTGCCAAGAAAAGTGCTTTCCACAGTAAGAAAGTCACACTCACTCAAAGAGTTATTTCTATTAGCTGCATTTGGTAGCAGGAAAGAGAGAACACTTTTGCAAAAGGCGCCTCATTTATATTTTTCCTCACTTGCAGACCTTGGATGAATTGAGCACACATGGAGAGACCCATGGCTCCAGTTGCATATGTAGCAGAAGATAGCAGTGTCTGGCATCGATGTGAGAAGGGACCTTTAGTCCAGTGAAGGCTTGTTTTCCTAATGTAGCTGAATGCCAAGGTGCTGAGGTGGAGAGGGTGATTGGGAGAGGGCACAACTTCCTGGAGATAAGTGGAGGGGAAGGAGGAATGGGAGTGCGGGGGATATAACATTTGAAATGTAAATACAGAGAGTATCCAATAAAATAAAGAGAAAAGGAAGGAAGGAAAGAAAGAAAGAAAGGAAGAAAGAAAGAAAGAAAGGATAGAAAGAAAGAAAGAAAGAAAGAAAGAAAGAAAGAAAGAAAGAAAGAAAGAAAGAAAGAAAAGAAAGGAAAGAAAGAAAGGAAAGAAAGAAAGGAAAGAAAGAAAGAAAGAAAGAAAGAAAGAAAGAAAGAAAGAAAGAAAGAAAGAGAACAAAAGCAAGCAAGCACAATTTCTGTGGAAAGATGGTAGAGTCACAACAGCAAATGGTTAGAACACCTCATTATTAAGCATAGCATATGGTGATTGCCTCTGATATAATTTTAATGTTCTTAAAGATTTGAGTCATATTCTTTCATATTTATACAAGCCCCCGTGATACCTACCCTTCATCTGCTGTTGTGTTAGTAACTATGACGAACTGCAAGATAAACTCAGCCCACTGCCATCTGCATGAGAGCAGTGAGGCCAACGGCAAGTTCAAACCATGTGTTCCCCATGGGCAAGAGGACATGAGCACAGAGGATGATTCAACACGAAGATAGATGTAGTAGACGGTGTCCATCTGGTAAGAACAGGAA
The DNA here is from genome assembly GCF_963924665.1 of Micromys minutus. Taxonomy (NCBI): domain Eukaryota; kingdom Metazoa; phylum Chordata; class Mammalia; order Rodentia; family Muridae; genus Micromys; species Micromys minutus. Next base: position 11,639,814 of record NC_137980.1, read on the forward strand.
CGATTTACGTGACAATCACACCGACCAACAGACTACCTAGATTACACATTTCTTTTTGAAAATTCATCATTGTATTCATTTACATTTCAAATAAAACTCCCCTTCCCACTTACCCCTCCAGAAACCGCTCATCCCATTCTCCCTCTCCCCCTCCCCATTGCCTCTATGAAGGTGCTTCTCTACCCACTCGCCCACTCCCACCTCACTGCCCTAGCATCCCTCCACACAGGGGCATCAAGTCTCCACAAGACCAAGAGCCTCCCCTCCCACTAATGCCAGATAAGAACATCCTCATCTACATATGAAGCAGGTGCAATGGATTCTTCCACCTATACTCTTTGATCGGTGGTTTAGTCTCTGGGAACTTTGGGTGGTCCAGTTAGTTGGTATTGTTCTTTCTATGGGGTTGCAGTCCCCTTCAGTTCCTTCAGTCCATCCTCTAGCTATTCCATTAGCGTCCCTGTGCTCAGTCCAATAGTTGGCTGTGAATATCTGCATCTGTATCGGTCAGGTGCTGGTAGGACCTCTCAGGGAACAGCCATGCCAGGCTCCTCTGAGCAAGCACATCTTGGCATTAGCAATAGTGTCTGGGTTTGGTATTTACAAGCGGGATAGATCCCTAAATGGGGCCATCTCCGGATGGCCTTTCCTTCATGTCCCCGTCTTTCCTTTAAATAAGAACATTTCTGGGTTAATGATTTTGAGATAGGTGGATAGCCCTGTCCCTCAACTGGGAGCCACGCCTATCTACTGATAGTGGTCTCCACAGGTCCTATTCCCCTTTGTTTCATATTTCAGCTAAAGTCATTCACATTTACGGCAGCCGTGGGAGCCCCTAGCTCCCCTCGTGTCTGTGACTTTCTAGTGTTCCCCCTGTTTTCCTCCCCCCACTGCTACATAGTTTTATTTCATTTCCTCTGTACCTCTGTCCTTTTCAATAGTATTCCATTATTTGTCTTATAAAAAAATTTCAAAGGACAAACCAAATAAAATGTAGATGTGTGTGTCTCCTTTCAGCAAGAACAGCACAGAAGCTCTCAAATGACAGCATAATTCCTGCACACCATTAATTCTTCTGGATAGGATTCTTATAGACATTTTTAGGATGGGTCAGGGTCTGACAGCAAGTGCTTCCTATTGGCTTGGCCTGAGATCTTGGGAACACCTCATCTACATATTTGGGAGCCTGGTCCTGCTTCTACATGACTGATCTGTCCTCACCTGTGGAGGAGGGACTTAGGGCATTGACCTACATGCCTGATCTATCTCAAAAATCTCTCAAACAAAAAAGGGGCCTGTGGGTGGCTGTAGCTTCATGAGAGAGGCTTGGTCTTCTGGGAGAAAAGGAAGCACCTACCGTCCCCTAGGGTCCCCAGGGTTTCAACTTATCTTGACCAGGAATCAGGATACCTTCCAGAGCCTGCTGCCTCACATATGAATATGCTGATATGATGCTTGAATTATGGGACCCAAGTCTCCAAGTGCATATTTCAGTAATAGTAAAATAAAAATTCAAATAGTTAATGCACATAACTGAGTGAGCTGAAACTTTTGGAAAAAAAAATATATTCTAGGACACAAAAGAAATAGAGGGGTGGGAAGAGGAAGGGATATTTATAACTTTTTCTTATCAATTATAGCCTTAACTGTATATTTGTCCTTGACACAGTAATCACAATACAGTTCATTTTTATTACTATGGGACACAAATGTAAACATTCAGAACCATTTCAACAGCAATACTGCCCTGTACACAACTGATGCTTGCCGGCCACAGGGTTTTTGAATGATTCGTAGCCAGTATGGTTTTCTGGGAGAATTAGATGGGTCCCATCATGGGAACCTGCTTATGGCTTGAAATGAAGTAAAGTTTGGTGCTAGGAGCCTGAAAAGATTTCTAAGAGGAAAATAAAACATAATAAACAGAGAGTTGTGTGGATATCTTCTTCCTGGAGGGCAAAGCTCTTCCTTCTGCTCTTCTGTGAAATACGGAGTTAGGACACCGGCTCTTCCTGTGTTCACGTCCTCCTTGATTTTGCTGTGGAGCAAACATCAGAGTCAAATGTAACCTGAAGGTAAATTGGGGGGACGGGGACAAGGTTAATGGCATTATACCTACAACGTGGATTATGTCATAACAAAGATGGTGACTTTCCTCATGTCCTAATAAATTTTAAAGAATTTTGAAATTTTTTATATAGTTGCTTCCAGTTTAAAATACACAAGATACTCTCCTCCACACCCTCATTCTAACATCCCCCCCCCATTCTAGAAACTGAATCTATAAAGTTATGTGTTTGCTTTTTCTCAAATTTAATACCATATTTATACTTAATTCTTATATTTATATGTCTGAATTGTTGCATTATGCCATAACTCACACCCTGTGTGACTTTAGATTTTGCTTATCTGATAGCTTTTCTGTTATATATATTCATATGTAAAATAATTCTTAAGCAGTAGGATTAGTATTCAGGAAAGTTTAAGGACAAGTCAACTGATGTTTTGTTTGTGGTGTTGTTAATTATCAATTCAGGATAATGGAAGCAATTACATTGTATCAGTCAGTATATACAACATTGAAAGTATAGAAGTGAAAAAATCTGATTTTAGGCTCTCAGCTTATAGGATGGAGATTTTAATATAAAAGAAAAGAAATAAATAGGATAGGTTCTAAAACAACATAAGAACCCTTGCGAGTCAATGCCACAGAGCAGGAAAGGCACATTGAAGAAGGTATCACAGAAAAACAAAGTAGACCCAATGAATTACTCATGATACGTACCATCTAAAAAGAGTAGATTAATATGTGTTTTCCTGGTGAGAGAAGAATCAGAAGTCAAAGAGGCTAGATTTTGACCAAATTGTAGGATTTTGATTTCTACCGAGATCTCGTGACTACCCTGTAACCGTTCAATACTCATGTTCTTGTTTTAACTCAATGTACATTAAAAATGCATTGCATTGAAAACTAGAATGGACATAATAGTAAACTACCTCCAGCTAAGCAAATCTGAATTGTTTATTTTACAATGTCTTATATAGTCCTATATATTATAATGAGTCTTCAATACTTAATAATGTGGTTTTAAATAATCAACCAATGGTTAAAAATTGATCACTAAATGATTATACTTTAATTCAAAATGACTGACTATTCAACAAACCATTGAGATATATTTGACAACATATTTTTCCATATGATAACATACTCCATATATCAAAGCAATAACTAAAAGCATGATCATTTAATTATCTCTATGTGGAAAGAAGAAAATACTGAGTTTATCAGTAAAAAAAATTGATACCAATAATCAAAATCTCAGTGTAGTTTAATTTATGATGTTTCAAGTTCTGGAAGCCAAAAGCTTTTAATTCAAGTTTATTTTTGATTTTTAATTTGGTCTTTCTCTAAATATTTATATGCTGTGAAACTTTCTTGCAATGTGGGTTTTAACAATGAGCTACACTCCCAGTCATGCAAGCATGAGGGGAAACAATTACACTTTCTGGTATCTATCTGAATATGGAGATTAAATAAATTACATGGAAGCTAGACAGAATATCTTGTGTATTGTGTGGTTGCATCACCTAGAAATTAAAATGTCTATGGTATATAGGCAAGGGTGAAATAGAAGGTGGGATATCCAGGAGGCAGAAAGTATTCTGGGACAATGCCAGGCAGGAAATTGGCCCTGGAATTTGTGACAAGAGGAACACATGGTACCTGAGCACAGGTAACCAGCCACATAGCAGAATGTAGATTAGAACAAATTGGTTATTTTCAGTTATGATCTAGTCAAAGGAGAGTCTCACTATGTAGACAAGGTACTTGGAAATATAATTTTAATCTGAGTCTTATTTCTGGATGCATAGGACTTGGAGAACAAAATCTAACCTAACTTCTACAATAAAGTAATTACATTTTATTATTAAACTGGAATGTGTATGATGCTGTTACCTCACTGTATGCTTGCATAATATCTGAGCACTTCTAAGATAGGCAAGGCTAAGTTATTACATGGAAAAAGTATGCTAAGCATGAGTTTTAGCACAATGTTTTCACAGTACAATAGGATTTTTGTAACACACCCACATCTTCAGTTGAGGAACATGTGTGTTTACATGCGTTCAGGGAAAACACATAAAACTGAGCATGCCCACACCTGCCTTTAATCGTAGTAATCAGGAGTCAGAGGCATGTGAATTCAAGCACAGCACCATCTACAAGAGTGACTTCTAGGATACCAAATGCTATGTAGAGAGACTCATCTGACCACAGAGAAGTAGGGGTGGGAGAATAAGAAGAGGGAGAGAGGGGGTAGGGAGAGAGAATGGAAGGAGGGAGGGAGGAAGGAAAAAGAAAACAGGGAGAAACAAACCTAAAACTAGTGTTATGTAGATCATATGGGAATTCAAAGAAAATTGGAAGTGTCTCTCTTCACGTCCACCTCCCATGGTTTATGGTGATACAATATTGAGTAGAAGACAAGCTGCAAAACAAATAATATATTTTCAAATAAATGCAGTGTTCACCTCTCAGAAGAAGAGTGTTTCTTCTGCTCTCAGTATTCCTTCGTTGCCTTTAGCTTTTGGTAGGGTTCAGAACATGTGGCCTTTTCTCCACCTACTTTGTCCTGTCTATTTTCCTTGCCCTTGTTCAACTCACCTTGTTCAGTCATGTTCATGAGGTGTTACACATACAGCTTCTGACATCATTGGGAGACTCATTCTCACAGAGAACTACCTGATTCTTTTACAATCTTTTTGTCACCTCTTCTACAATGTTCCCTGAGCCTTAGGTCTTTTGTAGATGTATCCATTGGGACTGGGCCACACAACTCTGCATTTTGGTTGGTTATTGTTTTCTGTAGCAATCTTTGTCTGTTGCCACAAGAAATTTTCTTGATGAGGAATATATGAAGGCTATATTAAGCTGTAGGTGTAAGCACAGGTATTTAGAATGTAGTCAGAGGTTGGCTGGTTTAATAATGTGGTGGACGTAAGTTCTCCAAGATCTATGACTTTATTATATCTGGGGAGTTAGAGAGATTTCCAGTCCCAAGTATTGTTTCACTCCTGTTGAGGTCTTAAGTCTAGTGAGAGAGTTGCTGGCCATCATCGTGGTGTTTGGACAACTATTGCATCAAGATTTTGGTGACACATTGATTATACAATACCAAATGCTCGCTCCTGAAAACACATATATGAGTATACTTATATATACTTAATAGGTTACATTTATAAATATATGAATATAAAAATGCATAATGCAACACTAATAAAAGAGGACATAAATTTGACTGAGGGGTATATGGGGTGCTTATGAGGAAGGGAAGGGTAGGGAGAATGATATCCTTATAATTTCAAAATAAGAACAAAAACATAAACGTGGGGTTGGAGAGTAAAATCCTTCAGTAAAGTGTCATCAAAGTATGTGGACCTGAGTTTCACACCCCAGAACCCAAAGGAAGTGGCTTGTTACATTTAAGGGAAGTTGAGACAAGCAAATCCTTCATGCTCACCAGCCAGGTAGCATAGTCTAGTTGATAAGTTCCAGGCCAATTGAAGACTGTCTCAAAACATAAATACTATGGTGGCTAAGGAACAACAGCAGCTGGATACACCCCCACAAACACACGTGTGCACCTACATACACAGAATACACACACTCACTCGTTCATATACAAAGTAATTGTGGTGTCATCACAATAAGGGATCCAATTTTTGACAATAAATGAGTCCGGAATTGCCGTTTTTGTTCCTTGCTGACTTTTCAATTAGTAGAATTAAAGCTTAATCAGTTACAAATAACCCTATACAACCCCATGTAATCGGTAAATTAAATTTCCATACTTGAATTAAATAGCCAATTTTGTCCATTATTCATCAGTGAACCAGAATTACCCAAAAGAATCCGAGACAAATGTGATTGAAGTACAAGAAACTCCAAGATGGAAAGGTTTTCGTATTAAATTTCTTTTTTAAAGTTTTATTGGAAAAAATTGTGCAATGTGTTTTGCTCATGTTCATCTGCCTCCTTCAACACTTTCAAACACTATTTCCCCCATACTTTGTGTCATTTGTTTATCGGCCTTTTGTAAGAATATTTTTACAGTGCAGTGCTGAACAAGCCAAGTCTGGGGTTCACAAGATGGTTCACTGGGGAAACACAGCTGCTTCTGAGTCCCTGGGAGGAAAGGATTCATGGCGTCCAGTTGTTCTGTATCTTATCCAGGCACACAGTGCTATGTGCACATACATATACTATATAGATAAGTAAACAAGATGTAAATTTAAATGCATTAACAATAATGGCTTTTTAACCCTACTTGCAAAATACAATTTTTCCTCAAAAACAAGTTAATCGGTATTTTAACCAAGAACTATTAATAAACCAAAATTAAAAATATATGTACCTTCATAACTTATGATTTAGATCGCATAATATGAAAAAATAGGTTGAAAGGCTGTGTTTTGGTTTGTCCAGGATATTGATATACATCAGTGAGAAAAGAGAGGATCAAGAGAAGAGATAAACATTAAAGTATTTAATGATACACCACCTATGATACATACGAGCCTGAAAAGAATTTACCCTTTAATCATACAATGGAAGCAATGGGTTTCTTACTCAATTCATATTTCTTGTCTTTAGAATAGCCTTTAGCATTTTAACATTTATATAAAACTGTCTAAATAAAAGTTAAATTGTCCTCTATCATAATGTGAGCCTTGAAATAATAACTGAGTGAGCTGAAATTTACCTTAGCTTCAGGAATGTTTATTTAGAATATATGCAGTCCAATGAATTGATTTCTCTGTTATGAGTTAGCTTTAATAAAAAGGAATGATTCATATGGCAACTGTGTTCTTAACCTTGCTACCTATTTCATCCCCAAAGAGTAAGTTATTCAAAGGCTCAAACATTATGACATTATTCAAACACCAAAGTACATAAACCTTAAATTATTAAGATATTCTGTTTGATTCTCTGAATTATATATAAAATTTACTAATCTATCTCTCCAATATATTCTGAAAGAGTACAATAAATAGGCTCCAAAATCATCCAACATTCACTGACTAGGAACACCCTTTTTTACTTTGTAGATATATCTTGTTGTTGAGGTACACCCAAGGGTGCCAGGTGTGGAAAAATCAGTACTATAACTCTCAACAGGTAATAATATCAGTTTGTTTTACTCTTGCGCTCCAAAACCAGACCCTCAAATGCTGTGAATCCAAAAGCCCTGCTATGTCCAAATCTTCATTTTGTTATTTTATTTCCTCATACATGTGATATATATGAGGAAATAAAGTATATATATATATATATATATATATATATATATATATATATATATATATAAGTGTAAGGTATATAAAATATTATATATGTATGTGTATATATATATATATATATATATATATATATATATATATATATATATACTGGTTGGTTTTGTGTCAACTTGACACAAGCTTAAGGCATCACAGATACGGTAGCCTCAATTGAGGAAATGTCTCTACGAGATCCAGCTGTAAGGCATTTTCTCAACTAGTGATCAAGAGGGGAGGGCCCAGCTCATTGTGGATGGTGCTATCCCTGGGCTGATAGAGCTGGATTCTATAAGAAAGCAGGCTGAGCAAGCTAGGGGCAGCAAGCCAGTAAGTGACATCCCTCCATGGCCTCTGCATCAGCTCCTGCTTCCTGACCTGCTTGAGTTCCAATCCTGACTTCCTCTGGTGATGAACAGCAATGTGGAAGTGTAAGCTGAATAAATCCTTTTCTCCCCAATTTGCTTCTTGGTCATGATGTTTGTGCAGGAATAGAAACCCTGACTAAGACATATATTATATAATATATACAATATATTTCCTCTAATATATATATGCATGTAAGTTTATATACATATATATGTATGCTGTATGTGTGTATATATATATGCATATACATATATCAGTGCACATATATTTAAAGACATGCATGCACAACTATTCACATATTATATAGTTATAGATACAACTATAAATTAAAATGATCTAATAACCTAAGTCTCCGTGTTTACTGTTTATAATTGAACAATCATGGTCTGGATAGAAAAGTATCATGTCTTATCTCTCCTATTTGTCTCTTCATGTTCTTAAAGTACAAAATAAAACTACACAGTACTTAAAGAAAGAGAGAGGTAAGGGCGTAGAAAGCAATGCAGAGAAAGGAGGAGGAGAGTAGGTAAGAAAACTGAAAGGAACATGAAGGGAATAGAAGCAAGAAGGAATAGGGAAGAAAGGGGTTGAAAGGAAAATAAGGATGAACTCCACATAGCTGTGGGTCTGGAAATGTCCCTTAAACCCAGATGGCCACAGGAGGTCATAACTTTCAAGGCATTATTCATAATGCCAGAAGGAATGTTCATTGCAATGCACTTTTTTATTGCCCCCAATATTATAGTTGTGCAAACCATCACTTTTCAGCAGGGTGATCATTTAAATGCCTGCTGGTCACTCAGCCAAACTGAAGAATAACTTGGCTAATGATACAGATCTCTTGAAACTCTGGCAGATTTTAGGCTACTTCCTTTCCATTGAAGGCACAGCAGATAAGGCATCTACATTGCATTCTTTCTCAGCAGAGTTTAGAAAAGGTCTTAGCCTCACTCTTTGTTCTTTGCTCCTTTGCATTCTTGTTTTTAATTGAGGAATGAATGGTTTCTTGTGCAATAATTCTAATCTGAATACTTTGGAACTAGAAAGGTTATTTTTAAAGGTGAGGCTTGCTTGTCATTGGAAGTAAAAAGTACAGATACTAGGTGAATTGTACGTAAGCAATGTGCCAGTCCTCTTGGATGACTGACGGAGATTATAGCATGAGAGCACTACAATTGGCTCAACTAAAGCTCCAGAAACCTCGTTGGTTCAGGTCCCACCTTTCTTGCTTGGAAAAGGTCTATAGGAAGTTTATGTCTTAGGTTTTTTTTTCCATCTTTTGTGGCATTCATTCATCAATTCTGCCATCACACTGAAATATTTTCCATCTTCAACTTCAGCCTCATTGTGAGGGCTTCTAGAACCTGCTGTAAGAGACCCTGAACTGTAGCCAGCAAAAGCACCTTCCATTTGCTTTTCAACTCTGCTATGCCTCTGTTGATTACTCCCTAACACTGACCTCCTTGGTGCAGCTACAGTCTCAAGCCAAGGTCGTGCCACTGCCATCAACTGACCCTACAATCACGACTTTTCCCCCTGACTTCCGGGATTAAAAGGCTGCATGACCACGCAAACTTAGGTACCTCTATCTCCATCAAAACGCCCATTCCCTGATTTCTACGGGTTACTTTCTTTCTACCTAGAAAACTGCACAATGCAGCAGTTTGTCTTTGCTGTCCTTACATCCAAGGGACACAGGCATTTCTACCGGACTGCCCACCCACACAGTCCACCCTCACAAATGCCTTGCTCAGTTCAGTTCCTGACACCACAGGGATCGTCATTCAAAGAGCTCCCTCTATTGGCACTGCTCACTAAAACTGACCTGAACTGGAAACTTGACAAAGTTCACACTGTTGCCAAGAGTAATTGGGATATGTAGAAATCAATAAAACAAAAAATAAATAAATAAAATTCTCCCTTTACACATACTTATTACGCTGCATATGGCTAATGCTTCTAATTGTTGATATGTAAGGTGAGTTTTTTTTTTTTTTCTTAAGCATGTAAATAAGGAGATGAGAAGAACACATAGAGGTGATGAGAGTTTTGGATGGTGATTCCGTTACACGAAATCCTCTATTGTGAAGTCTCATCACACTTTTAATTTTCATCAATGTAATTTGATATAGTATTGTAATTTACTACTTGTGGAAAGTATTTATCTGGGGGAAGCAAACGTAGAAAATAAAATCTCTTAAGATCTTCACTGAGACTATACCGTTAGGGTGGGGGGCTCCACCGAGAGGAAGGAGATACTTCAGGGTAAGTAGTGTCTATTTATCTAAGGCATGTAAGGGTGCGGCCGTGGATAAGCTATGGCAGCCGCAGAGATGAGCCAATAAGACTTTTCCATGGCTCTATCCGTCTAGGTGGCTCAGTCGTAGAGCACCAGAACTGACATTTAACAGCACCACGAGTGCATTACCTCCACCAACACCCGTCCAGGACAATAAAAGCCGCTGCTTCAGGCAACGGACTACGTCATTCTGTCCTTTTTTTTTTTTTTTTTTACAATGCCCAGTAATTTATTGGATTCAACATTATAAAAACGAGCAAACATTTTTTTTGTTTTGTTTTGTTTTCTTTATTTCTTGGACTTCATACAGTCTGTGAGTTGTAAACAAGAAAACTTTAACTATTTCCATGTTACACTTTATTTTACATGTACTTTATGCTCATTGTAACTATTAAGTTTTCAAGGCATACTATCAAACCTTGAAAAAAATCAAGTACTGACTAAAAATATATTCATATAGGTCGATGTAAAAATTATGTTAAAATCTGAAAAATAACTACTGACAAAAATGTATAATTTTAAGCAAAAAAATGTTTAAAATCTGTACATTTATCTTTGTTTTGTAAAATAAAGTTGTTTAAAAAAAACAAACAAACAAAACACATAGCTACTAGAGTATTGTTGGAAATGCTGGGTAAAATTGAAATTTGAATGCATATTTTCTGTGTATTGTATAAATGCTGTAAATTCCCTGGGTATGATGATTATAACGTGTGTGTGTGTGTGTGTGTGTGTGTGTGTGTATAATTATAACATGTGTGTGTGTGAGTGTGTGTGTGTGTGTGAGAGAGAGAGAGAGAGAGAGAGAGAGAGACAGAGAAAGAGAGACTGAGAGAGAGAGAAAGAGACTGAGAGAGAGAGACAGAGAAAGAAAGAGACAGAAACTGGAATTATTCTAAGTTTCGTAGGCTTCAATGGGATTCCAAATGTATATCCTTTATTTTTTTATAAAACAACTTTATTTTACAAAACAAAGATAAATGTACAGATTTTAAACATTTTTGCTTAAAATTATACATTTTTGTCAGTATGTTTTTTTCAGATTTTAAAATAATTTTTACATAAATCTATATGAATATATTTTTTAGTAAGTACTTGATTTTTTTAAAGGTTTGATAGTATGCATTGAAAACTTAATAGTTACAATGAGCGTAAAGTACCTGTGTCTGTTCTTTTCTGCAGTGATTTCTTCTGTTCTCTAAGCATACCACTGGAGAAGGAATCAGCCAGCTACAGCTAGCAGGAAAGGCTGTGTGTGTGTGTGTGTGTGTGTGTGTGTGTGTGTGTGTGTGTGTGTGCCTGTGTGTGCATGAATATGTGCTTGTGTGTATGCCTGTGTGTGTGCCTGTGTGTGCGTGTGTGTGAGCAGAATGTCATTTTGTTCAGAGGAAGGTTTAGGGTTGCATTGCTAAAATCTCCTGTTGGGATCTTTCTGTTTGTAATATATTTTGACCTAGTGAGCTTTTTATCTCTGCCTCAGTAACCTTCACCTTATCAGTCAGCAGGAGCCAACTGCTTTCCTTCAGGTGCAGTTCTGACAGGCACAGAAAACGGCCCTCCGCTGCCTATCACAGATTTATCCAGACTTCCTCAGAATGAGGAAGCTTTCTGGGGCTATTTACTCTTAGCCATAGAGGAAAAGACCTTGTTTCAAAGATCGAGCTGCTATTCTCTGCAATCAGAATTAGGCTGGAATTGCACATTGAAGCACAGCAATCAGATGCCTTCATACTCACACCAGTGACACAGATGAGGTTGTTCTCAACGTACACAGTATGGCACAGCAAGATGTATTGTAGTTGAAAGTAGGTCCAGACGTAAGAACTAAGTTTAAAATATTAGCTCCTAACTATGCATGAACTTGGCTTAGAACAGTCTGTTCTGGTTGTGCAGAACCACTGTAATAAACAGGCCATTCATAAGGCACAAAATGTGTGTTCATTTTGGCCACATATTTTTTAAACCTTTAAATTTATACCATGAAGAATTTGGGCATGACTCCATTTCAAACCCCGGTGCTGTCTCAGGGGTGGCCAATGTAACGGTACGTGCCAAAGTACCATGTGGGTTCATTTTATGACCCTTTTCCCCAACTCGTTATTTATTTATTTGCTTCATATACAAAAATCTCCCAACATGATAGTTCCCTCCTTTTATTTATTTATTTTTTTGTATAACAAATTGAAAGTCATTACTTAGCCATGAGAGAACAGGTTCCCAATTCACACTTTATCTTGCTGCAAAATTTGATATTGAATTCTGGATATGCCTTTTATAAGGTCACCAATCTCTATGGTATAATTTTTGAAATCATCTATTGTCTTGGGTTATATAAGGTCAAGTTAAAGATATGAGCTGACAAATTAATATTATGTGAAATGAGAAAGGACAGCCATAATATTTACTATACTTATAATGTGCCATCACTAAAGAAGGATTTCATGTGTCGATCTCAGTTCATTCTTTTAGGAGGTTTCTGAGGTTCACAGTAATATTATTTTGGTTCTATACCCTCAGTAGTTAATGTAAATAAGTTTAGGAACTATGGAACAGACCCATGTCATGAACTCATACAACTTAATCTCAGATTGTATGTCTTAAAGCACTGTTCTATGAGACAACCTTTAGTAATCCATTAAATTACCTGCCTTTCTACTGTGCTATAGTTTTGAAATCAGGTTATAGCATTAGATATATGTTTTCCCATTGTCTCCTTTTACATAGCTAGAATTCATAAATTCCATCTGAATGTGTCATTTTCAAGGAATTTGACTGCGAAGAGGTCTCTTAAATGTAAAGTAGATTAATTGCAAATGTTGGCCACTGATGACTTTAACATCTTGTTCAAGACAAGGTGCTGTACACATGCCATAAATGGACTAAAACTAGCTGAGTTATTTTACTGGCCAGCAAACAGGCCTGCATGGCAAGGTCAGAGAAGATCTCAAAATGAGGAAAATAGAAAGACACATCTATTCTAGCAAAACAAGGCAGCCTGTTTGCAAGGATAGCACTGCCAATTTCTTCTATCCCTTGTGGGGTTCTCTGCACACTTGCTTATTTTTCAAATTTCTAGAAATATACACCAGTGAGTATAGCCTCTTGGGGACTATTCAGCTTCTATCCATTAAGCAAGGACACTTTTATCATATTGGTTAGGTTCTTGGTCTCTCCTCCATTCTTTGCTCCCTACTCCATTGGCAAAGGCAAGCAAGTAGAAAAGAATCCAAAGCATCCCATGCATTCCCACCTTTGAGGACAGACCTTTTGTCTCACTCAATGATTCATTCTTGAATGAAGACAGATTGAGTAGTATCTGTACCCACATTACTAACCATCCAATTTTGCCTGTGTTGTGCCTAAGGGCACAGGGCTGCTGTTGTAGCCTACCTGGTCAATGAGATAAAGTGAAATAAATCCTAGTGGGGGAGAGGAGTGACTTTTATACTGTAAGGAGCTACAGATAAGAGACTCCCATTCTTGCATGCCAAGGATTCTGGAGTAAGAAAAAAGTTAAATTTGCCTGGGAAAATGTTGCAAAATCTCTGGAATCACAAGGGATAGTAACATTGGAGTTACATGTTAAGGAATCAGTGGAGAGAATTTTGAGACAGGGCCAAGGGGGAGAAAGAGGCGTTTGTGCTAAGAAAATGGTGCAGCAGGTTTGAAAGCACCTAATGAAAGCATACAGTGAGAGGATTTCAAGGTTGAAATGGAAAATCCATAATCAAGTGACAGGCAAGGGAGCTGGAAATCTGGCCTCCATCTAACCTAGAGGAGCTCTAAGTGCCTTCCCCCATGGCAGGACATGCATATGAGGATCCAGTGAAGACTTTGAAGTTGAGCAGCTAAGAATGTCAGTTATGTTACCCCATGGAAGTCAAAATAAGAGTACTGTTAATGGTATCAAAGTCTAGTTCCATATTTCCCAACAACTGAAAGCTAAGCAATCCTGTGTTCATGGAGCTGCAGCATGCTGGAGTCTCAGACATTTTCTGGCTGGTTTTTCTGCTCGCTTATTAGCCTGAAATTATTGATGCAGAATTCACCAGTTCCATGCCAGTCTGCACTAAAGAAAGGATATCGAATACAGCCAGTGGCACACCCATTAGTTATTTGCATGTTTGTATATCCTTTTAGAAAAATCGCTTTCCATCATGACACTGAGAATCAAGAGAAACAGGGAGTTGTATTATTCAGCTACAGTCTGCTACATCAAAGAAAGAAAAACAGATGGCAATCTTTTGCTTCCAAAATAATGCCATTAGTTTAACAAAATGTTGAAATACTCCTTTAAAGACTAAAGAGAGGAGAAGGAGCTCAATTAGGAGAGTATTAAGCAAGCTAGACGGGGGTCAGGGAGCCACATTTAGGCAGAAACTTTAGAAATAGCGAGCTAGGAAGGCTTTGCTGTAAGCCATACATCAGAAAACCCCAGAAGTTGGCATATCCAGTACTGAGGCAGCAACTGCCCAAAGCATGGCTTTCTGCCTACGTTATTAAATTGCTCCACTGATCTACAGCAGCCTGAGAGCCACTTCGGGCAATGCTCTTTTGTGATCCAACATTAACTCGTGCTCCCTTCTGGTCACTGTAAACCCAGTTGCTGCCCCTTTTGCTCAGCATCATAGTGCCCCCATGAGCCCAAGGCAGTGCACAGGGTTCAGGCTGGCTTGATGAGTGTGGAAAAGAGGCCAGTCTTTAGCAGTGGGTTCTTCATGCTCTGTTGCCTGGAGGCACTTCAGTCTACAGAATAATTCTAGCCAAACCGTTATAAACACGTTAGCATTTTAAAATTTTCAGACTGACTGATATAATACGCTGTGAATTATGCACTCATGAAGCCATTTGTTCATATTCTTTAGTGTAGAGAGGAAAAACTTTCACCCAGATGTCTGATGATTCCCAAGATCCAAATAAAGCACCTATGTTCATGTTTCACTGCTGATGGTCTTCAGCCACAAGTCAAGAATTCTTTCAGCCACTATGTAGACCTGAAAAGAACACTATAGAACACAATCATATCAAAACTGCCTTTTAAGACAAAGCTGGTGTATATTATGTTAGCCAGCATACTTGCACTTGTTATCAAGTGAATGATGATGTAAGTAGAAAGGTAGATTAATCTGGAAACATCTGCCAAGTATGTTAGAACACTATAGAACACAATCATATCACATGCCTTTTAAGACAAAGCTGGTGTATATTATGTTAGCCAGCATACTTGCACTTGTTATCAAGTGAATGATGATGTAAGTAGAAAGGTAGATTAATCTGGAAACATCTGCCAAGTATGTTAAGATGTCATTCATGAATTCCACCCAAAATATATTAACTAGAATAGGACAAACTATTCCTAATGTCACAATTTTTAATCAGCGAATAGGATAATTTGGCTCACAGGCATTTCTGTTTCTGATCCTCTGTGAAAACTGTTCCCTGTGTTAATAATATCACCTTTCCTCTCTCTCCAGCTCCAGGAGTAGCCTATGGTCCTGAGAGGTCAACACCCTCATCTTATATTTGTGTCAGTTCAACTGAATGACTGTATGAACTGTAACTATCATAGGTAAACTCCACTTTCTCAATTCTCTCCTTTCTATGATATTCCATAACTCTGAAAGCTCTTTTAATTTTCAAGATCTCATCACCCTGAAAGATCCATGACTTCTTAGATACTTTAGACTTTAATGCCTCATTATGTAGCTATGACTTCCTATTTGGCAGCTTCTTCACACATTTTGACAGCAAAACAGAAGATCATTATCCTAAATTCTTCCTTAGTATCATTTAAGAATCCTCCAATGAATGACCATTGAAGGTCTGGCGCAAGAGAAAAGAATGAGATCCATGTTGCACCTGAGGCCTCTAATTTTAGTCTATGCTCCCCACACAATGATTCTGAATGTCTCTAGTCCTAAAGCAGTCCCATGCTGTATATCTGGACTGGTATCTCCACGGGAGAAACTCACAGAAACATATATATTACTGTCTAGAAAACTGCATCTCAGTTTCATTACAGGTTTCTTAGCCAATGTTGCTCAGTAATCATGATACATATCCTCATCCGTATTCATCTTCCATGATGTTACATAACAGTGTTCTTAATTTAAGCTGTCACTAATTTCTTAATTACTTTAGCTCTATGAAGGACCCTATGCGTAGAGCACAGGAAATTGTAGTGAATTCTCACACCCTTCTCACTTACACATGTTCTGTCAGGGCCTCAGAGATTCTATCTTTCCTTCACACTCAAAAAACAGTAGTTTTCTCAGACAAAACCAACTGTTTTACAACTGTTCAAATTCAGCAGAAGCCCTGGACCACTCAAGCTCTTCACAGTCCCTTCTCATTACTCTTAAACAACTTGGTACTACAAAAAGAACACATGGATTTCACAGCAAAGTCTATATTTATTAGTTTTTGGCATCTAAAGATGATGGTTTGTGATTTATTATATTTGTTCCTTGATTATCCATGACAATAAATAAAAGTAGAATTATATTATTTATATTACAGGCTTTATATAATAATGTGAAATAAATGGTATAATATTTTTATTGCCTGTATTGGACGTACTGTCAAATTTTTATCGTTTTGATTTTAAATTACAAATGTAGAATAAAAAGTTACTCCATACATATGAATTTGTAAGAGTAGACATTGTTCACTTATCTAGAAGCTAACCAATTTTACTAAGGAACAGCAAAAATATGATGTTTTGTATATGCTTGGCTCAGGGAGTGGCACCATAGGGGGTGTGGACTTGTTGGACTAGGGGTGGCCTTATAAGAAGAAGTGTGTTACTGTGGGCATGAGCTTTAAAACCCTCTTCCTGGAAGCTTTAAGACCTAGCCTCTTGGAAGCCAGTCTTCTCCTAGCAGCCTTCAGATGAAGAAGTAGAACTCTCAACTCCTCCTGTACCATGCCTGCCTGGATGCTGCCATGCTCTTTCCTTGAGGATAATGGACTGAACCTCTAAACCTGTAAACCAGCCCCAATTAAATGTTGTTCCTGTAAGAGTTGCCTTAGTCATGATGTCTGTTCACAGCAGTAAGACCCTAATTAAGACAGAAGAAACAGCACTAGTAATATTTTAAATTATTCTTTGCTATTGCTTACTTACGAACTGTTTTCCACAAGATCACCTTTTGAACATTTGTTTCCTGGCCTGTGATTTTGAAAGCTGCAGTGGCATCATGAGGTATGGTCTGGCTGTCACAAACATTTCATTAGAAAACTGAAGGTGATCCCTGTTTCCGGCTCTATCCTCTGTTCTGTACTCCTGGTCCTTCACCTCCGTGCAATGCTCCTACCACCATGTACCACACCTTTCCATATTTACTTCCTTATTATGGACTATGAGCCTCTGAAACCACAGACTAAAATAAACCCTTTCTCCTCTACTTATTTGTCAGTTTCTTGGAATAAGGAAGTAGTTAAGACATTTCCCTATTTCTCAGCGAATATCAAATTAGTTAAATAAGCCCCTCCCTTTGCCGCTTCCCTGATATTAGCAATGATCAAATAAAGGTCAAATCCAGCTTATGCTTTTTAATGATTTCATTAATTCTGTCATAAGCTTTACCCCATTTTTATTTATCAAATTATTTCCCTTTCCTCAGAGTTCTCATTCATTAACTAAAAAACAAAAAATACTTATTTATTGGTAATAAGTTAAAATAATTAACTTTTTCAACTTGATTGTGTTGAGAGATATTTAGGTGTCTGGGTCTGTAACGGAGGATGTTGCAGGGATAATCACCATAGCGGCTGAGGAAGAACAAGCTTTCCAAAACTGTAAGCATCACTTTCAATAGTACATGCAAATCTTTTCACAGCTGAATGTGTCTGTTGCTTAGTCAATCACTGTAAACAGCAGATGGAAGTCTTCATTCTTTCAGTGTGAACATACACAATGATCCATCAGAGAGCGTCTAAACTCGGTCTTGGAAGGACTCATTGCCTCCCTGTGTCCAGAGAATCCTAACTTTCTCAACCGAGCAGCTACTAGGTTATGTGGCTCCTCGGCATTCATGTAGCCTTTATCAGGCTGCGTGAAACCCCATTATATTCATTACACCAGTTACTAAAACTTGTGAAATAGTCTCAGAAACTCTATTAGGCAATATTGTTGAAGAAATATAAAGGGTGGAGACAGCAAATTGTGCTGGTCAGGCAAGGGTTAAATGATTAGCTAAAGGGTTTAGTTAGATTGTTTAACACAATTTAAGGGATGATAAGCCATCCTTTTAAACCTACAGATATTTATTTGTTTATTTATTTAAGAAACTTAAAGTTGTACCTTTCAAATCCAAGTGCTTGATAGAATTCTTCTAGGAAGTTCTTTTTTTTTTTTCTATTATAAGTTTCAAATAATTAGACAATTCTTATCCAAATTGTCATGTTTATAATCCCACTAATTAAACTGCTAATATGACCTAAAATGTCTTCGCAGAAACATCTGAAATAATATTCATGCAAATATCTGAGAACCTGAATTAGTCAAGTTGACAGATAAAATTAACTGTCACAGAACAAAGATTTATCTATCAGCTTTGAAATAAAGCCTGTTCCATTCAGCCATACTTAATCTGCACAGAGACAATAATATGGTTTGCTCTTTTGCGTATCATATACTACTCCCTGCATACAAGAAAATAAGTGTAGTGTATTCTCTCAAGAGTGACACAAATGCCTCATATGGTGGATACCCCTCTCATTCATATTCAATAAATTATATATAATTTAAATATTATAATGAAAAATGATATATACTTTATGAAACCTAGTATTTAGTGTGAACATGTATGTCTTCATGGCCTTAGAAGAGAAATAGTTGATACTTAGAGTCATCATGTGTACAATTAGCTCTATAGTCACGGGTAATATTAATAACTATCTTAAACTACCATTTCTTTGCCTCTTACTGCTTGTGATTCAAGTGTATTAAAGTGGCTTGAAATTTATTTCTCAAATATGATGTAAAAAAAAACAATGTGACTTAAGCTATAAAAATAAATGTATCATAAACAATGTAAAAGGCCATGCACTTTGAAAGAAACTTGACTTAAAAGTCAATGCCTAGGGAGCTTAGTGGTCCTTAGTTTTTAGCCCCTGTGGAAAGCATGGTGCCTAAAGAGTATTTCCAACATCTTGTAAGAGTTTTAATGCAAATAGGTTTAAAATGTAAAGTAAAATGAAAATAATAATGTCAGTTTTGTAACCTATGGTAACAGAATGAACTCAATCTCAAAGTGTTTGTGAAATATCAAACCATTAGGTCATTTGCACAAGATAACCTAATTTTTCATAAAAAGAAAACCATCAAGTAGTCACAGGGAAAGGTTCTATTGACATGCTAGCTTTCACTCTGAGTAAATTTAATTCTAAAGGTCACATTCTCTACATATTTCCTACAAACCAAACAGAGACTTTTATGAACCTAAGCAAATCAACAGACCCTCTGATGTGAGCAAAAATAATCTGTACACTGAGGTTTGACCAAAGGGTGTGTGCAGTATATTCCTATAAATACAGAGTTGGGAGTAAGAAATAAAAATGAAATAAATATCTTGTGACTGGAAAAAGAACTTGTGTGAAGACTTACACAGAGACACCATAGATGTTCTTAAATACTCTGTACTTTGCCTGGGGCATTGGCTACAAATATTTTCCATTCAGCCTCAAAGATGTAAGAGTGTTTGTATGTGAAGTGTCCAGACATAAACTAATTAGAAGAAGAGGGCAAGAAACCAGCTAATAAACCCAGCCTTTTCCCTTCCTTTTCATTGGTGCAGCTAAACCTAAAATCAGAAAGATCTAAAAGACTCTTCATGCTGTTGGTTTCATGGGAGGCAACGGCATGGAGCAATGAGAGGCCTGATGAAGACCAGGAAGCCATCACTGCTGGGAGGTAATTGAAATCAGGTCACCTAAATATCGAGCCCAATATTTCATTCTCACATGAACACTTGTGCATTATGAAAAATGCAGTAAGAGAAAGCCCCAAAGCTCACTGAACGAATGTCAACAGCTGTTCTTCAGGCATTAGTTTAATGAGAAAATGTTATATTTCATAGAAAAGGCTGCTTTCAAATTTCATATAACATTTCCAAAACTATGCCCTTCGGGCTCTGTTCTTTCTCTCTCAACAGGGTGAAATCCATGTTCTGAGACTTCCAGAAAGCAAGCTCTCTCCCACCCTGCCCGGCCAGGCCCAGGTCTCTCAAATCCGACACTGTCCTACCAAGATTCACCTTTTCCTTGGGAATTACCAAGGTTCTTATGAACAAGCAGACAACTTACTAATTTGGAGCTAGATTTCATTTGTTCTTTCTAGGAATTATATGTAGACAGGAAATCCAGGTGGTGTTAAATTAGGCGTTCTATGGGCTTTCGTAGAAACCAGGATGAAAATTTCACATGTGAGACACTGGGCAACGGGCTTCACCTGCAGTTTTAAGTACGTTCTGAATCTAGACTTCCAGAGGATGTATTCTCCTGGTTTTCTGGCATGAGAGAATTTGTTTACAAATTCTTAACAATAAAAAAATAGATAATAGATAGTTTGATGGATAGATAGAAAATTACATACATACATAGATAATTGATAGGTAGATAGATACATAGATACTTAGATACATAGATCAATGAAAAGGCTTCTCATTGAAACAAACAAGGTTTCCACTTTTTAATTGTTATTTATTTTTCTCGCATATACTATATCCCAAATAAAGTTCCACTCTTTTATCTCCTCCTAATGTCTTTCCCCACCCTCACCCCCCAACCACTCATCCTGTTTCTCTTTAGAAAAGGGAAATCTCGATTTCAATCTAACATGACTTTTTTTAAAATTGGATATATTATTTATTTACATTTAAAATGTTATCCCCTATCGTGATTTCCCCTCCAGAGCCTTCTTCTCCATCCCCCTTCCCACTGCTTCTATAAGTGTGCATGGTGGTCTCATATGCACCCACCCACACACTCACACCTCATCGCCATGGCACTCCCCTACACTGGGGCATTGAGCCTACACAGGACCAAGGGCTTTTCCTTCCATTGACACTAGAAAAGGCCATCCTCTGCTGAATCCATGGGTCCCTCCATGTGTTCTCTTTGGTTGGTCATTTAGTCCCTGGGAGCTCTGGGGGATCTGTTTGGTTGACATTGTTTTTTCCCCCCTATGGGGTTGCAAACCCCTTCACCTCAATCAGTCCTTTCTCTAACTCCTCCATTGGGGGCCCTGTGTTCAGTCCAATGGTTGGCTGTGAGCATCTGTCTCTGTATTTGTCAAGCTCTGGCAGAGCCTTTCAGGAGACAGCTTTATAAGGCTCCTGTGAGCAAGCATGTCTTGGCATCCATAATAATGTCTAAGTTTGTTGTCTGTATATAGGATGGATCCCCATGTGGGGCAGTCTCTAGATGGCATTTCCTTCAGTCTCTGCTCCACACTTTGTCCCTGTATTTTCTTTAGACAGGGGCAGTCCTGGATTTAAAATTTCAGAGATGAGTAGGCAGCCTTGTTCCCCAACCAGGGACATTGCCTGACTTTACGATATGGTCTTTACATGTTTTGCCTCTCCTTTGGTGGGTATTTCATCTAAAGTCATCCTCATTGGGTCCTGTAAACCTTTTTCCTGGCATCTGGGACTTTCTGGTAGCTACCACCAGTTCCCCATCCCCCATCACTACAAACCTCGATTCAGTTTCCTGACCCTCTGTATATCATCCCCATCTCCTCCCATATGACTTTTAAAGTTGCAATAAGACTAGGCATCTACCCTTTTCCCTGCCTCACTAAGGCTGGGTAAGCTAATCTGGGAGGAAAAGAGTCCAAAGAAAGCAGACAAATGAGTCAGAGACATCCTGCCACACCAACCCCACTTGCTCTGTTAGGAGTCCCACAAAAGACCAAGTAACACAACTGTAACATATATGCAAAGGTCATACCCATGCAAAGCTCTCTGGTTGATAGTTCTGTCTGTAAGAGCCCCTATGTGTCCAGGTTAATTGATTCTATGGGTTTACTTATAGTGTCCTTAACTCCTCTAACTCCTGAAATATTTCCCCTCCTCACCCCTGTTTCACAAGATTCCCAAGCTCTGCCTAATGTTTGGCTGTGGACTCTGCCTCTGTTTCCATTATTTGCTGGACGAAACCTCACTGATGGCAATTACACTAGGATCCTGTCTACAACCATAACAGAATATTATTAGGAATCTTTTCATTTACTTTTTCATTTCTTTTCTTGGGTTGTTTGTTTCTATCCTAATTGTCCAGCCTCTGGTTCCTGGGTCTCCAGGCAGTGTCGGGAAACAGGCTCCCTCTCACAGTGTGAGCCTCAATCTGGACAGGTCATTGGTTGTCCACTCAGACAATTCTTGTGCCACTTTCACCCCAGCACATCTTGGAGGCGGGAAAAATTGTAGGTTGAAGGTTTTGAGGTTGGATTAGTGTCCCAGTCCCTCCCCTGGAAGTTTTGCCTGGTTAAAGGATATGGTCAGTTCATGCTTTGTATCCCTATTACTAGGAATCTTAACCAGGATCAGCCATGATGATTCCTGCTAGCTTGCATTACAGTAGGTTTTGACTTTATGCCCAAGTGGTCCATCTTTAATGTTCTTGTCCTATTTCTTCGCCAACCTGACCTCTCATGTTCACATCCTCATCTGCCCCCAGTACATCTCAATATCTGTTTTATTTTCCATCATCATCAAGATTCATTCTTCCCTATTGAGCCGTCATTGTTACTTAGTCTCTCTTAGTCTGTGGGATTATAGCACAATTATCCTTTCCTTTATAGCTAGTACTATTTTTCTTGATGGGACTGAGATCAATCACTCAAGATAACGTTTCCAGTTCTATACCTTTGTCTGTAAGTTTTATGATGTTATATTTTCAACAGCTGAGTAATACTTCATTGTGTAAATGGACCATATTTTCTTTTTTAATTGGTTGTTTTATTCATTCACATTGCAGATGTTGCCACCCCTCCCAGTGTCCCCTCTCACAGTTCTTCATCTCATTCCACCTTCCCTCTGAGAGTGTGTTCTCCCAATCCTCAGGACATCCTCCTTCCCTGGGGTGTCCAGTGTCTACGGGATTAGGTGGATCCCCTACAAATGAAGCCAGACCAGGCCGTCCTCTGTTACATATGTGCCAGGAGTCTTGGACCAATCCATGCATGCTCCTTGGCTGATGGCTTAGTGTCTCATAGATTCTAGGGATACAGGTTATTTGAGACTGATAGTTTTCCTATGAGGATGCAATCTCCTCCAGCTCCTTCAATCTTTATGTTAACTCTTCAATAGGGGACCTGGACCTCATTCTCATGGTTGGCTGTATATCCATTTGTGTTAGCCAACTGTGGGTATGGTTTAACCATTATTCAATTGAGGGACATCTAGTTTGTTTCCAGTTGGGCAAGTAAGGTGAGATGGATTATCCTTCAGGTTTAAGCATAGTAGTAGCATATCTGGGTCTTGAAGTAGATTGATTCCCAATTTTCCAAGAAACTGCCATATTGATTTCCAAAGTGGCTGTGTAAGTTTACACTCCTACCAGCAATGGAGGAGCCTTATCCTTAGCCTCCACCCCCACCAGCAGGAGCCAACACTTGTGGTACTGATCTTATCCATTCTGACAGGTATAAGATAGAATCTCAGAGTCATTTTGATTTACATTTCCCTGATGGCTAAGCATGGTGAACATTTCTTTAAGTGCTTGACAGCCATTTTTTGACTTCTCTATTGAGAATTTTCTACATAGATATGTACCCTTTTTTTAATTAGATTATTTAGTTTGTTGATATCTGGTTGTTGATGTTGTTGTTGTTTTTAGTTTTTTTAGATATTTTGGAAAGTATCCCTCTGTCAGATATAGAATTGATAAAGATCTTTTCTCACTCTCTAGGCTGCCATTTTGTCCTATTGAATGTATCCTTTGTCTTACAGAAGCATTTCTGTTTCACAAGGTTCCATTTATAAGTTATTGTTCTTAATGCCTGTGCTACTGGTTTCCTGCTGAGACAGTTGTTTTCTGTGCCAAGATGTCCCCCACTTTCTCTTCTATCAGGTTCAACACATCCAGTTTTATGTTGAGGTCTTTGATGCACGTGGACTTGAATTTTATGCAGGATGATAAATATGAATCGACTTGAGTTATTCTACATGCAGGCAGATATCCAGATGGACCAGCACCATATATTGAAAATACCTTTTTTTCATTGTATAATTCTGGCTTTTTTATCATTAATCAGTTTTTCATAGCCATGTGAAATTAGATCTGGGCTTCAATTCTATTGATTACCTGTTTGTTTCTAATGCCAATACCCTTTAATTTTTATTACTATTGCTCTGTAATACACACAAGGCTGGTGATATTTTCAAAAGGTTTATATATAGGATTACTCTGTTTTGAGTTGTGTGTGTGTGTGTGTGTGTGTGTGTGTGTGTGTGTGTGTGTGTGGTGATATTTTTGTTCCATATGAAGTTGAATATTGTAATTTTGAGTTCTGTTAAGAATTGTGTTAGAATTTTGATGGGAATTACATTAAATCTGTAGGTTGCTTTTAAAAAGATAGATATTTTTACTATGTTAATCTGACCTATTCATGAACATTGGCGATCTTTTCTGTCTTATGCTATCTCCTTCAATTTCTCTCTTCAGAGAATGGAATTTCTTGTCATATAGAACCTTCACTTTCATAGAGTTACACCAACATATTCTATATTGTTGGTGATTTATTTCTCAGCCCATTTCTTGATTCTTAAGTTGGGCTGAAATTCTCTTTCTTGTTGGATTTTTGTGTGGTATGGGAATAGATGACTGTGGTCTCATAAAATGTATTCGGCAATGTTCATTCTGTTTCTATTTTGTGCAATTATTTTAGGCTATTGTATTGGAATTAGCTCTTCTTTGAAAATCTGGTAGCATTCTTCACTAATAATCATCTGGCTATTTCTTAGTTGTTGTTTGTTTTAATGACTGCTTTTATTTCCTAAAGGGTTATGACTTAAATTGTTTATCAAGTCTTTATTTAACATTGGTAAGTATTATGTATCAAGAAAAGTGTTCATTTCTTTTAGGTTTTCCAATTCTATGGAGTACAGGTTATAATTATTTGTGGAGTACAGGTTATAATTATTCTTTGAATTTCCTCAGTATTTGGTTTATGTCTACCTTTTTGGTTTTCTATTTTGTTAATTTAGAGATTCTTTTTCTGCTTTTCACTTAGTTTGCTTAAGGGTTTTGTCTATCTTGTTGATTTTTCTCAAAAAGCAAGCTCTTTGCCACATGTAACTTTTGTATTTGTTCTCTATTTTTTTTTATTTTATGGTTTTCTGCCTTTAGTTTGATTATTGCCTGCTATTTACTCCTACACAGTGTGTTTGCTTGATTTTGTTCTAGAGCCTTCAAGTGTACTGTTTACATTGTTAGTGTGAAATATCTAATTTTTTTTTACTTCACTTATTGCTATGAACTTTCCTCTTAGCACTGCTTCAGCTGCATCCCAGAAGTTTGTGTATGTTACACATTCATTTTCATTGATTCCTAGGAAGTCTTTACTTTTTCTTTATTTCTGCCTCGACATAGTAGTCACTCAATAGATATTTGTTCAGTTTTCAAGAAATCATAGACTTTGTGTTGTTTCAGGTATTGTTGAAATCCAGTGTGTGTTTTAGAGGACTTTTCCTTAAATTTTAAAATAAATTATTCTGTCATCATGAGTATAGGTTCACCTCTTTCTTCTCCTTGCTTCCCCACCCCTCGTCCCCACTCCTCATCTACTTCTCCTCCATTCCCTTCAGAAAAAAACTTTAGAGATGTCAACCTAACACTGCATATCAAGTTATAGTAAAACTAGACAACTCTCTTCATATTAAGACTGGACAAGGCAACCCAGTAGGAGGAAATGTATTTCTAATGCAGCCAAATGTGTCCAAAAGAGTCCTGGCTTGCTCTACTAAGAGTCCCACAAAGACAGCAAGCTATACAACCATAACGTATATGAAGAGGGCCGAGGACTTATACAAACTCTCTGATTGTTGATTCAGTATCTGTGAATCCCTATTAACTCAGACTAGTTGACTCTGTGGGTTTTCCTATGGCGTCATTGACCCTTCTGACTTCTACAATCTTTCCTGCCCTTCTGCAAGATTCACTGAGTTCTCCCTAGTGTTTGACTGTGGGTCTCTGTTTGTTTCCATCAGCTGTGGAACATCTCTTAGTATGACTGTGCCAGGCTTCTGTCTATGAATAAAGTATATTATCATTAGAAATGCTTTCTTGCTTTTTCTTGGAGTATTTGTTTCTATACTAGATCTCTGGGGAATCTAGCCTTTAATTTCTGATTGTCCAGGTAGTATCAAGAGGGTTTTCCCTCGGATGGTATGGGTCTCAAGACAGATTACTCACTGCTTGGCTCTCCTGTAATTTCTGTGCCACAATTACTCCAGCATATCTTGCTGGCTGGACAAATTTTGTATCAAAGATTGTGTGGCTGGATTGGTGTCCAATTATTCTAATGGAAGTCTTACCTGGTTATAAGAAATTAAACTGTCTTTTTATTGAGAATCAGAACCCATTGATATTGAAAAGTATTAATGACCACTGATTTCTGTTCCTTGGTGTTGGTGGTGGTAGTGTGTGTATATGTGTGTGTGTTTCTTTTATTTTTGTTTTGCTTAATTGAGTTAATTTCCTGTGTTTTTTCAATGTTTTTTTTTTTCAGTTATCTCTGTAGGGCTGGAGTTGTGAACAGTTACTGTTTAAGTTTAGGTTGACATGGAGGAATATTTGGTTTATCAATATGTGGTGATAGAAAGTTTTGCTGTGTATACTAGCCTAGGCTGGCATCTGTGGTCTGTCAGAGTCTGCAAAACAACTGTGAAGGCACTTCTGGTTTTCAAAGTCTCTGACAAGAAGTGTGATATAAATACCAATAGGTGTGTACACATATGTTAGTTGGCCTTTTCCTATTGCAGCTTTTAACACTGTTTCTTTGTTCTGAGTATTTAGTGTTTTTACTACCATGTGGCAGGAGGAACTTCTTATTCTGATACGATCTATTTGGTGTTCTGAAGCTTCTTGTACCTTTATAGTCATACATTTTATTAGGTTAGGAGACATTTTATTCTGTGACTTTGTTGAAAATGTTTGCTAGGCCTTTGAGCTGGAAATCTCCTTCTATTCCTATTATTCCTAATTTTGGTTTTCTCATAGAGTCCCAGATTTCCTGGATGTTTTGTGTCAGAAACTTTTTCAATTAAACATCTTGTTTGACCAACTTCTTCTATGGAATTGTCTATGTGTGAAATTCTCTCTTCCATTTCTTGTATTCCAGGTGATGCTTGGGTCTGTAGTTTCCATTCACTTACCTTTGTTTTCTGTCTCCAAGATTCCCTCAGTTTGTGTTTTTTTTTAAATTGCTTCTGTTGCTATTTTCAGAACAGTTTTCCTCATTCCCTTTACATGGTTATCTTTTCTTGGCTTTCTTTAAGGCCAGAACCAGAAAAGTGAGAGGGTTAAGTTGGTGGGTGGGGCTCTCTCCTGTCTGAGCAGAGGTTGTCCACCCAAGTAGGGATACCCAGCTAAGGAGGAATACCCATGTAGGTAGGGATAGATGCATGGAAGCAGACACAGTTTTTAGCAATGTTGGTAAGTTTTTGATACATAGATATAGACATAGACACAGACACAGATACAGATATAGATATAGATTCAATTGTTTGCATTTAAGAGACATATTCATTTTCTCTTTAAGGACCTTTATCATCTCCATAAAACTGATGTTGAGTACATTGCCATTGTCTTCAGACACACCAGAAGAGGACATTGGAACACATTACAGATTGTTATGAACCATTATGTGGTTGCTGGAAACCAGGACCACTGGAAGAGCAGTCAGTGTTGTTAACTGCCTTGTTTTATTGCTTGATGTGTATTTTGTTGCTTGGTTTCTGTTTCCTCTTTGGTCTTCTGATCTTTGTGATCTGTATATCTACAGGTGGGACTCTTACCTGTCCTCACTGTTGTGGCCTTCACCCGAGCGTGGTTGTCTATCCAGGTAGGGATACCAACCTAAGTAGGAGCGGGCACATGAAAGAGGGCAGGAAGTTGTGAGCCCTGGTTTTTATTTTATATATTTCATATCATAGCATAATTTGTCAATAGAAGAATAAGGTCAATTTCCTTATGTGTTTATTCTTCTCTTTGATGATTTATACAGTTAATTTATCCTCATCAGATTTTCATTTTTAATACTTTAGCAACTATATTTTATCAATGTACATAAGATATATATGCTCTCTCCTAGAAATAATTACTACCAAAGCCTCATGTTCATATTCATTTCATATACATGCACATGTTATTTAAAGTGCTTTACTATGAATTTTAGTGACTTAAGCAAAACAGTATTATTTCTGTAGGATGTTTTAACTAATTTTTGGAATTCATTTTCTCCAATCTATTCGACATTCTTTCATATAAATTTTACATTTTCACATGGAAACATTGCTCATAATTTATTTTAATTTAAAATTTTAGATGACTGCTCTTTTATTTATTAACTGAAGCAAAATCATGATGTTTACTTGTAGGAAATGATAATTTTTTAAACATTTATCAGCACAGAACTTCAGTAGATCAATGACAAAGTGTGATTAACTGTTTGGTAACCTGTATCCAGAGAATAGAATATGTCTACTTGGTCATAAAAAACAAATTCCCCGAGCAGTAACTATTAATGACTTTTCTCTTTTGCTACTGCAATGTCTCTTGCTAGGTATAAATAGCCTCAGTTTTTGAAACACAATGCAGTGGTATTTCTGTCAATTATGTGATATCAGCAAAAACTCATTTATGATCCTGAATGTCAAAGACTTTATAGTATATTTAATCTCTAATCATAAAAGATATAATCTATGTTAAAAAGCCAACACACTGTTAGAACAATCTTACATTACTAAGTACTTCACTTCATCATTTATGTGATTATCATTTATGAAGGCAGAAACATGTATATGAAATCACATATATCATGTATAAAGTCATAAAGTCACAATCCCTATGTTTGTTCTTTCTAAATCATAAGTAAGTCTTTTCCTTCCTCATTAATATGGTTATGACTACTGATAGAGTTATTAATTATGGTGATAATACTCCAATTTAAAAAGCTTTATGGCTTGTTAAAAGCTGGTTAAAAATTGTTGGTTTCTCATGTTACCACATTAAGACCCCCTTTTTCTCATTACTTTTCATTTCTCAATGAAATTATTTACTTAATGAGAGGAAATAACATAACACTATAATGAACTGATTATGGCTTCCCACAGAGCAAGCAAGCTCAGTTTGAGTAAAGTAAGAAAAAAATTCTCTCATTCCATCTCTGTCTCTCTCTGTCTCTCTGTCTCTCTGTCTCTCTCTCTCCATATATATATATATATACATATATGCTAGCTCATATATATTTGCACATACCCTGTGTATGTTCTTTCCAAATCATAAGTCAGTATTTATATTTATACACGCACACATATGTTTTCCAGGTAGTTTTTATACATCAGGGTCTTAAGGAGACAAGAAACATCAATGGGATATTCCTTACAGTATTGTATTTTTTACTTAGACTGTTTCTGTGGACACTGTGGATGAAGTGAAACACTAATTATTAGTGTTATAAAAATGATCTTCCATGTTGTTGGACTTGCAAAATGGTATGTCTATTTACTTTTCATAATCTCTGATTAATATCCAACTACATAATAAACTTCATATGCACTGTGAAATGATTTACATACAAAGAGACTGCTTAAGACCTTGTCTCTTAATCCATGTCTAGAGTCAGGAAAGAGTATTTTCTGTATAATCAGGAAGTATTTAACGAGCAATGGCCACCTGCTAAGCAATATAAGCACTAGAAAGGAAGTAAGTGTACTCAATGCCCTGAACAGATGAACACTAGCCACAGAACTGACTATAATGCTCAGGCCCTGGATCAAATGGTATTTTAGAGCCCAGTGTTTTGAAACCTATTAAGAACCCTAGGCTCCGAGATAAAGTTTATAGTCCTGGACACAAGGTCCTGGGTGACAATTTGGCTTTCTTGACGATATCCAGAAATGCCATAGAAGCAGAAGTGCTTGCAAGAAAGATGTCACCAAATAGCTTCTGGAAAGAAAACCGTGAGAACTTCGTCTCAGCATAAAACAGAAACTCTGAGAAATTAAAGATTAAAATGAGTGCCCAAACACAAAGAGAGAGAGAGAGAGAGACAGAGAGAGAGAGAGAGAGAGAGAGAGAGAGAGAGAGAGAGAGAGAGGAGAGGGAGAGGGAGAGGGAGAGGGAGAGGGAGAGGGAGAGAGGGAGAGGGAGAGGGAGAGGGAGAGGGAGAGAGAGAGAGAGAGAGAGAAGAAAGAAATAAGGTTGACCTAACAATTCCAAATGTCATTCCCCACTGGTTTTTTTTTTTTTTTTTTTTTTTTTTTTTTTTTTTTTTTTTTTTTTTTTTTTTTCTGTAGCAGAGAAAGCAGACGCAGGTCAAAAGAGGAAACGTAATATTTAGCTGAAGTGAGTCTAAACTAGTTTCTGGAGTAAGCCTTTTTGTTTGATTTTTAAAAAATGACAATGTTAACATTCTATTGAGAAGTATTGGGTACTAAAACAGCCCTCTTAAGATGGACTGTCATGGAAACACAGCTCAGTGAGCAATGCCTTAGAGCCCAAGCCTGGGGACTGGGGGTCAGAACCTCAGCAGGATCATAAATGCCAGGCAAATGTCTAACTGTAATTTCAATGATGAGGAACTAAAAGATCACTGCAGCGCCCTGGCTGGCCAGACTGGGCCATTAAGCTAGCTCTGTGTATAATTGTCAGATCCTGACAGTCTGCATATAAAATGTGGAGACCAAGTAGTAAGACTCCGGACAAAATCATTCAGCTAAATAAAGAATTTGCTGATTTTACGGATAGGAAGAGGAGAGAACATTGACTGATTTGTCGATTGTCATAGTATAAGAACCTCCACTACGAGATAGAAGAAAAGTCTTTGTTACACTTGAGCAATTGGATTTGTACAAATAAATCTACTTTTAAATAAAAATTTTTCAAATTCTGAGTCACTAGTTGGAGAGGAGAGCTGGGCCAAGATGAGTAAACTCAGCCTTTGAGCACCAGGAAAGGTCTCAGTTGAAGATGCAGGACTAACAATATATAAATGCATTAGTGTTGAACACATTATGAGACTTCTACAAATGTAGAAACAAGATAATGTACAGAGCCTGTGGCCAGAAACATATGCTGCAAGGATTATTTTTGTCACCATTGTCATTGGTATTTAAAACCATTCAAATCAACTGGAGTTGCCTCTGGGGAGAATTTAGTAAATTAAATTTAAATGGATTATATGGTTATATATCTTATAATAATTGAATGTATATAAGTTTTCATATATATATATATATATATATAAAGTTTTCATATGTGTGTGTATATGTATGTGTATGTGGTTAACAACTACATTGTGAAGGTGAGACCATCTTTACCTTTTAAGTGGAATGAATGAAAACTTTTTCAAGAATAAGAAAAAATTAAAAAGGCTTGTCTGAGGTAGTGCCTGCCTTTAATCCTGGCACTTAGGAGGCAGAGGTAGAAGGATCTCTTATGGATTTCAAGTCCAGCCAGGTTGCTAGGTCTGCAGAATGAGTTCCAGGAAAGGCAGAAATACACAACACAGAGAAACTCTGTCGCAAAAAAGGCAGGAGGAGGAGAAAAAGGCAGAAGACCAGGAAGGAGGAGGAGAAAGAAGAGAGAATTCCCTGTGCCTTATCTATTCCAGAATCTTCCCAAGCTTTTCAAAGATAAGAATCCACCAAAGTACATAAAGCTAAAATTGGACACACATGTGGGATACCACTCAGAAATGATTAATTAGTTAACAGGATGCATACAGGAAAATACAGAAGGTTCTTACCACTAAGCATGTTAAAATCTTCTGGTCAGGTAGTCTGCCTGGTAAGAATTCTTTCTTACTGCATACTTCTCTATAACCAGCCATTTTTCTCCTCAGAATTTCAAAACTTGTGCTCATGAATGCATTCTGTAGCACAGAACTAGAGCAAACCTGGTTCAAACCCTCCTCTTCGGCCACTGAGATAGGCACTTGCCCTGAATGTAATCCTTAGATTCCATAGTACAAGCAGAGAATTGAATCTACCAATTTTCCTGTGACTTCTATGTGACTATAATATCACACCCATTCCTACACACACACACACACACACACACATACACACACAAATATAAAAAATTAAAAGTCAAAGAGTTCTTCCTCTATACCCACCAATCATATCACAAAGAACTTCACCAAGTTGGTCTTGTTTTAGAGCATTCATCTCCAAAATAGAAATAATCTTTGCTATTCTGTGAAATAGTCTGGCTGAGCAAACAGGGTGACATGTGTAATGTACTTTGCACACATCTGTCACAAAATGAACACCTAGTATATGCCAGGTATTATAATCTAGGCAGTGATTTTCAAACTTAGCTGCATTTTAACACCTCTTGGGATATTTTCGAAATTTCACATCCCAGGCCACATACTTGCCAGAGGAAATTAGTCTGTCTAGTCATGGGAATGTGGGCATCAATACTTTATACCTCCTCAGAATCAAACTGTTAAAGAGTAACCAGTTAACAGTGTTGTCACACTGCCCAATCCAGCAGCTGGTGAACTATGATTGATTGCACTGTATTTTCTTATGAAGAGAAATACCTCCATCAACCATGAATAGTAACAATAAATGCACTTTAAGCCCTTACTAAGCACAAGATAATAAAATGCGCCTCTTTGGTCTTTAAGACAATAAAAACTCTTATTCCATAGATACCTTCTCTGATGAATCTGCTTGGACATTTTCATTTCTTGTTTGTGGTTTCACATTGTCACATATGCGTTCTCTATAGTAAGTTACTGGTAGAGTTTTATCTCAGGAGAAATTCGGAGCACAGTTTTGCTCTGTTGTAAGCAGCTGAGGGGAGAAAAGCATCTGAATAATTAGAAGGGAAGGGGGAGGATAGAGCTCCCTGAGGAAACAAGTCCTGTCACAGCCAATGGACACAGATGTTCCCACAAATCAGGCTCCAGGGGATCAGAAAGGAGCCCTCTTCTCACACAACAGCAGATTCCAGACCAGGAATCCTGTCACTTGGATCCCTCAACAAGCATTGTACATCACAACTCTTATTCTGATTTCACCTGTCCCAAAATCACAACAAACATAAGATAGCATTTGTGACTAATCACCATGTTTATCATAATTGTGGGTGGAAGGAAATTTATGTGCTTTATTTCCATTGTTTTGTTCTCTGGGCTTGCCACAGTTTCTATCCATGTTAGTGCTAATTCAACCCTCTGTGAGTGGAGGATTACGTCATAGTCTTATTTCAAATCTCTTTATACCATTATTAGTCTGTGATTCCAAAGTCAATCTGTTATATTTAAGTTCAAGTGAGAATAAGGAGAGTGAGCTAAAATTTTCTACAAACTGTTTCATCTTAAGAAACAGGAATTTACACTCATGGAGGCTACCTAGCTGTCAGTCTAGACAGAGAGAAAGTGAAAGAATAAATGAACTTGGTGACCTTGTCAAAATGGTATTGATTCAAGGATATATCAGTTGACAGCCTGCCCTCAGTGAAAGAGGGACTTGGGGTCTCTCACGTAGTAAATAAATAATGCCTAGTTCGGTAGCACTGATGTTTCCAGAACTGTTTAACAGCACAACTTTCTACAAGACTGAAAGCATGCTTAAGAATCATTATTATGGAGTAATTATATTAATGTGTTTCAGGAATTTGTTTTCATAAGTAGTCCAAAGGTTTTTCTCTCTTCCTTGCCAAAATGAATCAGTACTTAAGAGCATAAGAGAATAACTCATGAAATAACTTTTACTTTTGAATGTTTCTTGCAAGGAGACATCAAGCATAGCAACAGAGAAACTTCAGAATTTAGAAACAAGTCAAACCATTAAGAAATAAAACAACAAATTAAGCAGAGGGTGAAGTAGGAGAAAGAAAATGAGAGATTTAGTAATCTGTTCCATTCACATTTCTTAAGAAAGCTTGACAGAATTATTCGTAACTAGTAAATCAATAAGGGAAGTTGAAATATATTATCCACAGTCACACAGCCAAGGTATCTGAAATGTCATCTTTGGCATCAGGACTCATGAGATTTAATGACTACATATGTATTCATGCTCCTTGGTAGACAAACGTGCAAAGAGGAACACAACAGCACACTGTACAGATAAACTCTCCGTGATGGAAACTAAGGTACTTGTTATGTAAGATAGAACTGGTGTTGTTTTATATAATATATGTAAAGCATTTGTGTTTACATCTCAGCATTTATGAAGGTCAATATTGGTTGGCATCTTGATGGGATATAGAATCACAAGCGAGACAAGCCTTGAGGTATACCTATCGACAGAAGATTACTATCTGAACTTGTCTATAGAATTTTGTTTGGTTTGGTTTGGAAGGCTTTTGTTTTGTTTTGCTTTGTTTTGTTTCTTGTAGTTGGTGGTGTTTTTGTTTGTTTGTTTGTTTCTTTGGTTGGTCAGTTAGTTGGTTTGTAGGTTATTTGGTTTTGTAATTATACACACTGAATTGAAAATATCCACTAGTAATATGGGTGAAACCTCCCACTGGATAACACAGAGATGAAGAAATTCTAGGGAAGACGTTTGCTTTCTCCCTTCTTGCCTTCCTATTTTGCTGGTAGTCCACTTCTTCTATTCATGGGTTCATCTATTCAGTAGCTTCTGTTTCTTCTGGTGCTGGTGCTGTTGCTGCTCCTTCAATAACACCAGAATTCACCTTCTATAAGCTTCCAACATTGACTAAAACTGCATGTAGAAGAATGCAAATTGATCTATACTTATCGCCCTGTACAAAGCTCAAGTCCAAGTGGATCAAGGACCTTCACATAAAACCAAATACGCTGAAACTAATAGAAGAGAAAGTGGGAAAGATCCTTGAACACATGGGCACTGGGGAAAGAACAGAACAGAACACCAATGGCTTATGCTCTAAGATCAAGAACCAACCAATAGTACTGTATAAAATTACAAAGCTTCTGTAAGGCAAAGGACACTATCATTAAAACAAAATGGCAACCAACAGAATGTGAAAAGTTCCAGGTCAATCCTACATCCAATCGAAGGCTAAAGTCCAATATATACAAAGAACTCAAGAAGTTAGACCCAAGAGACTAAAATAACCAAATAACCCTCTAAAAATTGTGTACAGAGAATTTTCAACTGACAAATAACAAATGGCTGAGAAGCACCTAAAGGAATGTTCATCATCCTTAGTCATCTAGGAAATGTGAATCAAAACCACCCTGAGATTCCACCTCACACCAGTCAGAATGGCTAAGATAAAAAAAAAATCAATCTGTCAGTTCCTCAGAAAATTGGACATTGTACTACCTGAAGACACAGCTATACCAATCCTGGTGATATATACAAAAGATGCTCCAGCATACAAGGACATTTGCTCTACTATGTGCATATAAGCCTTATTTATAATAGCCAGGAGCTGAAAAGATCCCAGATGTCCTTCAAGAGAGGAATGAATATAGAAAGTTTGGTATATATGCACAATGGAGTACTAGTCAGCTATTAAAACAATGAATTCATGAAATTCTTAGGCAAATTGATGGATCTAGGAAATATTATCCTGAGTGAGGCAACCTAATCACAAAATACAATCAGGTATGCACTCATTCATACGTGGATATTAGCCCAAAAGTTAGGACTAACCAACATGAAGTTCAAAAAGGATGACCAAAGTTTGGATACTTCAGTTCTTCTTAGAAGAGTGAACAAAAGTATTCTCAGGAAGAAATATGGAGACAAACATTGAGCAGAGACCGAAGAATAGGCCATGCAGAAACTGCCCCACCTGGGGATCTAGCCCATATTCAGCCACCAAACCCAAACAATATTGCTGATGCTAAGAAGTGTATGCTGTCTCCAGAGAGGATCTGCTAGAACATAACAAATATAGAGGCCAACCATAGAACTGAGAACGGGGTCCTTAGTGGAGGAGTTAAAGAAAGAATTGAAGAAGTTGTAGGAGTTTGCAACCCCATAAAAACAACAATACCAACCAACCAGATCTCCCAGGGATTAAACCACTATCCAAAGAGTACACATGGTTGCAGCTACACATGTAGCAGAGGATGGTTTTGTTGGGCATCAATGGGAGGAGAAGCCCTTTTTCCTTCCAAGACTTGATGCTGAAATGTACGGGAATGTCAGGGTGGGCAGGTGGGACAGGGTGGGTGGGTGAACATCCCCATAGAAGCAGGGGGAGGGGTGATGGGATTGGAGATAAGAAGGGGAATCAGGGAAAGGGGATGATACCATTTGAAATGCAAATAAAATACACCCAATTAAAAAAATTAAGTGCAGAATTAGTCAGCCTCATGGATTGAGCAATTACAAGTTCTGTGCCTCTCAAATGTGAATAGACCCACTATTTTACAAAAATAAAAAACTGTCTCATGTAAACCAATCCAATGAGTACTCCTTTAATATATACTCCTCCACTGGTTGTGCCTCTTTAAAAAACTCTAATAAATTATATAGTTCAGACAGGCAAATAATTTTATGTCTATGCCTTCCTTACATAAAAATCTGTGATACACACATCGACTCACCATTTAAGTAAGCATATATTTGAAGAAATATCAGATGCTTCCATTGGTGGCCTAGTCGAAAAGTTACCTTGTGGTGGGTAGACCCTCTGTACATCATAGTTTATTAGATGATATCATTTTACTTATTCTCACTTTCATTATTTGTCAAATATAAAAATCACATTTCAAATTAGAATCAATTATATTTTATATTTAGGTATTTGTTGACTTAAATAGCATATAAAAATAAAATAAGACAAGAACAGAAAGGAGAACTTTACTCATGGGTCAACATAACCTTTCTTCTATTTCTCCTTGTTTTTTTTTTCTGTATTGAATTATTTTAGAACATTTCTATGTTTAAAACTAGAGATTCTAAGGTCAAAGTACAGGTATAATGACCTAAAGAATAAAATGTCATGTATCCTGTAATTGTAAAATTGTAAAGATATTTATTTAATGATGTCAAGACTGACCTTTTTTAATAAGTAGAATTTTTAAGGTAACTTCTATTTTATGGGGAAAAAAGTCTGTACTAAGTAAATGAAATGAGAAAGAGTAGACTTCAATATTAGGTTAATTAGTACTGACTGCCAACAAAGTAGCCAGACAGGTATAATGACAAATTACTTCATTTTTTTGATATGGTATCTTTGAGCTCCAGTAGATCAAGTTGCCTATTCTTTGAGATAAGGTATCACTTCAGTTGCCAACTTTCTGTACTTTGAACCAAGATTATTTCACTTTATGAAATAATTGGGAATGTTTGCCAATTTGTTACAGAAAGATACTGATATCAGTGGGGGTGGTTTTGTTTTTGTTTTGTCTGCTTGTTCATTCTTTCTTCCTTTTTCTGCTTTTAGTTTAC
This sequence comes from Micromys minutus, assembly GCF_963924665.1. Taxonomy (NCBI): domain Eukaryota; kingdom Metazoa; phylum Chordata; class Mammalia; order Rodentia; family Muridae; genus Micromys; species Micromys minutus. The sequence goes on from NC_137980.1 coordinate 11,677,407, forward strand.
AGTCCATATAATTGGATTTGTACAAAGTTTTCTTAACACTCATTTTAACTCTAGATTTTTGGTAATTTGAAAATATTTCTACTATATTGATAGTTTAACGTTGTAATTAATGATCAATTAAAATACCACTAGTCATTCTATTTGCAGAAATGATATACTAAATATAACATGTAGTTGGTTCTTATTAATTTTTAACATGCTAAAAGAAAGAGTTTGGATTCCTTGATTCAGTCAACTTGTAATCAACTTCATTAGCTATGGTACTGAAGAAAGGAAAGTTCCTACTTAGGAGTGCTCTGTGGAGGTAGAATGAGTGGTTCAGAAAAACCCCAAGTATCATAAGGTAACAAAACAAAGGATTGATTTTAACCTTAAAGTAAGAGTCTTACAGTTATTACAGTTCTGAAAATGAAAATTCTACATGGGATTCACTGAGATTAAATAAGATTAAAATAAGGCATGTTTTTGCTTGCATTTCTATGGGAGAGATAGATCTCTGCCCTTTTAGCATGTCTTATAACTGCTCATGTTACATGACTCATGGTTCCTCTCCATACTCAAAGCTACCAATCAGAGTACATTGCCTTATGCTTTGATTATTAAAACTTATTCATTCTCTGATCTAATTCCACTGTATATTTCTTGAAGAAAATTTTCTATTCACCCTTACCCAAGATTCTGAGAAAAACATAATTTATAGTTGGTGTATTAGCAATATAATTTCCATGAATAATTTTCATTCCTCAATTCCAAATAGGCTATCACATTATTTGGTTTCAGGATCTACAAAGTAGACACCTTGGGGAAAGGGCCACTAGTCTTCTTATTTTTCCATCTAATATTCAAGGCTGTCTATGATGACATTCTAAATTGAATTTCTGACATTATTTTTCATACTGGACTATATATATATATATATATATATATATATATATATATAGAGAGAGAGAGAGAGAGAGAGAGAGAGAGAGAGAGAGAGAGATACAACATACTAGTATATAGTGAATAATCTTGAAGTTTAGTTGCTTAAAATAGTACTTAATACCTCACAGTTTTTGTGCACCAATAGTCAAGGCATATTTTTTTCCTTACAAATTTATTTTAAAAAAACAGAGATACATGTTCAGATTATTAAAAATATTTATCATAAAAATATATGTTTATATATTTGTCAGTACTTTTTTTTAAAGGTTTGATAGTATGAATTGAAATCTTACTATTTTCAATGATCATAATGTATATGTAAAACAAAACGTAACATGGAAATACTCAAAGTTTTTTTGATGTGTAAAGATTAAACATAATGATTTTTAACTATCAAAAATTGCCACAAGGCTTCTTAGCTCTTGGATGATTAATGATTTAAGGTCCAGCTGTACCACACTCTGGGAAAGTGCTATACATTTTTTTCCCCTAAGAAGCACTGAGGATTTTTTTTTCTTTCTTACTTTCTTTCCTTTTTTTTTTTTTCTTTTTGGCCTTTGTTTTTTTTGAGCTTCATATAGCCTGTGAGTTGTTTCTAGAGTATTCAGAGCTTACTGGGGTTAGTATCCCATTATCAGTGACTGCATATTATGTCTGTTCTTTTGTGACTGGGTTACGTCACTCAAGATGATATCCTCTAGATGTATCCATTTTCCTAAGAATTTTATAAAGTCATTGTTTCTGATAGCTGAGTAGTATTCCATTGTGTAAATATACCACAATATTTGTATCCATTCATCTACTGAAGGACATCTGGGTTCTTTCCAGCTTCTAGCTATTTTATATAGGGCTGCTATGAACATTGTGATGCATGTGTCTTTATTGTATGTTGGAGTATCTTGGGGTATATTCTCAGAAGTGGAATAACTGGGTCTTCAGGTAGTAAAATGTCCAGTTTTCTGAGGAACTGCCAGACTCATTTCCAGAGTGGTTGTACAAGTTTACAATCCCACCAACAGTGGAGAAGTGTTCCTCTTTCTCCACATCCTTGCCAGCATCTACTGTCATCTGAATTTTTGATCTTAGCCATTCTGACTGGTGTGAGGTGGAATCTCAGGGTTGTTTTGATTTGCATTTCCCTGATGACTAGGGATGTTGAGCATTTCCTTAGGTGCTTCTCGGCCACTTGATATTCCTCAATTGAGAATTCTTTGTTTACCTCTGTACCCCATTTTTAAATAGGATTGTTTGATTCTCTGGAGTCTAACTACTTGAGTTCTTTGTATAGTCAAGGTGTATTTCAACTTGTTTGAGCTTAGAATCTGACAGAGCTAAATCAAGGTAGAAGCTATGACTTTCTTGAACATTCTGTTAAAGAAGACTATTTTTCAGACGATTTCTCTGGCTGCTAGTTACTATCAATCCATTCCTAGATGCTTGTTGATAATTACTCTGAATTATTATTGACTGTGTAGTATTCTTTATAAGACTGATAAGAGCTTACCTAGTGACACCAACAGTGAGAGTGCTGACTGTGCTCTATTGGCAGGGAGTGAGAACAGCAAAGGGGCAATGGATTCTTTTGTAACCACGTCATGACAATTTACTTGTGTATCACCACTAAATATGAGACAGTGGACAAGCATGTTAGTATGCAATTGTAAGCCAAACACTTGGAAGCTGAAGTCAGGAAGAGTGTTGATTTAGGCTTTGTCTCATACTGAGTTCTATGACAGCCTAGGTGATGAGACCCTATCTTCAAAACAAAAAGACAAAATAACCAAAGATGCCAAATAACAGTATAATAATCAAAATTACAAGAGAGTACAAACACCAAGATCTTGTTATGTGGAGCCCAGTTAGAAGCCATTAGTATCTTACTTCAGATGACATTGATACTCACCATGAACAAGTGTCCTCATGTGGATCCCTAATGAAACATGAACTAAAAAATAAATTTTTAAATGAAATGCTTGATTTGCAGATTCAAAGAGATAGATAGATATAGATTGATATAGATATAACAACTAATAACTAAAATGTCAGGTGACACTACAATAATCAAAATGACATGAAGGCACAATTACCAAGAGGCATGTTTGAGGGGCAAAATAAGAAGGCATTAGTATTGTTACCTCAGATAATTCCTATACATAGGTAGAGATTGAGATAGAAGATAAATGACAGAGATATAGGAGATAGAGATACTGATAAAGATACGTGATATAGATAGATATAGATTAGATAAAGTTATGGATGATAGATAAATGGATGGATAGATAGATAGATGGATAGATAGATAGACAGATAGACAGATAGATAGATAGATAGACAGATAGATATGGTAAAGATAAAGGCATATCTATATTTATATCTCTTTGTATATTTATATCTATCTATCTATCTATATAGATAGATATACCTCTACCTCTATATCATATTATATATATATATATATAGTCAAAGGGAAGAGAATCTATACTACATTAGATTCTCAATATGTTTATGGTACAAAATTAATGAGAATTACTATTACTATTCTATATATTACTTTTAAGTTTGGTCTAGCCTCATTCTAAATTCTTCAAACATTTTTTACATTTGTACTGCCAGAAAACATATAGTAACTATAATTTTTGATGTTTTCCAAATTAATCTTTGAAATCACTCACTGTTCTTCCTACGATAGCAGGGTGCTTAAAACTAGATCAGAGGATTTCTAAAGTGTTTGTAATGGAAGTAAAGTAAATTATACATTACCTCACAGCTGAGGATTTGCTCTTGTATATCAATGAGTTAAAAGTGGAAACCTGGTTTTAAAATCTTTGTTTGTTTAGAGGGAGTCTGTTTCATGTGTTCCTTTCTTCAAGTGTTCATTTCTTGTTATTCTATCCTGCCAAGATCTAATCTCAGAGGACATCTTTCTCTAAGAAGTATGTACTGTATCTGCTAATGCACAGGGTTACTTTAAAAATGTCACTGTAAAAGGCTGGCTAAAGCTGCATTTCTTTGTCTTTCATGATAACTTTGTGCTGTGCTCTGCTCTGTGAGAACATAATCCCACTGCACCTGTCCTCACACATATTTTCATACTTAGCCTTTTCTAGACAGTTGAGGTCAGAGACTGCAGCTCTTTGCTTCCCTCTGAATTCAAAATGCCTTGTCATGACAGTTTTCAGAACAATGAGAAGTTATGTTGAATGGATAAGTGCCCACAAACTATTTTCTCGAAGCAAAGTGGAAAAATCCAAAGGGGGAAAGAATGCACTCTTCAGAAACGAGAGCCTTGTCTTTGATCTTATAGGGCCTTAATGAGTGTTTATGAATTTGTTGGTTTCCAGGGTATTATTTAGAGATACGGTATAGCAATGTGGTTTCAGCCAGTTCTGTTCTAAAGTCTTTAAAGCCCCAACCTTCAGTGAGGTTACATTATTCACGAGTAATGTTTACTAACTTCCTGTTTCATGGTACCTTTCTGAAACTCAACTTGAGAATCATCTTATCCTAAATGCAACAGCGGCCTGAGAAGAGTCATTGCAAAGTAAGATCGAGAGCTGGGCTCATTCCACGGGGTTTTAAGGACTGACCTGACTAGAGGCTGTGGGAGATCAAAGAAATGCCAGACACAGACACATGGATTTATTGCATAGAAATGAGGCCAGGAAACTGGATTAGACACTCTTAGGAGTACCTTCTGCACAGGAGAGGGCTTCAGGCCATAAATATCAGGGAAGAAAGGGTGTCTACTATGCACATTTTCTGAAAATAACAACAACATTTATATTCACACTGCAGAAGAAAATTTACAGTCCCTATGAGTCTCACAAGCAGAAGGCTTTGCCACTCCCATGGGGCTGAGGCAGTGGAGTCCTTGGCACAGACATGCCCATGTGAGCTGCACACTTTTGCTCAGAGATGGGCATTGACTCAGTGCATCCGACTCTCCACAGAAAATAACAGAAAACCTCCCAAGGCTTTTCCCAGGGGGCATTCCTGTTTTCCTCCATCTGCATTAGCAAGTGTACAGATAATAAGCTCTTTGGCCCTTTCTAGGTTTATGGCTGGTCCTCTGCATTCAGAGGGATGCTTTTCAATACTGAATCATTAGTTTTGATGGTGAACAGCTAGTCTGGTAACTAAAAGATTATTCTTTGGGATAAAGAAGAATATACTCCATATATAAATATCAATACTGTCCTATTGACATCCTTTTAAGTGTGGCTCCTCACAGGCAGGGTTTTTTAAAATGAGTGAAGCTCTATCAATGTTAGAGGGATACATCTTAGAAATCACAGTGCTTTATCAGCCAGAGCCTATTTCACCAACTGATATGGGAGAAAGCATGGAATGATTACCACTGTGTCTAAATGGATATGAAAGGAAAATGTCTTCGACACACAGAGAAAGCTAGGGAAAAAATAAAAGGAGATGTGGTGCTTTGATTGTCCCAAGTATCTAGTAATGAGACAGCATTTCAGGACCGTTGGCGATGTTCAAATAGTTTTTGTCCTGCATTAGTCTCTGCCGGAGGACATAGCTATAAACATTTAATTATAATGCTACGTGGAGCACAAAGAAAGACAGGCTTTGTAATCTGCATACTGTTAGTGAGATGTGGTATAGCAACTTGAAAAAAAGAAAATGGTAGAGAATATTATAAGTGTTTGATTGTTGCTTTGAGAAAAGACAGTTTAAGATATTTGAAGAAGCAGACATTTTTCTGTATCTTGGAGTAAAACATTGGTTACATAATAGTAATTCCAAAGGGAGAAAATACTAGTACAAAGGCTAGAGGGTTGACTCAGCTGTAACAAAGCACTTGCTGCTCTTGCAGAGGACCCACATTTGATTCCAAGCACCTATGTGGTGGTCCATAGCCATCTGTAACAGCAGGTCCAACAGATTCAACATCCTCTTCAGCCTTTAGCAGGGGCTGCACACACGTGATGCATATGCAAACACAAGGCAGGCAAAATATTTATATGCATTAAATAAATAAATAAATAAATAAATAAATAAATAAATAAATCTAAAAAATTAAAATAAACGACACTAATTTACTAACCATATCCTGTGTGTTAAAAATCCATCCATATTTCATGGTGAGGTAGGGCAAGACCTCAATATTGCTGATCATCTGCATTTCTCAAGGCAGTTGTCTTTCTAAAATGACATTTGTGGTTAACCATATGAATAACTTAAGAAGCAATGAGTGAAGAGAAAATGAATACAAACAATATTGGGAATAAAGACATTAGTCAGGAAAATGAAACTGACTCTATCACATTAAAATGTTCTTCATTTATACAATTACAAGAATAATGCTCAATAAATAGTGATATGTATTGACAATATTTAGGATATTTCTTGTTTTATAAGAAAATACCTATTATAACTATAGAGGGAGATAGTAAAGATTTATGTTGAACATTTTATGTGCACAGGCTCTATAGCCCTCGAGTGATACTGAAAGTACAATTCCTAGTTGTGTGTTCACATAGACACTTGTAGATTCTGTACTTACATGCAGAAGATGTTTCTCAAAGCCTCCTTCCTTCTTCCATTCCAGTCTCAACTGTCTGGCATCGCTGAAGGAAAATTATCATTGGACAAGTCATGAGAATTTGAGGGATCCAGTCACATATGTTAAATGAAGACATGACATGTTGGGCTTTAATGAGATACATTCCATAGTTCAGTGATTACTGTCTATGATTGCGTCACTGGTTGCTATTATTTTTTAAATCTAGTCATGATAATTAATCCAGCCTAATGTCATGTCAAGAGAGAAGCTGAACCAACGTCTGACCTTATAATGCCTGTTACAGAGGCTTGAAATGAGTTAAAACAGGTGAAATTCTCTCAAATTGTGTAACACAGACAGAAAAATGCTTAATAGAAGTTTTCTCAGGCATGGCAGAAATCTTGAAAATATATGTGACATGATCAATAATGATGAGATTGAAACATTTTAAAATCACATCATCAATAAAACATTTCGGTAAACTACATATACTTCACAAAAGGCCAAACTCCATTGTCTCTGAAGAAAGTAAAGTTTAAAAATTATTGCCAAAAATAAATAAATAAAACCAATCACACCAACTGGAAGTCTTAGACTAGGACCCCAATGTAGAGGGACAACAACAGTTTCAGAAGTTAGCCCAAATTTTGAACATTAGGGTCTTAATAGTATCTATGACATTTTATGTAATTATAATTGTTTATTTTAAACCTGTATTTCACTGAAAACTCATTTTGTCATTTTAGCATTGGATTAATTTTCTCAATAAAGACCTCAAAAATCTGGAGCCGTGTCATGCATTGTAACCTGAGCATGGCTATAAATAAAATGTCTATGTTCTTGCATTGTTGGAAGTAAATTACTGGTGACATAGTAAAGGCCTTTCTGTGTCATTTAAAAGAATTGATTAGAGTATATTATTATCACAGAGACTGGTGAGTCTAGTCTCTGAAGTATATAAATTCCCTATGAGAAAAGGAGTTGATTAAATAATTTAAAACGTTATTAAAGTTCTATTAAGACTCAGATCATCATATTGAATAGTGTATCTCATAAAATAAATGCTTTACATTTAAAGTACAAATATATATTTACCCTATCCATGTTCCTACACATGCCTCTATCCATATGACTATAACACATAATGGTTCTATATATGAGCTCAACCAGCAGGTCATTCTTCAAAAACCAGTGACAGAGTCCTGGGGGAGAAGACCAAGAGATCAGAAGATAAGAACATACTTAAATTTGTGTCAGAAGGTCTTCCAAAGATCTATACCATATTCCAAAGAAGCTTATTAAAAAGTACATCACCTTATATACTATGTACAGCGGATAAGTGGGATGAAGTCAGCAGAAACCAGTATAAAATGGGACAAAGACAGCAGGAAACTAGTCAAGCAGTATTTCTCAAGGGGAACAGGCAATATGGAGAACACTGCTGACTATGCACACAGCTGTGATAACACCACTGCTACCGCTCTGTAAGGGTAGACGATTTAGTATCTCAAAACCACAGCCTCCCAAGGCCCTGGCCTGAAGACCTTATTGTCTCTATCAAGCATATTCCTAGATTTAGAAAAGAAACTATGTTCTTTCTACATAGCTCAGGGATCAGCCTTCATCATCAAAAGATGCAGTATAGGGTGGCTGGAATGGAATCTTATTTCAGAATGGCAGGTTGGTAGCTGGTACATAGTGGGTACTCATTGCTGTACATTAAATAAATAATTTAAATAAAACTATATAACAATAAATAAAAATATTCTTCCAACAAGTTTTAAATTTCAAACATTATTCTCAAGCTGCCTATGAGAAAAATAGATACAATATGTTTGCCCGCATTTCTTCAAGTAACAAGAGAGACTCAATATTTCTATCTATACATTTTCTACTGCAAAGAAAGCATGCAACATTATTAAATAATACATGTAACTGCTCTGCAAAGGCCATTTCAAAAGAGACCTTATTTTGTCCTAATAGAAACATTAGTATTGCAAATATGTTAATTAATGCACATCTGTTATAAATGTCATGTGAACTAATACTAACAGTGTGCCCAAGTGTTAGATACTGAGATTAATATTGCACACATATGTCACTATATTTATCGAATTTAAATTTAAATTCGAGGAGTATAAGTTTGAGTTCAAATGTCTTTATTGTCTAAATTTGTCTCTTCACTTGGAAAGCATTCACTCAACTGATCCACAGTTCACACCCACAGAAGTTAAAGACTGAATCTAGTGTTGTCAGTCTCTCTGTGAAGATTATTGTTGTTGTCCTTCACTGAACAATGGCTATTTACTTTCTAGCAAAGAGCAGACATTAAAAGGATTGACTGACTCAGCCAACTGTGTTGAATCATATTAAGGAATGATACATCTGTGTAGGTGGACAAATGAGCTATTTTTGGACCTCTGACAATGTCTAACATCATATAAATTATTCACAGAAAATCCCTGAAACTTTGTAAAATACCAATGCACACTGGTTTCGTATTTTTCATGAAGAGAGATTTAAAACACAAGTGTGTTCTCTATCAGAAGAAGCCATTAGATATTTCTTTGGAAATACTTATTCCAAATACTTGGAGGAAATTTAGGTTTTGCAATAGTTCCACACACTGATAAGGAAATGGGGTTGGCATGTTTAATCTTGTTTCTCAGTTCTTTAAACTTATAAAAAATTAATGTCAAATATGTATCACAAGGAAATCCTATAAGAACATAGGCAACACCAAAGACCTGCCCTGAGGTACCTTGTACCACCGTCAGTAGAGTTCCGGTTCCTCCTGACAAGGAGAGAGGCCACAGAACTCAAAGATGAGGTACTTCTACTGGGGTTTGCCACACAAATACAAAGCTCCAGCATTTACTCTGCTAAGAACTAGAGTTCCATTATGAGTCCTAGGAAGAAGCTGAAAACTCAAGGATGAGAACAGATGTCCCTTGTCTTCATGTCTTTGCCCAGATGCCTTTCTATACTTGCTACTCCAGTAGAGGGAAACAGCAGCTGATTCAGCATTTACTGGGAACTGAGACTTTGATAAAGTTCTACCCATACTGCTCGTATTCCCATCCCTGAAACTGTATGAGTACCACTTTTCACCAGCCTACCTTTTTCTCAAAGCAGATGTATGGCAGTGATACCAAGCTCAATCTATGAAGTGCATGTTTCAGGAAGGAACAGCGTCAGCCCAACTCTTAAGTTGTGATGGTGAAAAAAAGAAAAATATGTCACAAATGTAGTGATGCATCTCATGTAAGACACAGAGAAAATGAAAGAGACCCAGAGGGGGAAAATATTCTCATTCACACATAAAATGTTTTGTCTTTTCCAGGGGCACACATGTGTCTACCTGGTTATATAGAAGTTCAAGAAACTGTGCCTAATTTCTTCTACTGCAAGACATGTTTCCAACAAAACCCCTCTTCTCTAGCTCCACTTACCAACAGGCTCTTACAGGTACACGGTACAGTGGGTTAAGAAACTGGCAACTTTTCCTTTTAAGTGTGAGTTAAAGTTGAAGCCACAAATATGTCTTCCTGACAGCAAGTCACAGTATTTCATGTGGGCTTTATTGAGTCACTATGAAGGCATCATTATGTCCAGAGAAGTGGCTTCTTGTCTATTTGGATTCATGTGAGCCATATTGAGTCACTCTGAAGGTTTCAGTGTGTCCAGAGAAGTGGCTTCTTGTCTATTTGGATTACCTGGAGTCTTATCTTCCTCGGTTGAAATTTTTGTATCTGTCCACTATGAATCAAGAACTTGAAAATAAGAGATAAAAAAAAAAAAAAAAAAAAAAAAAAAAAAAAAAAAAAAAACAAGAACTTGAAACAGATAAATGAATGAAATCCCAAGGTAAAATAATCTCTAGATCATTAACAAAACTAGGAAAAAGTGTGTTGATCAGAAGTATCATTGTCTAATGTTTATTAACAGATGATCATGGCCAGTATTTCATTAGTCTCCATATTTTTTATCCCTACAGTAGTATGTTAGGTGGTGGTATATATGTGTGTATGTGTGCACTAATGTCTGAAAACACTTTAATTAATCTATGATTTGCATCAAGGGGTCTTTCATGATTCTTATGTTCTGTTTAGGTAAGAAGACACCTGTCTGCAATTATAGCTTTAAAACATTTTCTCATAAAACTAGATTGATATAATTGTACAATTTGAAATCTAAGTGGACAGAGATTTTATTTTGTTCACCTTCAGCTATCTAATACCTTACAGAATTGAATTTTCCTGAGACTCATTCTGTAATACTCTATACTGAAATTATCAAATCAGAATAGATATAATAGTGCATAAATTAAATATACAACATGGATTCGTGCCTAAGATAAATACAAAGAGAATATATATGTATATGTATATGTGAAAGTGAATGTAAATTTCTCATAATTCACACTCCAATCATTCATCTAGCAAAATGTGGCAGACAGAATTCTCACCCTAAAAATTCAATGGTGGCCAAATAAACAAAACCTTATTCTCACCAAGCTTACATCCCACCAGGGAGACAAAAAACAATGAATAATTAAATATCATAATGTCAGAGGGTATTACATGCTTGAAAGAACACAAAGTAGCAAAGACATATAAAGAAAGATGGAAGTGATGCCAGCTTAGGAAGAGCATGCACAGGTTGCCTCTAACAAAAGGATTTTTAAGGATTATCCTTTCATAGTCCTAACAATACAAAGTAGGAAGCTTTGCAAGTCATGTTGTGTTACAGAAGTTCTAAAAAAACAATGAGACCCACAATTCAGCTAGACAATATCTAAGTTGTTCCAAATTTCACACGATTCATTCTTTTGTAATTACTGATAACAATCTTCAAAAGCAGACATATCATGGCTACAGAATGAATACAGTACATTCTCAGAGGGACCCCAATGAGTAGGAGCAATGAGGTTAGTGTACAAAAGGTAATGATCCTTGCTGCAGCATGCTGACTGTAGCTTCATTCTACTGCAGAGGGTGTTCTGGGAGGTCGCTTAGGCAATGGAAGTGGGGCAGCTTGGCAGCTTGGATTCCCAAGGCCACAATGCCTTGGGGCATTTACCATAGATGAAATTATATGTTCTTGCTTCATTATTATACATAACAGCCCCCAACAGACACTTATAGAGCCAAATACCATTCACTAAGCTAAATATCAATGGCTTTAAAATACAGACCTTCACTCAAGTGTCACAAATTACCACTGAAGTAACTCAAACATATTTATAAACCATTATCCCACAGAGGTTACCTCAGGCTATGTGAAGAGACACTGTTATAAAAACTTATAAAAAAAAAAACTTAAAAACAAAACAAATTACAAGTAACAAATAATTTTTTCTCATTAAAATGACATGGAAAACTCTGAGTGTGAAAAACACTAAATCATTTAAAACTCTGATCAATGTATTGCCAAATTTTTAAATTGTTTATTTATTAAAACTACAAACACATTAGATAAAATAAATAATATATACATAATGACCTAGAGAAATTAATTTGTCTATGCAGTTCTGTGATCTAGCATTACATAAGTTTAAATATTTTGTATATTTAATTATTTGTTATTTAATTATTTATAAACAAGAATGTATATCGAGATAATTTGTAAATATATAATATATATATATATAAATACATAAATATTTTAATGTTATTTAAATAAAATGTTGAGTATAAAGAAATAAGCCAGTAGTCAACAGACATTTGTCTCACAGGTATAATCTACAACATTATCAAAAAAGTAATAATAGTAATAATAATAAATTTTTAAAAACTAAGAAAAATTTAAAGAAACACTTGATATGTTGAAGGAGAGAAATACATGTTTCAGGTTTTATTTCTAAAATCATAAACTGCCTAAAATCATAAACATTCAATACATATGCCATCTGATTAAAATAATTGAAAAGATAGTACTTACAGAACTCTAATCATGTTTCATTTTATTGAAAATATCAACTGCACAGAAAAAAAATGGAGATTTTAGTAATAAAATAGAAGAAAAAAACAAAAATTAACTAATTTCTGTACATTAAGAAATTATTAGACTGAATTATATGTATTATATTATATATTTGTCTAAAATTGTATAATTATCTTTATGTGATTATGTACATATGTATTTTATAAAACATTTATAAATAATAAATATTTGTACATATATACACCAAATATATTTATTAAAAACTTATATAAATTCACATATACATACCTCTAAATAAATTAGTCCTTTGTGCTTTTTAAAGATATTCATTTATAGCCTTTGATTTTATAGTAGGTATTGGCAGAATAATGTCATAATAAACACTTAAAGTTCCATAGTTGGAGGGAAAAATCAACAGTTAGGTTTAGTCTCTGCTCTTCAAGGAGACCCATGAGCAGCCATGTTGGGCAGCACACAAAACCATATAATTCCAGTTCTTTTATTCTCTGTATGTACAAATACATACACACAGCCACACACACACACACACACACACACACACACAGACACACATATACACAGACATACACACACACACACAAATCATATCTCTTTGGAAAATACTGAACTTTCATCCCATTATTTTATTTCTCCTCAGTGCTCTTCCCCCAATCCAAGATGTAACAATTTAAGAAATACCAGAACCAACCAAAGGTGATTTGTTAATTTATTCACCCTTCATGACCTGAACTTTAACTTTAAAGTGGAATGTTTCACTTGAAAATATCACATGCACCAAATTTACTAAACTCAATTCTGGATCTGTGTTCTGTGCTTTGAGTATTTATAAAGAAAATATAATGACCCCCGCTAGGAAACAAGAAAGGGCTATGTTCACATTCATTGAAAGTTACTATAGATAATGCGGAAAACACAGAGAAACAATTCATATGAGTCAGCTGGGTTCTAGAATTTTCCTTTTGGGAAATGTCACTGAGGATTTTAGAAACACGTGGAGGTGGAAACACACAATAATCTGTACAGTGACATAAAACTATATGCATGCTCTATGTTATAAGAGTTTTACAGGGGAAAATGAATTTTCAGACACCCCAAAGAAGCAGCAAGATGGGAGAATAGGGAATAAGTCATGTGACTAAAGTGATGTTTGTTAACTAGCTAGGTACTAGATTCCTACAGAGATCTCATCAGCATGGAATACCTAACAAATGGCCCATGTATGCTATGAAGTTGATTCTGTATGCCATGTCTGCATCTGACTATTGAGAATATATATCAACTGATTATGTTTATGATTCTAGAAGTTTCTTCAGAGAAAATTCTACTCAAGATAAAAAATTGACAAGAAAAAAGTTAAAGACATACACAACAGTAAACTATATTGGGGTATGTCTAAAATACCAACTACCAACACAAATAAAAACTTAATAATTTTCATATTTGTTTTGAGTTCTGTGTTTCTAGGATGGCCTTTTGTGAAGAATAAAGCAATGATAAAGTTTACCTATAGCCACCAATTATTGAGCACTTATTAAGTAATTGTTCTGTGCTCCTTAAAATAATATGTACTGTCAGATACAAATCAATCCAGTGATTGAAACGTTTCATTGAAGTATCCTGAGGGCGGCATTCTCAGCCTGGTTTTGTAACCTGATTGCTCTGTGACCTATTTCATATCTTTTTTCATAGGGCCATTCAGACATTTCTCATAAAGATGAAGCAGAACATTATATTACTTAATAGTTTGAGGTATCTGGTCAAAACTAAATGAGTATAAACAGGGTTTGAGAGTCTTAGTACTACAATCTTGCTTGCGTGTCACAGTACAGCCAATAGAATTTTATTATGAACTTTCATCTTCACCTTTTCACCCTACGGACTAATTATAGTACTGAAATGGTAAATGAAACTTCATATACAGGTAAAGTACTTTCGGAAGATGCATATTAGCATCATAAGTAAATGAATATTAAAGAATAAATGTATATGTAAATACAAATACACCTGAGGGAAGACGAGTATTTCTGTAGGAAAATGACTGAGATTATTTACTATTTTAAGTGTTCTATGTAATCATTTTTTAAAAGATCTCTCTACTTTTACACATGAGTAAATACATCAGTTCAAATTTAACTGTAGATTTTATTTAAATTAAAATTTCCAAGAATGTTTGTAAAATAGTCCCTAAATTGAAAGCTATTTACTTCATGGTGTTAAAAAATCTTTTAGGAAAACTTTTGTATAGAAACCTAATTCTTTAAGATCCAAATTAATTTCTCTAGTTTTTCTCAGAGCTTTAATCTATTTCCCAATACTAAGCTGAGATCAAGTATTAGAATTTCTAGTAAATATGATTTTTCTTCTTTGATGGGCATTGGGGTAAATGATAGAAGACCAGGAGCAATGCATGATTTAGTTTTAAGAAAACATTTATTTAGTCAAGCAGCGCCTTTGCCTCCAAAACAAATTAATGTAAATTAACCATTGTGAGAACTCTGACCTTTGAAATTATACTTGCATAGTCAAGTATAACAAACTCCTTGTTTACAATGTCTTTTATTTAAATCAATATCCTTTATGCATGGGTAGGAAAAGAGAAAGATAAAAGGCCAACAGCAAATAAAAGGAACCCAGATGATTTAGCTCAGCGGAGCAGAATAATGAGCCAAGCTCTCCCCAGCATCCAAGCCACTCTGATATTTAGTTAGACACTTACATTAGCTCTTGGAGGTCATTAAGATGCCATTTTGTGCATTTCCATAGTCAACTTACTCTCTGCAGCATCCAAGCTGCTACTGGGGAATGAATGCCGCGGTGAGGTGAATAAATTGCATGATTAATTTATGGCTTGATCTCAGCATTAGTTAATGTACTCATTTAATCTTCAGGGAGGAAACAGTCATCAAATGCCTATTGGCTTGAAACAAACTGGTGTACTGACAACACAGAACTACAGCAAAGATCTCTGTATCTTTCAAACATAATAACATGTGTAGCAAGGTATACAAACTGTACCAGTTTATGCCACGATTCCTTAGGAATTACCCATGAAGATCTTGAACTATTAAATTCTCCTTAGCTTAACTACAAATCAAAAAGTTCGCCAAATGCAATCTGTATTTCAAACAGCCTTTGTTAGCATGGTTTGCTGACTTTCAGATATGAAACCTCATAATTTGGGTCAATTCAGTTGCATTTTCAGGTGTACTATGGACTTCTACCTTATCCTATGCTATCAAAAATTAAGTGCTTAAAAAAAGTAGTGCTTAACATGAGTAAATGGTTAGATGAAGAAAAAAAGATGAACACATCTTACGGAAAGGAAACTAGGTGCTGTTGAGAAATGTCCTTAACAAGTAATATTAGGTTATTAAAATGTCCTTGTGTGTGATAGAATGTACTCTTCACCAAACAAATGGATCATAATAGTGAACTGTCTCACAGGCTTCAGGCATGTCAGATTGGTTTTACACAGTTGTTTTGCTTTGTTTTCTCAATCTTAGAAATATTAGAAGCCAGGGTCTATTATCATCTGCAGATAAATGAAGCATAGAGAAATTGAATAATTTATACAATGTTTTCCAGCAAGTAAAAGCAGAGCAAAAAGACAAACTCTGGCATGTCAGCAAGTCCAGGCTTCTGTGATCTCCTTTGCAGGTCTTTCAGCAAACTCCTCCTGGGATTCTTTAAAGACACACTACACATGATTTCCAAAATCTTTTCCTACGATTGCCTACATGAAAAGATCACACATGAACAACTGAATTAGGTAAAAGCACACAGCTGCTTGTTGCCAGAGGTTGCCTTCTGAAGTTGTCACACGTCTACTCGAGGGAAGTGAGAGGCTCAATATCTCCACAACTACTACACCACTTCAGACATAGATATGTGACAAAACAAAACAATGGGAAATTTCTAATGTAACTCCATTTGGAGAGTAAAAAGACATTTTTTTTCAAGACGGAGGCAGGATCTAAAATATGCCATTAAAACTACCAGCAATCAGAAAGGCAAAAAATACTATATAATGGTACAAATTAGGTCATCTATCAACTATGACACTATCTCATCCAAGCAACACACATTTGTGAACAGTTAATCACAACTACGTATTCAGTTCATAATAAGCTCATTTCTATTAGTCTTTTACTGGACCCTAAAGAATGTTTCTGTGAAATCAGAGACAATCTTTTGTAAGTGCCCTGCTGATGAGTGATCAGCGCAATCTTGTATAAATAATTTGCAACTTGGCAGGTGGATCACAGATGGCAACGAAAGATCATGTGTGCACACCTGCTATAAATTCTTAATTTAGTCAGTCAATAATATCAAATGATGCATTACGAGTGCCATTGTAAGATGTGGCTCTAAGGTATCTTAGACTTGCTTTTTCTGTTGCTCTTGCTGATCTGACTAGGTGATATTTTTTATTTTAATGCCCCATCAATGTTAAGAAACAAGAATATATTGTCATGTTAAAACCATTTGTTGCATGCAGTCTTGCTTCAAAGAACCCACAATAATCAACATACTTCTTTTGAGTAGAGTATATACAAAGATACTTGGTCACAACACAAACTCTGAATGAACAAGAATATCTCATTTATAGGAAGAAATGACAATTGTTTAGAAATCTTTGAAAACAATGGATAAATCTCAAATTTTCTAACAATCTAGAAATTATAGCTCCAGGAGACAGTACAGCACTTAATTATCTAATTATTTTTCTCTTCAATGAGTACAATTAAATCTCTGTAGTGATTTTACAAGTTAATTTAAATCGGTTTTGAAGCGACGTTGCAGAATTAGAATTCTTGGATTTGTTGTCTTTGTGAATTTGCTTTATTTGAGCATCTGTGAAACAGTATTTTTCATACTAAACATATAAAGGAGCAGCAGCTCTCCGTCTTTAAGGAGCTGGCAGTATGGTGGGGAGAGACACACATTAGTGGGAACAAAGTTGTGGCTTTGATACATATGAAGTGGATGTTATAGGTACAAGTTCCATAGTAATTTCCACGGTTTGCTTGCATTTTAGAAAGAAAAAATTGAACAAGCAAGAACAAATTTCACAAAAGAAGTCGATTGTGAACTGGACATCGGATGCTAGAATCAGGGACGTGGGGTACAGAAGGACAATCAGAACCCTGTCCAGACCTTTTCCCACATCTACCTGCCTGTCAGTTACTGCATCCACTGCCCTGCAAAGCATGTGTACCATAAGGAGTTCAACCTTGAACATGAAGACAAACTGCACACACTGGCAAGCCCCCTACAAACTAAATATCAGCAAAAGGAATCTTCTAAGCCTACATGTCTTAGTTAGCATGACTATTGCTATTATTTTTTTTTAAAAAAATGGCCAAAAAGCAAGTTAAAGAAAAAATGGGGTTGTTTTGTTTTGTTGGGGTTTTGTTTTTTTTTTATTTTTGTCTTTTGTTCATTGGATGGTTTATTTAGATACATTTCAAAGGTTATCTCCTTTCCTGGTTTCCCCTCCACAAAACCCCTATGCCATTCTCCCTTCCCCTGCTTCTATGGGGATACAACCCACCCACCCACTCCCACCTCACCACTGTGCAATCTCCTACACTGGCGCATCAAGCTTTCCCAAGACTAAGGGCCTTCCCTCCCACTGATGCCAGATAAGGCCATCCTCTGCTACATAAGCAGGTACAGTCATGGGTCCCTCCATGTATGCTCCTGGGTTGGTGGTTTAGTCACTTGTAGCTCTCAGAAATCTGGTTAGTTTATATTGTTGTTTTTCTTATGGGGTTGTAAATCCCTTCAGCTCCTTTAGTCCTTTCTCTCACCATTAGAGTTCCTGTCCTGTGGTTGGTTGTGTATTTATCAGGCTCTGCCACAGCTTCTCAGGAGACAGTTATATCACACTCCTGTCAGCATGCGCTTCTTGGCATCCCTAATAGTGCCTGGGTTTGGTGTCTGTACATGAGATGTATTCTCAGGTAGGACAGTCTCTGCATGCCCTTTCTGTCAGTCTCTACTCCACACTTTGTCTCTGTATTTCCTTCTGTGAGTATTTTGTTCCCCCTTCTAAGAAGTACTAAAGCATCCATAGTTTGGTCTTCCTTCTTTTTGAGCTCCATATGATCTATGAATTGTATCGGGTATTCAAAGCTTTGGGACTAATATCTACTTATGAGTGAGTGCATGCTGTGTGTGTTCTTTTGTGACTGATTTTGTGTAGTTTATGTTACTCAGGATATTTTCTAGTTCCATCCATTTGCCTAAGAATTTTATATAGTCATTTTTTGATAGGTGAATAATACTCCATTGTGTAAATCTACCATGATTTCTGTATCCATTCCTCTGTAGAAGGACGTCTGGGTTCTTTCTAGTTTCTGGCTATTATAAATAAGGCTGCTATGAACATGGTTGTGCATGTGTCCTTGTTAGATGTTGGAGCTTCTCTTGGGTATATACCCAAAAGTAGTTTAGCTGGATCCTCAGGTAGTTCTTTGTCTAATTTTCTGAGGAACTGCCAGACTGATTTCCAGATGGTTATACCAACTTACAATGCCAGCAACAGTGGAAGAGTATTCTTCTTTCTCCTCATCCTCACCAGTATCTGCTGTCACCTTATAAGATAAGTTTTTGATCTTAGCCATTCTGATTGGTGTGAGGTAGAATCTCAGGGTTATTTTGATTTGCATTTCCCTAAGGATGTTGGATATTTCTTTAGGTGCTTCATGGACTTTCAGTATTCCTCAGTTGATAATTCTTTGCTTAGCTCTGTACCCCATGATTAGTAGGGTTATTTGGTTCTCTAAAGTAAAATCACAACTAACAGATTGAAGAAAAAAAGGTTTTTACCGATCCTAACTCTGAGAGATGGGGCTAATATCCAACATATACAAAGAATTCAAACAAAGGGTTTCTTTGGCTTATGCTTCCACATCACTGTTCATCAATAAAGGAAGTCAGCGCAGACATTCAAAATTAGAACCTGAAAGCAGAGCTGTTGCAGAGGTCATGGAAATTTGCTGCTTACTGGCTTGCTCAGCCTGTTTTCTTTTAAAGCTCAGGACTACCAGTTCAAAGGTGGCACCAACCGCAACAGGCTGGGCCTTTCTCTATCCATCAACAGATAAGAAAATGGCCGACAGGCTTGCCTACCTTCTGATCTCATAGAGCATTTGCCCACTTGAGGATCACTTCTCTCTGATGACTCTAATTTAGGTCAAGTAAACATAAAGCTAGCCATCACATGGCAAAAGATTTACTTTTAGGCTCATAAGGTATATCTATTCCTGACTGAGTAAAGCCCATCTAGCATTCCATTTACAAATAATGTTTCACGTCAGAATAGCACCTGCTTTTTATATTTTCCAGAATACAAATATATTTTCAACTTTGTCCTTTGTATTTTTATGAATGATTTTCCCTTTTATTGAAAATAGGATTTATTCTCACGTACTGTATCCTGATTATGGTTTACCCTCTGACCACTCTTCCCAATTATTCCCCGCTACTCGTTCTCTGAGTCTAGTCCCTCTTTGTCTCTCATCAGCAAAATGCAGGCTTCAAAGGTAATATAAAATAAATATAAAATAATACAATAAACATAATTAAGATATACTAAAATAAATAAAAATCTAACACATCAGAATTGGGCAAGTCAAACAGAAAAAAAGAGACCTAGGCGCAAAAAATATTCATGTGAACTTACTAATCCTGTAAAATCTCTAAACTGGAAGCCATTACACACACACACACACACACACACACACACACACACACACACACACACACACAAGCACACACACACATACACACACACACACATGTAAAGGACTTGTTGCACACATATGTAGGCTCTGGGATTGCTGCTTTATCTTTTTATTTATAGTAATAAATTAAAAATAAAGATAAAAAAGGAAGGAGAGAGAGAAAAAGGAAGGGGAGGGGGAGAAAGAAAGAAGAGACAAAAGAAGTGATTCCTGACATGACATTATCAGGCATAGAACATCCAAAGATGCTAATGAGTTCACTTTCTGTTGGCTATCTTTTGCTGGGCATGTGGCCTACCCTTAAATTTAATGTTTCCCCATTGAGACCCCCTTATAGAAAACTAAATTTCCATTTGTACATGATTATCAATTGTTAATACCATCTGAGTCAGGGATGGAAGCATGTGACTGCTTCTTTTTTTATCTCTAGGACCCCACCTGGTCCAGGCCTGTGAAGCCCTTAACAGTCAGTCCCGATGAGTGAATACACTGTTCTTCCTGTTGTGTGTGTATCTGTGTCTCTTGTTCTTTTTCTTGGGTACTTGTGCTACTGTCGGTTTGTTTTGTCCTATTCTGACTGTGGCTTGTTTTTCAAGATCTTATTATATTGCACCTTAGATGCATGAGGGATTTATAAGGAAGACAGGATGAGGGTAGAGATATAGGATGTGAGAGTGGGAAACTGGGAGAAGGAGAGGGAGAGAAAACCATAATCTAAATGTATTGTATGAAAAAATATTTTTGATAAAAATAAAAATATAAACACATGGATAACCTCAAATTATCAAGTACTCCTTTTAGTATGGGCTCAGCTCTTCTAAACCATGAATATTAATTTTCCAAGTAAATCAAGTGTCAATCTTACCCAGTAACACTGTCCTATAGAAATTTTTCAGTCCATTTAAAGTTTCAAGCACCACATTGAATTATATAAATTGTTTTAATGTCTTTAAAAAACTATACGTTCTTGCTGTACTGACAGCCAATATTGTAGACTTGCTGGTACTCCCTCAGAGGCCAGATATATTACTGTGTAGAATCAGTTTTACTAAATAAAAATTATACTGGGTAAATCTTAGAGTCACAAAACTCTAAAATATACACAAGCGAAATAGAGTTTTAAAATCCTAGGTATGGCACAATTCCCTAAACTGATTCTGAACTCTCAGCCTTAGAATAATAACACTTACTCTGTTCTACTACCTTTAGCAGCTACTGCGGGTGTTCTCTTAGGGATCATAAAAGTTGTATTTCCTGACTTATTTAAACGTATTTTCCATATCTGTGAATGTAGGCTTATATAAACTTTAGAAAACTCTAAATCAATAATTTGGCATAATAGTTCACTTATTCATAGTCTTACATGGATTCTTTTAAAAGGAAGAAAAATAAAACTGAATGAATTCATTAAGACTATAAACTGTACTATAATTACAGAATTGCTCAAGAGCTTCCTTCCAACAGCTGCAAGTCTTTAAAAGTAACATTCATATATATAGGCACACCACTGAACACACACAGAGACGTGCTTGAGCACACACACACACGCACACACACACACACACACACACACATACATGTACGCACACCCCTCATTTGTTTATCAGCATCACTTCTGAAAATGCCTAAAAGGACAATTGAGAAATTAGGTACATTAAGTCAACAATATGCAGAATGAGTACAATAATAAATTTTTTAAAAATTTTCCCATTGCAACTCATATATATCTAAAGAACAAAGTGTAAAATGAGGAACAAATTATCTGAAAAATACAAAGGCTACCATTACAAATCAAAAGCTAGCTAAGTGCAATGATAAGAATCTGAAATCGTAAGCAGTCAGACTAGAGCAAGAGATTCATAACTTCACGGATACAAAACATGCCTATTAATAAAATAATCCTTGGCTAATTTTTCTCAAAAAATAATTAATATTGGCTCGGACTGAAAAAGGCTGAGATACTCAGTTTTGTAGGATATAATCTGGGAACAATTTTGGGCATACTACACAGAAATAGTCAAATGGAATGGGTATCCAGGGAGAAAAAGGAGGTCAGGGTAGACCAGATGGGCATATCAGTCGCTATTCAAGTAACTTTTTAAAAAGAGATAGTGTGTGGGGAAGTGAACCTTTAGAGATAGCCTGGCCTTCAGTTGAGCTAAGGCTAGAAGCTCCTGGAACCCTGAAGGAACTGTAGTAGCTTTGCCTGCTCCCGGGCAACAGGCTCCTGTCACAAGCCATAGATTTGTGGCCACTAGTCACATAAGGGCAATGCCCCAAGCACCACCACATGTAGCCCTAACAACTCAGACCAGGACAATAGCAAAAGAAAGTGACCTGTGGTGAATTAGGCTCAAGACAGGTCTCCATGCTAATGAGGTACATAGAGGCATGCAAGTAGAGCCATTAAGCTTTCCTTCCTGGACATTCCTCCCTGCAAAGGGCATTTAACATCACCCTAAGGATTAGTTTTACATATCCACTTTCTTATATGACAATGTATTAAAATTGTGGACTGCCCTTTTTATTAGGATCCAATGTGGGGAGCCAAAGAGAAGGCCTTCACCTATAGAACCACCTTCTAGTCTCCAGTAGAAGGCCTCTCTGCACTTTCAGCCACAGCCTCCATTCAGCCTTACAGCCATGGGCTCTCCCCATGGGACCAGCAGGAGCTCCCTGCTTTCATCTCTCCCCCACCCCCCAGCCCTGGCTAGATTCAGCCCGAAGGACTGGATTCTGTTCTCTCTTTTGTGATGTCCAGCAGTGCCTGGGTGTCTAAGAGCCTGGGACCTCCAAGGCTCCAGCCCCTTGGCAGGCCTGGGATGGTTGAGCTAGGTCTCAGACTGTGCTTTCCTACCCCCAAAGAATTGTCCTGGGGCTTCGCTATGGCCCAGCACCTGCCTACTGCCTGGTGATGTTGTGGGGTAAGCACAGTCAAACTCCCCAAGTCCCACCTCACCAAGTAGTCATACCCTGTGTTGGAGCAGACAAACTCAGGACCAAAAACCTTACAATAATATACTTCAGTTCCCCAAGAGATGTGTAGAAATCAAAACAGAAGTTGAAATGTTTGCTAATAACAAACTGAGAATTTGAGAAAGAAACAAAATGGATAAATTCTTTTGAATATGGCTTCTAACTGCTGCTTCTTGCTTTCCATTGAATAATAAAGATACTAACTAAGTCCAAATATTTCAATATTCTTGAATGTCAAGTCTGACATAACTTATAAGACTGTACATATAGCTTCCCAGTCATGCAGATCATAAGGATAGGGTAAACACTACAATTTTATTAAATAATATATTTGGTAATATTCTAACTATAGCCCATGTGATGATTAGGGTAATCATATTGCATATCATATTAAGGAAGAGGTCTAAACATATTTCATCTAGATATATATTATATTAAACTTCTATAAAGTGTACCCAGGGCTTGGAAAATACTTTATTTAGTAAACACCTTGCCATTTCAGCATGAGAACCTGTGTTTGATCTCTGGATCAAAACTACATAAAATAAAAATAGAAAGAAGAAGGAGGAGGAGAGGAAGAAGAAGAAGAGGAGGAGGAGGAGGAGGAGGAGGAGGAGGAGGAGGAGGAGGAAGAAGAAGAAGAAGAAGAAGAAGAAGAAGAAGAAGAAGAAGAAGAAGAAGAAGAAGAAGAAGAAGAAGAAGATGATGATGATGATGATGATGATGATGATGATGACGACTTTGTGGTGCTAACTTTAATCTCAGTTCTAGTGAGCCAGATGGACTCCTGTACCTCACTGGGAAGAATATACTGTTTTGCAAATACAATGGCAATGAAAAATGCTGTTTCAAAAGCGAATTGAACAGCACATGGGAAAGATAGCTGAGGCTCTCCTCTTGCCTCTACAACATAGTCACATACACATATGCAGCTGCATACACAAATTCAAACACAAAAAATGTGTTGTGATGAACAAATGCTTAATGTTCACATTTTAAATAGTGAGGTTTGTGAAGTCTCTCTAATGATTGCCATGTCCTTGATCCTAACATTGTTTAACTGGGTCTTATTCTCCTATGACCTTGATTTTCTTCAAAGCTTGTCACCATTACGTTCCTGAATGTCTTCATCTCCACAGTCATCCACAGGCAATGGTCTGGTGTTCAGTCATTACTGAAGATTAGATACAGAAATGTATGCTGCCCTACAGTGTGTGCTTTTCCTGTTCCTGAAATGTCCTGAAACCGTCTAGACATCTCAGATGTCTAAGCAGCCCTCATCGCTTTGCTTGCTGAAAACATAGTACTGCACTTTTTACTGAGCAGAACAGATGGATAGTCATTGAATTGTACGTAGTTCCTGTCCTGCTCTTCCTTTGCCAAATTCTTATTATGCATTCACTCAAACAAACCTTCTGTTCTGGGTCTCACCGTTTAGCAGTCTAGCTTGACAGACTCTCATATTTCATTTTTCCACCTTAGGAGCTATATAAATGCAAAGGAGCTAGAGATTTTGTTCTCCCACGAAAATGAATGATGTTTCCACCCATGCTAAGACCCTCCTCCAGTTGTTCAACAGTAATTTCAATCTACTAGGCTTTTAGATTATACTGCCTTCCTATTCTTTCGATTCTAGTGTCAAAACAAACAAACACAAAATTGTTGTTTCTTTTGCATCACATTATAAGGTGCCAACCTGCACAGAGATAACCAATGAGGGAAAAAAAAGTTTTCAAAGCATACTTACTCAGAGAATTGATAAGTTGATAATATGTCTGTCTAGCTTCTAAATTAAGAAACAAAATCTTGATAATTCTTCAAAAGGAAGCCATATGTTTACAAGCCCTCATGATGTACTTGAAAGTAAAGCTTTATTTTACACTTAAAATACAGAGTCTCCACAGGAAGACCAAACAGAGTCAACTAATCTGTACCCTTAGGGTCTCCCAGAGACTGAACCATCAAACAAAGAACAAATATGGGCTGCACATATGTAGTACATATACTACTTAATCTTCATGAGGGTCTTCAACAACTGGTAGAGGGGTTGTACCTGAACCTGTTAGATGCTGTTCTTCTAAATGTTCTATATTTTTGGCCTCAGTGGGAGAGAATATGCCTAGTCCTGCAATGAGTTGATGTGCTATGGTGGTGTGTATTTCCTCAGAGTTTGAAAAGGAGAGGGGAACGGGGTAATGAGTTGTATGAGGGAGTGACTGGGGGAGACAGGATACTGATATTATGATGCAAAGTGAATAAATAAATTAATGAAAAAAGATTTAAAAAATAAGACATGGAGTCTCTCAGCAGTACTATGGAAAAATTAAAATAGAATTCAATTAATATTATAATAACATAAAAATGTAAGTAATTTAATTCCCATTTTCATGAACTGTTTTATACACACACACACACACACACATACATATATATACTTCAACACACATATAAGGAAATATGGTTTATAAAAAACACAAGAAAATGTCTAGAAAAATATTCTCTATAGATGGAACATATTGTGTTTAATATAAAAACACAGTTTGGAAAATTAATAGTTAAAATATAGCAAAACTGTTATATGCTGTATCAATCTTTTTGGATTTTAAATTATTCTTCTCTTGTGAATATTTATGAAATTTTGTGAAAATATATGAAATATGAAAATAAAATATTATGAAAGGAATTCAATGAGGATCAAATACAAGAGAAATACAAACAGACAATGGGTGATGCCAAGTGTGGTGGCTGTCACATGCCTTTCAGCCCATCACTCTGTGTATTTCAAGCCATCTAGTTTTATATGGCATGTTCCAGAATCCAGGACTAAGCAAATCTGGAGATTCCTAGTCACAGAAAAATGTAAAAATAAGAGAGAAAGTGAGAGCAAGAGAGGGAGAGAGAGAGAGAGAGAGTTTGGTGCTATGAGAAAAAAATGTAAGCTGTGCATGGATGTACATGCTGAAGGTAATCAGTAATTCTACTCAGCTGTAATGCCTAGGAGCCACAAAATGACAAGATATTTCAAAAGATGCAACTAGGAGGGGGCTCTCCCTGTGCCTGGTGAATCCAAAGACAGAAGAGAATGACCTACTACTGCCACTTCTCCAAACCAGTATAATTTCATGCTGCATTCTAAATACTTATCTTTATCTCCACAGATAAGTGTACTTCTCAATCTTCATAAACAGATTCTTTTTCTAGTAGTTACAGACCATTACAGAAAGATACAACTCATCAAAATTCAGAGAACAAACACCCATGGAGTGCCCAACATCAATTGGTACATCTACAATACAACCCATACATCCAATGGCCAGGAAAAATCACAAAAGTTGTAGCAGAAAGATGGTGAGAGCCAGAGGATCAGGAAATTGTCCTAGAGACTGTATCTTCAAGACAGAACAAGGAATATACACCCATGAGATAGTAACAGTATCACAACCTAAATAACTCCAAATGACATGCCAGTGTAAATAGAAATTCCACAAAACTACTGTTAGAGGAAGAGTCACAGTCAATGAATAACTACCAGGAGAGGGAGAGTTCGTCTGTTCCACTGTCAAGTCTTCTAAGAGGTGACCCAATCTCTGTAGAATGATGTCATTATGCAGCAAGGCGGGTCCAGGATAAGGCAAGGCCTATCATTGGATGAGAAAGAAGGGTAGGTGGGGAAGAGTCTCAGAAGTAGGGAGGGCGAAGAGAAGCAGGAAAATCAGCATGAAAACGAGTAAGGATGATTCAGATCCATGTGGCAGTGAATTTATTATGTGGATTTTTTGGAGACTGAGATTTTAACATATAGATCTGATTGTTAAATTACAAATTTCTGGAACTTTTATTTGATCTGATTACGAGAAATGTGAGCAGGGCTCCCTGAAGGCAGAGAGAGAGCCTGGGGGTGGCCTGGTGTGGTACATGCTGGAAGGGCCTGCAGGATGGAATGTGTGAGCCAGGCATCGTACCAACCAACCACGGAAACAGTGCATGAAAGTGGATGGCAGTAACAATGAGAAATAAAGACTACAAAGTCTTGAATTTGAGATACAGGAGGCATAGGAGACAGAAGAGGAAAAATTGGTAACATTTAGTTCTCATAAAGTTATGAAATAAAGGAAATAAAAACAAAGAGTTAAAATTATAAGAGCAGAGATAAAGGGTATTATATTTGCAAGACAGTATGATAATTTATATATGAAACAGAAAACAAGTATCTATATCTATACATATTCCCATCTGAACCCCCTCCCATCTGGATCTATCTGTTTTCTGTGTCCCCTAGAAAATAAAGAAGCATATAAGGAATAATAATACAATAAAATATAATATATTAATATACAACAGAAAAGTAATCGAACAAAGCAAACAAACAGAAGGGAAAATGTAAATGTAAAAGCCTAAGGACTCATATAGATGCAGAGCTGTCCACTTGTGAACTCACAATAATCCCAGAAAAACACAAATGCAGAAGCCATGATATATATGCAAAGGACCTGTTAAGGTAAAACAAAATAAACAACAAAAAGCTCTCTGACATATGATGAGACAAAGACCCTCCAAAAATGCCATGAAGTTTACTTTCTGTTGGCAATCTACTATTGGGTATCTGACCTGCCCTTAAGAGTGGTTTGTATCCCAGTGAGTGGTTTTTTGGAGAACACTAAATTTTCATTTGCAAGTGGTTATCAGTGGGAGGCAGCTTCTGGGATGGGAATGAGGGTACATGTCTACATCCCCTTTCTGTGCTGGGACCACTTCTGCACACTGCATGCTACAACAGTCTCTGTGGGCTTATAAGTACAGCTGGTCATACCAAAATTAGAAGGCCTTATCCCACTGGTGTCTTCTTCCCCCAAAACTCCACTTCAACTCAAACAACTTTTTTGCCTTCTCTTGCATAGAGTTCTCTGAACCCTGAAGAGAGGAGCTGATGAAGACATCCATTTAGGGCAGAGTGTTCCAAGGTCTGCATATTGTCTGCATATTGTCTGGCTGCGGAATACAATATTAGGGTAACTTTGGCCTCACAAGAAGAATTAGGCAATGTTCCTTCACTTTCTATTTTGTGGAGGAGAGAATCTGGTTGTTCCTCCAGGATCCACATAGTCCCCTGGGAAAGAGGAAGAGAGGACAGAGAGGCCTCAGAGAATGATGTGCTACAAGGCTGGGTATAAATCTGGATACTGGAATCAGAGGACAGTGTGGAAAGTAAGAATTATCTACCTGATTCCCTTTTGTCCCACATTAATTTTATAAATGTGCACTCACATTCTTCAGCTAAGGGTAAAGATTATTAAAATTCCAAAAAAAATGATGAGCATTAATGATGTCACTATAAGAACCAAAATAATGCTAAAAATGACACAAATTTAAACAACAATAAGACACAATTGATCTATCAAATTACTCTGGTTAGCTTGTATATTTTTTATTACTGTGTTTAAAGATAGATTCCAATCTTGGCATACCTGCTAGGAAGTGTCTACTCTCTAACACTGCAGGTGGAATTCTAAATACATATAATTTTCTACAATGAAATATTTTGTTTTAAAGCCTTATCTGGCTTATTTATAGTCCTAGTTGTGAGGAAACTGAGGCAAGATTGTAAGTACTTTTGTTAAGAATTTTTAGAAGTACAGAACTGAGTGGAAGAAGGAGGAGGACAAAGAAACAGAAAGACGAGTAAAACGGTATTAACATAAAGGTTTCTATGATAGGATCTGGGTAGTCCAACAATGGCATTCTGCATGCTGGGAAGAGAGAAGATTGAATAGCTACTCAGTCCAGGAAGCTTAAATGTGTGAGCATTTTGGGCTGAAATCCTGGGAGTTCCATTGTGGGCCTTGGTATTAAAGCTATGAAGGAGAATGGAGTAGCTGGAGGTCTCAGGGAAGATGATGAGATCAGGGGAGGCAGTGGCATGCACACTCAGTATGAAGCAGCAAAGGCAGTCAACACACAACATTTTTTTAGGCCTCTTGATGTCTCACAACCATCGGAACTCACTGTGCATTTTGAGAGTGGGTCTTTTCAGTTAATCTTTGGAAACACTCTCATAGACTTGCCCAGAGCCATGACTCCTGACTGACTGGTACTCAAGACCATCTGTTAAAATTGAGACCAGCCTGGACTGTAACAGTTGAACCTTATTAGAGAGAGAGGGGGGGGGGAGGAGGGAGGGAGGGAGGGAGGGAGGGAGGGGGAGAGAGAGAGAGAGGGAGGGAGAGAGAGAGAGGCAGAGACAGAGACAGGGACACAGAGACACAGAGAATATATTCACTATCGCTTCATACTGTGATTGAGTGTAAAATGAGCTGCTTTAGTTTCTATTTTACAAATAATCGTTCTACAGAATTCTAAACAAGGAATTTTTCAGGTCAATAAATAATGGCAGGGTAGAACTCTACAACAGGAAAGGATATTGAGTAGTAACAAAAGACAAACTATTTGCTCCATATAATCATAGTTCCCAAAGCAAAGCCAGTTTACTATGGCTGTATGAGCCGATGTACACCCCCTGAAAGGATATAAAAGCATTACTACCTCGTTTCGTGTGGCAAGCTAAGGGTGTTAACAGAGAGCAGATCTACCGACAGCTTTGCTATTGCTCCTACATTTCCACAGACAAGAAACTCTGAGCAGGCATTTCTCTATGTTCTCCCTAGTGTGGCTGGAACACCTATTCTTGGGACTAGTGTGTAGGAAGAAAGGGTGGAGTGTAAGTAGTGGTTATTTCCATAAGATTGTGGGTATTGTTTTGATCAGTTTTGATCACAGAGATAGACAATAGGAGAACTTATAAGGGTTCCTTTTCCTGTCCATATTCAAAATGAGGAATGAAACCTGCTTGCAGAATTGAATGACAGTTCATTTTGCTGGGCTTGTGGGAGACATTTCTGGCCAGGCCCATTCATTTTTGTCCGTACTAAATCTCAGCTCTTCCAGCTCTATTTCTGAGTGTGGAACCTCGTGCTGAAATTACCTGCTGTGCTTATTCCTTGGTTCTAATCTTTACTATATTAACAGTATCCTAAAATCTCAAAACACAAGTATGACTGACAGCAAAGGCGAGAACAACCCGAAGAGAGGGCGAGGGTGGCTACGGCTCAGCTAATATGACAGAAGCCCATGACGCTCTCCAGCATTGGATCTCAGAGCTCCAGAGGCTCACAGAGGAAATCACAAGTTTGAGAAAGCTCCCTATAGAAGCTCTAACTAAAACAAATAGGACCAAAGAGGCTGCACCAGGCTGAGGAGCACCAGTTGCTTGTGTAGAGAACCAACATCCAGACCTCAGCACCCACATGACACCTATCCAGGCTGGTCACTCTAGTTCCAGGACATCCAATGCTCTCATCTTACTGTCATGGCACTGCACGTGTGTGGTTCACATATACTCATGATACACATAAATAATCTTTTTTTTTTTTGAGAAACAAAAACAAGTGAATAAAACCACAATAGGTAACAACAGCTGTGAATGATGTAACATTTTAAGTACCATCTCTTCTTATTCTCTAATTAACCCCCCCCCCCAAGCCACAATGGACCAAACTGTAGCACAGGATTTAGAGTGTAAACAATACACTGTAAATTTTTTCTGAGGTGTTATGACTTCCACTGCATGGTGAACACTCATGGTCTCAGTCCCCTTTACATTTTACATATACAGAGCAATGTGTTAAGAACAGACTATTCTCAAAAAAGGGAAAGAAAGCAAAGGATGTGGAGTTAAAAGTCTTTAACTTTTAGTTCAGAATATATTTTGGTTCTTATGTTTGAAAATGAATGATCTGGATATTCACCTCAGATCAAAGCACTTAGCAAGTATCAAAACTCTCAGGGATTACTCTTGATTCACTATTGAATAACCTATGCTTTTATACCCCACCCCACCCCCAATCTTCCCTTTTTCTCTAATGAAAACACAAAGGATGAGATCAGAGACATCATCTTGGGCCCCTTATAGCATTACAAATCAAAGTATCTCAGACTGTCTTTTCATAGCAGCCACGCTGTGAAGAATTGCAGTCTAGGCCCCAACTGCACAGCTTTGCCTTATAACTCACTCCAAACTGGAGATAGTTCTTCTCCAAGGTTTGTAAGAATTTTAGCTCAAAGCAGAAATCTGATGTCTCACTGGTGTTTGATAAATTTGAGTCTTCAGTATATTTTGAATGGAAATGAAAGTTATACGTGATCCAAGAAAATAATGCTGGCCAGCCAACTTTAATAAAGCTTCAATAGAAGAGATGGGCTACTGAACACTCATTCCCGGGTATATCTCTCCAGTCACTAGGATTTCTAACCACTGTAACTGTTTCCATTTGTTTTCCTACAAGTTCCGTTAAGAGGTAACAGACATGAGTCAAAATCCACAGCTTGCTCTGTCTATTGACAGGATTTGGGAAACAGGCTCATGCTACTCACAAACAGGAGAGCGAGCAGAGGCCCGGAGCCAACTCGAAGAATGGTGGAGCCATTTCCAGGCAATTAGTGAGTGGGTATAAGGACAAACACATCTGAGCGGCTTGATTGGAGCTTCTTCTCTGTGCGTATGATCCCTCTCGGTTGATTAATGAGCGAATGTGCCCTCGTTTATTCTCTTTGAGGATGCAGCTGTGGAGCAACCGCACAGAAATATCCTGTTAGCAGACTGCTTTCTCTCCTCAGCTGCCTTCCTGTTCCAGGGCTAACCCGCCGGTGGGAGGGCCGGTGCCTAACTTCCAAGCCCGTTGGAGAACAAGCTTAAAGGACTCCATTTAACTCTTATTTTGCTTAATGTCACCCCAAAGTTGGGAAAATTCCAGAAACACACTTCTCAAAAGGGCAACTGTTTCTCAGTAGCATGTCTGTTTAACAAGATGTCGTTTTCTTTGGCTGCTATTTCAGAACCTCTGCCCAGGCTTCATGCCTGAGGTCACTTGTCTTTGGATGTCTTACAAACGGCCTTCTGACTGAGGTATTTGGGAGAGTATCTCCTGAGTCACTATGTGTTAATAATTTTAGGCTAAATATACTAAATTAGATATTTCAAAGTAAAATAGGTGTTTTTAAATGCATACGCCCTACAAGCGACGTATTTCCAAGGGCACACATTTAGTCACAGGTGTGATGGGAAATAGACACACCTTCACTGGGAATGTCTATACTACTAAATGAGCAAATTCACTCTTAGACTTGAAACAGCCGTAGTTGTAGAACAAATAAATAGCCCTTAATTAACATATCGCAGAATAGCAACTTACCAGTAAAAAGACACAGCCTGTGTGTATTGCCTATTATTAGTTGGAAACTTCTTTTCTTACTCATGAATTGCTCCCTTTATGTATACCAAGGTTTATTTCTAGCTGGACCCAACTTGGAAGCCTCCTCCCTGAGGACTCGATCCCATAGTATTGGAAGGCACTAGTAAGCTGCCCGGGGAGAAGAGCAATCAATAGTTCCACCGAGCCATAAAGCCTGCAAACCACAGCAGTGGCCAGCTCAGCAAGAGGATTGTATTTTCTTCAATTTAGAGAAAGAAAGGTAGAGAGAGACAGAGACACAGCAGACAGAGAGAGAGACTGAGACAGAGTCAGAGAGACAGAAAGCACTCTGGCCATCTGGAGAAGTACCTCTGCAGACTTGCGAAGCCTGAATGGTCGTAAGAGAAATGTAGTGTTAGAGCTCACGTGCTGCTGTTCAGCTGCAAAACGCTCTCATGACAAAGCACCCAAAAACAGGATTTTCGATCGTTCTTTTGGGTCCCAGACATGATGTATCACATCACATTCTAAATCACCCTTACTACTGTGTGATTAACACATTCTCCAATGATTAAAAAAAAAAAAAGAAATTACAGACCCATACATCATTTAACCTTTCCAGAAGGAAAGTTTCAGTCTTATTCTACTGTTCTACAAGGAAGATATGGAGGCCAAGTAACCTACACGAAAGGGGTACCTGTAAGAATTTCAAAGCAGCTAAAAATGTGAAGTATCATCAATGTACTGCTAAAAAAAATGCACCATTTCAAGTGTAAATAATATCATTTTCTTAAAACTGTTATTGTCATTGGTGTTCTGTTTATCCAATGCTCCCCAGGATCCTTTTCCCAATGTAATCAATTTTGCAATTTGATACAAGGCAGTAAAGACAATAGCAATTATTGGTGAAAATGCAAAGGGAATGGCGCACCTTTTGGAAAATACAGCATTGAGTTTGCTCACAAAGCATAATGCATGCACCAGTGACTCACCATCACTTGGAAAGGGTTACAAAAGCAAATTACTTAGTCATTATCCTATACCAATGAATCAGAAACTGGAAACAGAGCTCAATAAACAGTATTTTGACAAGTCCAGGTGGCCATGTTTCGTACTGAATCTAATAACCACTAATCAATAGAAAATGTCAGTGTTCTTTCAGTGACTAGTATTCTGCATATCCTAATGCACTCATTAAATAAGATCCCACTTAGATTAGGAACAATCACTACACACATTATAAGAATTCACCTATGAAGCTATTCATTCCTAATTTATAGGCAACATCAATACCATTACATGTGACATTGAATTGTACAGGCAGCTCATTGAAAGAAATACTGTCTGTTACATGTTCCATAATTACTAAGTATGTGGTATAACTTGGGTATAATTTTCATCTTTTGCACTTATGAAATCATTTATTCTTGCAACTCTGAAGCTGGGAAGAGGCCTTTTTGCTTCCTTTCAGTGGAAGCAATATGACAAGCTGTTTCAAGTTCTTACTACTGTGATTTATGCTTCTCCCCCATGGTGCTTCAAAAGTTAGAGTCCACAAGCCGAACTAAATATATTTTAAGCAAATTGGGGGGGGGGGCTTTAGGAATTTTCTATATGCCTAAAATTTATTTTAATCAAATGTTTATCTTCCTTCCCTTCTCATTCTTGCCGCACCCGCTCACCATGTTTTTTTTTCCAATTTCATTTAGTGTCACTATTTAACCTACTTAGTTAGTGCTGCCTGTGTGTCCATTGATATAGGACTATTCTCTATGGCATGCCTTTCTTCTCAGTAGCTTTAAAATGAAGCAGAAAGTGGTTAGTTATCCTCATAACATTCATGCCAGGAATTCTTCACTGGGAATACACGCCATGCAGGCCAATTGCTAGTGAATCTTCCAAGGTTCACAGCTGGCGAGACTCTTGATTATTTTTCTCCTTCAGTAGCACACATAACATATTCTATCTTTATAAAAGCTAGGTACTAGAGATGAGGCTTCTATAACAGCAACAGATTCTTTATTCCATGTGGTGTCTTTAGCAATAGGGTCTTACCATCACGTTCTGGAAGGCAAGTGCAATAGTAAGAGTATGCTTACCAGGGCTACTCTTGTTTCCTGTTCTGTTCTGTTGTGATAAAACACTGACAACCAACAAATTTGGGAGAAAAGAAAGGAAAGCTCTTATTGGATTATTCAGTTTGCATTTTTGTGTCACTCTGAGCCACCTGTCCAGAGATGGCATTGCCCATAATGGGCTGGGTACACCCAGTATTTGATCAATAAAATGCTCCACTGCCTTGCCTACAAGAAATCTATGAGAGTACACTCTATCAATTTACCTCTTCCAGATGGCAAAGAAAACAGAACAAAAACAAAATAATACAAACCAAAACAAAGCAACAATCGCAAAAAGGAGGAAATAAACCTATTTAGCACAGGTCCTATGGGGCCACACTGACCAATGATTAAAAGGAGGTAACACATGCCAGCCTATTATTGGACATTTTATTTGATAGTCTATGGCAAGTGGAAGAGGCATGGACCATATTACAGGGTCAAATAACTATGTATATTTTATATATGTATATACATGAAGCTTAGTGTTACTTATCACTACCCATACCCCTTCCCCTAGTCTGTCCTCTTGTCTTAGTTACTTTTGTTCTGCTGTGATAAAGACTGTTACAAGGCAGAAGGGAATGATTGTTTGGCTGACACTTTCACATCACAGTCCATCCTTGAGGGAAGTCAGTGGAGGAACTCAAAACAGGAAACCTGAGTCAGGAACTGAAGCAGAGACCACGGAAGAGTGGTGCTTCCTGGCTTGCTATCCTGGATTTATCATCCTGCCTTCTCCTGTCACCCAGGACCATCTGCTCAAAGAGGACTGGCTTCTTCCATGTCAATTGTTAACCACGGAAATGTACTACAGACCATTTGATAGAGGCATCTTCTCAACTGGAGTTCTTTTTTACAGATAACTATAATTTGTGTTGAACAAACAAAAATCGAACATTGTCAACTTGATACCCCAGACATATTACTACTAAATCTTAACCTTTCCTTTTTGGTTTATCCTCAGGATTACATACTAAAACTAATAGTACAATATAAAATGTAACTAACTTTTTAAATTTATTTTTCCATTATTTATTTATCAATTCACATAACCTCCTGATCTCAGTCCCCCATTAATGCATACCCTCCCCCATCCTCCTTCCCATTCTCCTCTGAGAAGAGGGAGGCACCCCCTTGATACCAACCCACCCTGGCATGTCAAGTCACTGGAGGACTGACACATCCTCTCCCACTTAGGCCAGACAAGGCAGCACAGTGAACAGAACAGGAGCCATTGGCAGGCAAGAGTTAGGCACAGTCCGTGCTCCAGTTGTTGGGGGACCCACATAAAACCAAACAGCATATCTGCTACATATCTGTAAAGGAGTCTAGGACTGTGTCTTAGTCAGGGTTTCTATTTCGGCACAAAACATCATGACCAAGAAGCAAGTTGGGGAGGAAAGAATTTATTCAATTTACATTTTCACATTGCTGTTCATCACCAAAGGGAGTCACGAAGCAGGAACTAATGCTGAGGCTATGGAGAAATGTTACTTACTGGCTTGCTTGCCCTGCTTGCTCTTCTTGCTTTCTTCTATTTCTTTTATTATATACTCTCTCTATTTACATTTCAAATGTCATCTCTTTCCCCACCTCCCCTCTTCACTTGTCTCCAGGAAGGTGCACCTCTTCCAATTACCCTCTCTACCTCTCAGTGCCTTGGCATTCCTCTACATTTGGAAAACTCGCCCTCACTGAACCAAAGGCCTCTTCTCACATTGATCCCAGACAATGCCATCCTCTGCTCCATGTGCTACTGGAGCCATGGTTCTCTCCCTGTGTGCTCAATGGTCGGTGTTTTAGTCCATGGGAGTTCTGGAGGGTTTGTTTGGTTGATAATTTTGTTCTTCCCATGACGTTGCAAACCCTTTCAGCTCCTTCAGTCCTTTCTCTAGCTCCTTCATTGAGGTCCTCATGTTCAGTCCAATGGTTAGCTTCAAGCATGCTCAGCTGTATCTATATGACTCTGGCATTGCTCCTGAGGAGGCATCTATATCTGGTTCCTGCCAGTAAGCACTACTTGGCATAAGCAATTGTGCATGGGTTTGGTGGCTGCATATGGGTTGGGTCCCAAGGTGAGGCAGCCTCTGAATGATCTTCTTTTTTTAATTTTTAAATCTCTGTTCTTCTATTAGACCTTGTATTTTCTTCCCATGGTGAACTGTAGGATTCCAACTGTAAATCAAGATACAGCCTTTTTTTTTTTTTTTTTTTTTTTTCAATAGTTGTTCTTGTCAACTACTTGGCCACAGTAAAGATAAAAGGGTAAACTCATAGTTTAACAGGCTTTGTGTATTGACTCACATTCATGATTAAATAAATACACAGAAAATGATAAAAGAATGGGTGTACCAACTAGCATGCCATCAGCTAACTATCTCTATGCTGACTTTACACCAAGCCTTCAAGTTGTCTTCAATCTCTGAGTAGTAAGCTTGTCACAATTTATTTGAAGAGTCAAAGGGATAAACAGCTAGTCCAATAACACACAGAATGGTACAGCAATGGCAGTCTCCAGAACCCAAGTGTGGATTCCAGACACTGAGATGCTACCCGTGGACTTATCTGGGCTGGGAAAACACACTGGCAGGATTCATTTCTTTGGGTGCAGTCAAAGAAAGCTATGTAGAACACTGTGAGATGAGCTGTGACATAAAGGATGAATAACTTCCCTGGGAAAGGTTGTTTCACAGAATGAAAGACATGATACAGGAAGGTGTTCTGTATGGTCACAGCTCAGAGTCACAAAGTGTATCATAAGACTCAAGGATCATTGACATCTTAACAAGTTGATGCTTAGCAAGTCAGAATTAAAATAAGTTACTTTTCACGGAGATAAATTTCCTATAGATAATCAAAAGTAGGAAGAGTATTGTGATTTTGCTTAAAGACAAATTGTGTTTTTAATTATATAGTTAATAGCAGATCTTCCTATAAACACCAAGCATTCTGGAGATAGGACCATGTGGTTGGCTTACCATTATTTTACAGCTCCTAACATTGCCTGCATGCAGGAAGTGCCCAGGGACTTAGCACAATAAATGACTGCCCATCACATAAAAGTATGCTGTCATGAGCAATACGTATTCCCCTGTTAAAGGTTCATACCTAGAGAGAAGTGGAAATGGCAGATAGAGAACACAAGAGCCATACCGTCTGCTCTGAGGAAAGCATAGATTCTCAAAACTCACATGCCCTATGTCTTTGGCTCACAGCTGTGTTTCCTCAACTATGAATCAGCAATTCACTAGATAGCTTGTTCCCTCTCTTGAAGCAGAGTTTCCATTGATTCCTGAGCTCTATCTAAATTGGAAGAATCAATCCAAATAGGAAACAAACAGTTTGAGGTTATCAAGCCTTGTCTGAGTAAGGTAACTGGGACCCTCTTATCATCAAGCCTTGCTTATCTGGTATGGCACCCATGATGTCACAAAGGATGTAGTCTAGAGATGAAACGAGTTCCTGTTCCCACAAGCTTACCATCTGAAAGAAAATAACAGACTCTGGAAAAGGAAGCTGTGTCTGATTAACTTAGAGTCGTATGAAAGACTCAAGTGAGCATGTGGAGCCGTTGAAATCCCAGCTGTCTCAAAAAAGGATCTAGACTTTTAAAAGAAGACTGTCTCATCCTTTCTGCTAGGTTTCTTTCTTTTTTCATCAACCTTCCTGGGATGAAAGAGTTTAAATTTCCAGAGTGGAGAGTAATGGAGAAACAAAACTCAAAGAACATGTTAAAGTCAGGTCGTGCTACAGGAAAATGGGCTCAGTGCTGCTTCACACCAAATCATCCTAGGAAAAATCGATCTAGATGTATTTATTATTGTACAATAGCAATTTTTATAGAAATGAATGCTATAGTTACTGAATCACCTATAATTTACATTCAATGTGTATTCATATTGAATAAATTCAATTAAATTTGTGGTTAAGGATGAGTAGGTTTTTTTTTTTGTTTTGTTTTGTTTTTTTTTTTTTTAATTTGCTTAAATGTCTGAGGTTTTGGTTACAAGTCCACAAATTGAACTTGGACTTAACATTTTCAGACTATTCGATTATTCCTGAAGAATGAGTAGACTATACTTATGCATGCCTTGTGTAAGATACTGCACACACTAGATGCTCTAATGAGACAGAGCATATTGTCCTTGTATTTATTTTTTGTTGAATACTTCTTTTCTTTATTACAATAAAATGTGGAATCACTTAGTCTAAACAGTTCTTCTCGGGAAGTGTCTTACACAGCACCCAGCCTCTGAGACCATTTTATGACACCTAAAGGTAAACTATTTCCATAGAAAGCCAATATGTCCAGGTATCATTATTTTTTGTTTTGCTTTTCATTATCCTGACACGGTTTGTAGCAAAGACAGCTTTAGCTAGAACTGCTTGATCTATAGCATTGGAAACTCGTAGTATTGGTCATCATGTTCTTCTACATGTAGTAAAGCTTAAAAACAAGAAGAACATCTCTATTTTATATAGACAATGAATCAATGGAGTCTTAGCCTGGCTCTACCCTTGAGAATACATTTTTTTTTTCAATAGGCCATATAACTGCACACAAAGAGCGTAGAAAACATCACTCACACACCCACAAGCACCGAGGCAATCTCCAGGGAAACAATTATGTCACTTTCTGTTGGACATAATTTTGATGTGGGCAAGTGAGAGTGCGTTATGATTATTCAGACTCAACTATTTAGCATTTGTGTTGACAAAAAAATAAGCCAAACATTTCTTTCAACAGAACAGCTTGGTATATTTGTTTTCAATAATAATACTACTTCTATGTGAAAACTTGTGTTTTCGGAAAATTGAATTCATGGTAAATTCTAAAATAACTCTACAACATAAAGATATATGTGTTGGAATTCATGAGTTATCAATTATTGTAATTTTTTACATTGTGAACTGTAATTACACCCGAAAGCCCTATAGGAATAAGAAAATCGACATTCTGCAAGTAACCAATATGCCATGTTACAATATCAATGGCTGATCACTGATGCCATAGACATGTGAGAAGTAAAAGAAATCCCATAAATTTAATATCTACAGGTTCAATAAAACCTGTAAAGTCCCATTTTACAATGTAATTAAAAGTTTAGAAAAAACACATATAGGTTTCTGGTGAGTTAACAAAAAACAATATCCCTAACTATCTAGAAATAATACTAAAATACTTCATTTTTTTAACCGTTATAAATCTGTGAACTCATGTTCTTTGAACACTCCTTAACTAGAACAGAATGTGCAGCAAGTGATGCCAAGAGGTATTGTGAGCACCCAGATCCTTTCTGAGGCAATATTAGCAGTTATCAAACAGTTGTGCACAAGCAAGATGAATAAGTAAAATCATCAATAAAATGCCACTTCTTGTCAATTTGTTTTAATTTTTTAATTATTTTATTTTATTCCATTCCAGTCATTGACTTCCTACCTTTCAGTCCTCCCTCCTCCTTGACTCTGAGTGAGTGCTCCCCCTCCACTAGACCTCTTCATCCCTGGGACCTTACATCTCTCAAGGATTAAGGGCAACTTCTCCCACTGAGGCCAGACCAGACAGAACTCTACTATATATGTCTTGGACCAGCCCTTGTATGCTCCTGATTGGTGGCTCTCTCTGGGATCTCCCCGGGGTCTGGGTTAGTTGATCTTCCTATGGGGTCACTCTTCCCTTAAACTTCTTCAATCCTCCCCCTAATTCAACCATCCTGATCCCTGACTTCAGTTCAATGTTTAGATGTAATTATCTGCCTCTTCTCAGTCAGCTGCGGATAGGGCCTCTCAGAGAGTAGTCAGGCCAGGTTGCTGTCTGTAAGTATATCCAAATATTAGCAATAGTGTCAGGCCTTAGTGCCCCAATAAGATGAATCCCAGTTTTGCTGCCACTGAACTGCCTTTCCTTCAGGCTTGTCTCCACTTTTGTCTCTTTTAGAGTTCTTTTAGATAGAAACAATTCTGTATCAGAAATTTTGACTATAGTTTGGTAACCTGATCCTCCACTTAAGGAGTTGTCTATCAACTAGTGATGGACTCGGCAAGTTCCTCCTCCTCAATGTTGGGTATTTTGGCTAACGTCATCCCCAATAAGTCCTGAGAGTCTCGAATCTCCCAGGTCTCTGGTAGTTCTAAGAGGGCACCCCCATCTCCCACCCCACGAGGCTTCGATCTTGATGGGGATTGAATCTGTAGATTGCTTTGGTAAAATGCCATCTTCACTAGGTTAATCCCACTTATCCATGTGCTTGGGAGATACCTTCATCTCCTGATGTCTTCTTGGATTTCATTTCTCAGGGATTTTTGGCATACAGATCTTTCACTTGCTTGGTATGACTTACACCAAGATAT
The DNA here is from genome assembly GCF_963924665.1 of Micromys minutus. Lineage (NCBI taxonomy): Eukaryota > Metazoa > Chordata > Mammalia > Rodentia > Muridae > Micromys > Micromys minutus. The sequence goes on from NC_137980.1 coordinate 11,718,265, forward strand.
TTATGGCTATTGTGAAGGGTGTTATTTTCCTAATTTCTTTCTCGGCCTTTTTCTCTAATAAAATTTCTCCTTCTCTTTAAAAACTAGACAAAATGCTCCAAGCTATATTAAAACATCTGTTTGAAATCTAAGAACAAGGCTGGGGAGATGGCTCAGTAAGTTGCATGCTTACTGTATGAGCCGGATGAACTGATTTCAGATCCCCAAAGCCCATATACAACAAGAACGCAGCAGTGTGGGCATCTACAATCCCAGCACAAGCCACTGAGGGATGAAAGGCAAAGACTGTAGAAACCTTAGAACCTCACAGATCTGTTGGACTAAGGTACTGTACAGAAAGTAAGAGGAACCTTGTCTCAAACAAGGTAAAAATGAGGACACACACTCACATTTCCCTTTAATCATCCATGACCTGTGTCACACACATGACTGTACCAACACACATAAAAGCACATAGACACAACACATGCACACAAAGATACAGAAAGGTAGTACACAGTACATTTTATTGGGAAGTGCCATGACTATTAGCCTAATTCACAGAAAGAAAACAGAATAATCTCACCCTATCATTTAAGTGATCATCATAATAAAGATACTAATATAATATACGACTTTATCATAATTATTTTGAACATATTCTCTTAATTACTCTTCACTTGTGTCTTTGGATTATATTGGTCATGTTATCACTGTTATTTATTATGGTTCCCTGTGTGAGAACAAATAAATCACAGAACTAGTTAGAGGTTGAGTGGGAACAACCTAGGCTCAGAGGTTTGCAAATCCACACTACACATTGTGAAAACATAGAAAACCTTTACTTGTCATTTCGAGGAGTTTGTTGTAGCAACACACCAATTGCATAGTGTGTGTGATAGCTTTTGTTGCTTATAGGACACATAGACACGCCTTTATATGTACTGATCAGATTATATGTAGGAATATGCATGTATGTGTACATACACATGTAATAACAACTAGTGAAAAGAGGTTATGAATTTGGAAAGAGTAGGAAGGGGCTTATAGAAGGATATGAAGGGAAGAAAGGGAAAGGAGAAACATTGTAATTATATTATGTCAAAAAGAATATATTTTAATATAGACACATCTTCAGATTCAATGTAAACTCTTCAAGAATAAGGCCCGGGTCTGACACTGTAGGCATATATTCTGCCTAAATTAAGTTCTTTATGAGCAAAATAAAACTCTGAAATTGAGGCTGACATATTTACATCAATTTATCTATTCGTTGCTTCCATATGTAATATGTACGTGTGAGAGAGAAAGAAGAAGCGCATTTTATTTAATAGAATGTAAACATAATGAATGTGTAAGGATAAAATTAGAGACATAAAGCTGTGCCTTAAAGGATGATCTATTTTGAAATTTTTGTTAGAGACTTTTTAATGATTTTCTTCCTCTTTATTTATTCTTCTCTCATATATTACATCCTGACGACAGCTCTGCCCCCTCCTCTCCTCCCAGTTCCCCCAGCCATTCACCCAGATCATGTCTTCCTTCTTTCCCCTTTAAAAAAGAGTCAGCCTCCAAGAGACATCCACCCAACATGGCACAACATACGACTAGCACATACCCTCATGTCACGTCCCAGCTTGGCAACCAAGTAAGAGGAGCTTTAATGGGTACGCATAAACAAATGACAAGCTAAAGTCACCTTGACACAGGATTGTGTTTCTTTGACTATGCTCAGCACCACACCATTAAATTGAGTAGACACCGTGCAGTCATAGAGCTGGCCTTAGACATCAGCCTCTGAGCTCTGAGGCCCGATGCCTTTTTCTTCAAGCCGCCCTGCCAGTGTGTTCTCAGTGATGCTCTTATTTTTTATAAGTACCTCCAGTATCTCTGTGCAAGAAACAGTGTTCTTTTTCTCATTCCTGTAATGTCTCTTAGAAGCTGAATGTGGCTTTGCACAGTATTTTCTGTAATTCTTGTCTTGAGATGCTCTGCATTATTGGCTTTTCACAGTGTCAGTCATGTAGCAGTGAGAAGAGCCTAGGAGAAGCACTGAAGTCTCTTCTGAGAAACCCTTCACTCACACTGCAGGGCCTAAGGGAAGTACATGGCCAACGCTGATCTCATGCCCTCAGTAAGCTCCATGGCAGACTGTAACCGTGGCACAAACGAAATAGAAACGTTTCCCAGGAGAAGGCCCTGCAGTAGGCATTCCTCTACCTTGTATTACAGTGGATTCCCATTTACATGGCTAACATACATCATATACCAACAAATAGTGAGTTGGAAACTAGATACTTTGTTTCAGATGTTTTATGTAGTATAATGTTAGAAAGTCAATCCAATTTATTGCTGTTGTTGTTTAGTTGGGTTGTTGCAGCAAGGTCTGGATGTATATCTCTGGCCACAGACAAACTGGCTGTCCTTCTGTGTAAGCATCTGGAGTACAGGCATTGTAGAAGCATCCCCCACTCATGGTTTAGGCACAATCTTCATGCTAACAGTTTTTGGTCCTTTTTGGGAAACATGCTAGGCTCAGGCCAAATTGCTTTTTAACTCATTTTTTATCAAGAACTAAATGTTTACTAATTAGTGTACTTAGACATTAGAAGTGATCTTTAACAGACTAAAGAAGTGACTTCTTCATTCCAGTAATGATTATTAGAAATGAGTCATGCTTAGTTGAATTAAAGCTACTCAATGTGAAAACTTGGCAAAGATATTTATGAGGCACACTTTATCCTTACCAATTCCAGCATTTTAATTTAAATGATTTCTAGATGCCAATATGACTGGAGGAAGAAAATTCTGCCTCTAGACTATGGGGTATGCTGTGAGAGATAACTTATACTAATTAGTAATTAGAGTGCCTGAGAAACAGAGAAGTTAAAGGAGTTGTTATAGGATGCTGTGTGGCAGCTTGTAAATAGTGTTAGTTACAATATACCTGTAGGGAAAAATTTAGTTGGGTGGTATTATTATTCATTGAGCATAGGTTAGTTATCCATAAGATAGTATACAAATACATTTTGGATAATGTCCTATCTGATTTCTTAGTGGCGTAGATTTTCCAGGATTGCATTTTAGGTTTTATATGGTCATGATTTAGAGTATATTTGAGCACCCCATTATATCATATGTCAATTTAGACAATATTGTAGTTCAGAAGAATGAAAATGTTAATGTGATTACTTTAAAAAATGGGGTTAACACTGTTAATATTTACTATCTTCTGCTATTGCCCATTTAAAAAATCAGAGAAACCTAGTAGTTAGCCAACAAATGTGATCCGGATCACCCTTAAAGGAAAGTTATCACATATCGTAGGCTGGATAAATGAGGGTGGAAAATAATTTGGGAAATTCAAGCTCTTATTTTAACTGTGACTCAAGACCTAAGTAGCTCCCCAATCCCATTGCTTTATTCTGTGGACGGCAATGACATACGCAATGTGACCTTACCTTCTGCTCCCTTCTACATTATTAAAACACAATATAAATCTTTGCTCATGAGGTTTGTTTTAGCACTTTGATAAATATTTGGTGAATGTTATGCTATTTTAGTTATTGAATCTAACTCATGCTGATTTTTTTACAATTTTTTAAATCCAGCTTTCTATATCATGGTATTTAGAATTCTATGCAAAAATATGTAGATCACCACAATAAGCCCATGAATGTTCTTGAGTTGTACCTTGGTGGATGAAAAGATGGTCTAACAAATTCTTTTAAACATTTGTATACTCTCTTTAAAATAAGAATTTAATGCATACACTAAAAATCACTGCAGCAGAGAGACATCAGCTTTATTGATTTTCCTTAAAACATAAACTGTTAATTCAAATAGCATTGAAAGAAAGCTAAGCAAACTCTGAGGCAGACTATGATTCTGCATATGCTTCTAAATCTCAGGATTCAGAGGGGGAATTGACGTGTGTTATTGCTCTACTTCTCTACCTTCTCTGCCCTAAGAGACTGCTGAATGCCAGTTGTACAGGTGCCTTCTTACAAGGATAATTATGTTATTGTTTCTTTAATTGAATGTGTTACATAGAAATACTCTATTTAATATTTGTGTCATGTTGCTGCATTTGCAATTTTAAAAATCCCTATATGTATTGACAGATCAGGATAATTTGTGTTTTAGATTATTGAGTGCTCACATGATCAACATCATTCTATATGCATTGACAGGATAACTACCTTCTAAAAGTTTCAACATCAAAACCACCACAGTATGGCTTAGAACTATGGCTAATGCATTTCAAGAAAACACAAGTCCTCCTTCAATAAGAGTGCAAAGAGACCACTATGTGACCTTTGATCTGATTTGTTTAAAAAAAATTCCATATAGTACTGATGAAAAACATCAAACTGAGTTTATATAAAATCAGTCCTTGACTGATAATAAATTTGACTGGAAAAATTTGCATCCTACTGAAATAAAAATGCCGATTTCTAATGCTTAAAAGTCACAAATATTATGAATAAATGTGACAACCTTTTATTTCTGGTTGTTAAAACAGGTAATGTTTGGTTACATTGCCCAGGAAATTAATTTCATCACTGAAAATGATTGAGTCTTCAATCTCAGGATCGTTAGTTCTGGCAAAAGTATCCTCTAAGAGTTGAAGCTAGAAAGCTGAAAGTCAAGCTCACAGTTCGTATAAATGTGCAGATTTGTTTAGAAAATAGGATTCATGTGGAAGTTGTTTCAAAATCACCAAATGGGCACATGAATGGAAGCACATCTGATAAACGGAGGAGAAAGGCCTAGTGTGAGAAAGAAATTAAGGAGGAAGCATTAGTTCTAAGCATCTTTTATATTAAACTGCACTGCGAACGAAGGGATCTTTACCAACCACACTACCCATAGCATCTTAATCAACAATTACCAGAGAGTTTCCGTGAGAGCCAGAAGCAGATCTGCTTCCAACAATGAAGCACAAAGCAGAAGAAGGGTTCCCCTAGGTGAAGTCAGGAGACACCAGCAAGGCAATCAAATATCAAGTACCAAGAAGTCACCGCCTGAGTCCGTAGCTAAAGTTATTGACTATGCATGTGATTCTTTTTGAGTCCTCTCCCCATAAGTGGAAGGAAAATGTGAAAAGGTCTTCTTTGATTTAGGGCATTAATATCATTTCCTGCTATAAATGATCTCATTCGAAGTGATTATTCATACCTAAGCCTTTAAAATCTAAACAAATACCCCACACACTCATATATAAAGAACCATCACATTCTCGCAGTCTCCCTTTCATTTTCCGGCAGTCTTATGCAGCAGATGTTATATTTCTTTGCATCTAATGTTATTATCTGTCTAACATATTGAAAATATAAGTCTCATACAAACAAAATATTTATCTCTCCTGTTCTGTTAGATTACTACCACCAACACCTAAAATGCAGTTGGCATTTATTAAATAAAACAGATAAATGAATTCATAAAAGATACACATGTTTATTACTAAGAGAAATTGTATAAAAATTTGTCCAAGATATATTATCATATATTATGATATATTAAAAAACAAGACGTTTTTGATCTAACGATTTTATAAAATTCATATCTTTTAGACAGATGACAATGATAGATTACAGGTAGATAAATGGTAGATAGATGATAGATACAGAGATTATAGATACATAGATGATAAATAGATGAGAGATATAAATGGTTAATATATCTTCATAAGTAAGAAAGCACATCATATCTTCATTGGTCCACTTTACATTATATTGGCTGAATAAGTTTATTTCTCTTATATAAATCTGATGCCTACTGATTATTATTTATTACTGTTTCTTTATACTGTGTATGAGAATTCAATTTTCTATACATGTTGTAAGAAAGCCTTAGAAAATAATTTTTCTAAGTACTTTTTTTTCACTAATCTTCATCAACTTTGAGTCAATTACAAGTCGAGAAATAGAAGAAAGGGGCAGAGCAAAAGGAAGACCTAAAAGGCACTGTAAACTGTATTACTAAATCTTATCTTTTGTCAAAACTTAAAAGTTGAACATTAGTGGAAAATAATGAGTTCATCTTAACCAAGCCCAAGCTATAGCTTGAGCAAAAGGAGGATCTTTTTAAAAATGTAAACTTTACCAATCATATAACTCCTGTGCTCATAACTAGGATATTAAACTTTGATTGTTCATCATATACTATTTTCAGAACCACAAAATCATCACCTGGCCAGGTCCTTTCTACCTCTGTCTCATCACAGTGATGGTGTGCTCCCTGCATCTCTGAGCTCTCCCAAGCTGCCTTCTTTCTATTTCTGGTTTCTTCTTTTTCTTGAAATGCCAAGTGTTTGATCACTATTTTCCCTTTATATAAGATACTGCTTGATCCTGCTTCAGTATAAACCTCTCTGTTTTTTCTGATTCTAACTCTGGAATATTTTTCTCTGAACTTACTTTCCAAGTTCTCATTTAAAGGAAGGTAACTGTTACAGCTGCCCAAAGATGCTTTTGTTGGTTTGTTTGTTTTTCCTTTACTTCTTGAGGAGTCCCTTTCACTAATTTTGTCTTTCCAACTAGTCAGTGGCAGAAAAGTTCTCTTCCTTGGCTCACTTTTGTTCCCCCTCTCAAGAACAATTTCTGACATGGGAAATAAGATCACAATGATAATTACAAAATAAATGAAGATAGATAATTTTCAAACCATTTGACATACCTGCTAATGGAAGTCAACAACTCTTTTTACATTAACCTTTCACTTAATGGAGAATAATTACAGCATTTTAATTGCAACATTTTAATTAAAACATTTTAATTGTAACATGTTTCTGGACATTTCTTGTAAGTGCATATATAAGTTATTAAAAATAAGAAATGGAAAAGCAAAGTCAAACATTGAAAGGTATCAAAATCAAGTTCTTTTCATCTCTTCTATGAGTCTGTCAGTCCTCACGTTAGACAGTACATTTCCACAAAAATTTGTATTACCCAAGAAACTAATTTTATAATAACATATTAGTAATAAAGAAACAAGCAAAGTTGGAAACACTGACAAATGTGAAATTGAGTCACCAAGAGTAAGATGGTCATTTCTAGGAAAGTAATGTTATTCCATAGGGAAAATGCCTTGGTAATATGAAATGTTTCATGCTTCACAAAACACAAGTTATAAGGAATCAATCAGTACCCAAAGACTAAGAATCAGCTCTCCAATGCAAGAGATGCTACCAGATGATGAATGAGCTGTCTCTTCAGAAACAGAAATTTTTAAAAGTGAAGAAAGAAGAAAGGAAGAAGTTAGACATTAATATAGGTCTGTCTCTCCCTGATGTTCTAAGAATACTTTTAAATATAAAAGTTTTCTCACTTAATTTCTATCAAACTTATTATGTGAATCTAAACCTAGAAATAAGAAAATCATCAGAAATTATTTAAACATATAGAGATATAAGAACCAAAGAGACTGAATATTGGCTCAGGATTTTATCTTTGACCTAACACAAATCTGTTGTGAGTTCTTTCCAAAATAACTTAACCTTTGGATTGTCCTGGAGCTGTTTGTATTTTGATGCTAATTCCACTTCCTCAAGAAGGGCTGCCTAGTCCCTTACTCAGGTGACTTCATCAGAACCTTCTTCCCATTTTAATTTGTAAAATAAAGGCTAGAGCCAGTGATTGGGTAGGGGAAGGGAAGGTGGAGCTTGAGGGTTGGAGAGAGGGGGAAAGGATGAACCAGGAGAGGGAGGTAGAAGGAAAAAGGAGCTGAAGCGTGTGGTCTGTAGAAACTGTAAGTTATAAGGGATCTCATAGCTGGGAAACAGAGTAGTGTAGTGATAGACCTACCCTATCTAGGCACGCAGCTTGTATTCATATTAACTGTGTTGTGTTTTCATTGAACGGGCTTATTCAGGTTGGAGAGGTTACTACAACATATGCCAACTAGACTCCTGGGCTACTTCTGCATGCTGGAGAGGTGAGAAGAGGCAAGAAATGACCCAGGAGCTTTAAAGGCCATGGTGCTAAGGAGATATTCTGCAGTCTCCCTTCAGAATCTCTCTAACCTATCCAGTGATGCATAGCCTTCCTTAAAAGGGGTGGAGGACTTCATTCTATAGCATTCTAATTCACACACAAATCATCCTTAGAGAGGTGACATTTCTTACTTTACCCTAAGACTCATCAAGACCTCAAGGAGAATTTCATTTGAAAATGATTGCAGACTTGGAAAATAATTGGCCATTGGAACTGAGACCCAAATGCTTCAGCTATTGAGAAAACAAGTACCACATCTCCAATGCAAAAGCCACCAAATTGTACAGTTATGTTGCCTGGGGTTGCGAATGCTTGAGAAACCTTTCTATATATATCAAGATTCCTGTTTCCACCTTAAATGTGAAGAGGGCCCATGTGACGCTAACACAGCAGATGGAAATGTAAAATGGTAGCACCACTTTTCCAGGAGCATGTGTAGCACCTTTTAACACAGTGGCGTTCCCAGCATGGGTGAAGTTTCCCAGTCACTTTCAGTTTAATTTTCTGATGTTTTAAGACTGAGTACAGTGAGAGGATCTACCCACATTGTCCTAGAGGGTGGACAAGGGAGTTGGTGCCATCTGCAATGTTTGAGGGTCTATAGTGCTACATCAGCCAACAACTTTTAAAGCATCACATTCTTGATATTGGGTTTTTGTTATTCTATAGTGTTTAGTATGAGCATCACCACCCCATTACAGACTAACTGTGTTGGACTTTTCTTATATGGTGTGTGTGTGTGTGTGTGTGTGTGTGTGTGTGTGTGTGTGTGTATATATATATATATATATATATATATATATATTAGGAATCTCCTTTATTATTAGGTTTCCATGTAACTCTGAAAAGGTCATAAGTCTCTGTTAATCTTCTCTGTATTTCTCCCTCTACCTTGTTCACCCCCTCTCACCCCAATTTGTCTATTCTTGCTTTATAATTCACCTTTCTACCTTTATATCCACTATATTCTATCTCTTCCCCTTTGCAATGTTCCCCCCATTGTCCCAGCTAATAACCCAACTTCTATGAGTATTCCAAAGGAAACATGAATCATCTAAAGATTGAGAGCTCCCATCCACCTATGAGAGGAGACGTGTAACTTTTACCTTTCCGGGTCTGTTAGCTCACTCACAAAGATTGTTTCCAGGTTCTATAGGTTACTTATTCGTTGATATAATAAAACACCCTAAACAAGGTAACTTTCCCAGAGAGAAGGTTTGGGGGATTTATGGTTCCAAAGGGATAAAGGTCCAATATGGTGAAAAGGCACAGCAGTAACCACGGAACCTGGAGCAGGAAGGTGAAAGTTCACACCTTCAGTCTCCAGGATGATGCAGTGAGGATGAGTGAAACATCAGGGGAATCTAAACATCCAGAGTCCAGTCCTTATAACAGTACCAGCATGGCTGCTTCTTCCCAAACAGCAGCACCAACTGTGAACCCAGTGTTCAAACTCCAGAGCTCCTGGGGTCCATTACTCTTTTAAATAACTATATATTTAATCAAAGTTTCACAATTCTGTTTGTCTTAAATGCTAAAAATTATTCCGTTTTACAAATATACCACACTTTCACCATCCATTCAATCAGTTGGGTGGACATTTGGACTATTTTCATTACCTGGGTATTGTAAGTAGAGCAGCAATGAACATGGATAAGTAAGTATCCCTGGAGTAGGAGGTATGCCCAAGAGTGGTATAGCTGATCATATGGTACATCTACATCTAGCTATGGGGGAAGGGAACCTCTAATTGGATTTCCATAGTGGCTGAATTAGTTCATATCTCTGCTAAGAGTAAATAAATATTATCTTTTCTAGACTTATATTTATTGATGATGATGGTGGTGGTAGAGGTTTTTTTTTTTTTTTGGTTTGTTTGATTGTTGTTGCTGTTGTTGTTTGAGGGGAAGGATTTTTTTGTTGTTGCTGATTTTTATCTGAGGAGTTTCTTTTGTTTGGTTTTGATATTTTTTTCACTGAGGTAAGATAAAAATCTCAAAATAGTTTTAATTTATATTTCTTTAAAGACTGAAGATGTTGAAAGTATCCCTGAAAACATAAGTATAAGTAATATTGAACAGATTATATTTAGGAATATACACATATTCATATATATGAATATAATCACATTTTTTTAGAAGACCATAAATTTGAAAGATAACAAGGAGAATATATGGGAAGGTATTTTGGAGAGGAAATTTAAGGCACAATTTGTGATTATTTTATAATCTCCATGTAAAGACTACTGTATAGAAAAAAAGAGTGTACCCATAAGCACCTTGGTGACTTTTCAAGAAGCCTTTTACCTGAGTGTGATTTGCTAAATGGTCCTGAGAACCTGCATGGTGTGTCTGAAAGTGGCAGGTGGACTTTGACCCCTCCCAGCGCAGCGTGCAGACCCCCTTTGCCTGTTGAACAGTCCGAAGAATGTCTAAAGATTTGGAAATTCAAAGTCCGGTCAGCAATGACCGTCCTCGTTATCAGAGTGTTGAGAAATCAATATTGGTGGGTGAGGAAAAAGAGAAGCAGAGAAAGAAGCAGCAAGCACCGTGAAGGCCAGAATCTGTAAACTCTAGCACACCAAGATGCACTTCTTTATGGTAAGTGCTACTGAATGGCTCCAGGAAGGATTTAGGGGTGTAGCAAGATTCTAGTGTGCTCTTTGGAATTTAGGTCTCATGCCGACACACAATAGCATACACACACAATAACATACCCGATGGTCAAGAGGGTAAACATACAAGGATTCTAAAAATCACTTAGCTGCCCCTTCTTCTATTTTTTACATGCAACATAGAGAATGGGAACAACATTGATCTCCTATGGACTGATCATACAGGTCAATTTTCTACATAGAAGTTAATTATTAAAAACTATAACTGAATTAATTTTACCTGAGCATATGTTCAGATGACACTATACCTGTATCTCCCTCGATGAAAACAGAGTTAGAAAGTATTCACTATATAACAGAAGCTTGTTAATTGCTATTGAAAATGGCCATTTTCTGTCCTGTTTGGATGTTTCAATATTGCCTATACCCTTACATTTATAGAGGCACATAAGTGTATATCTTCTCTTACTTTAGTCAAGGGCAGTATACAGTATAAGGATTTACATAAGTTAGAGGTTACAACGGCCGAACTTCTTATGACCATATATTCATATTTGATATCTAGAACACTGATCTTTATAGCCAATTCCTCCTTATGAAGTATGCACCGGGCAGTTGCAGGACCGAGTGCAGCGAAGATGAACACTGAGCTATGAATGTTTTCACTGTAGTTTTCTGCCGTACTTTTCTTAATTCCTTCTAAGTGCTTTACTTGCAAAAAAAGAGGGAGGGAGGGAGGGAGGGAGGGAGGGAGGGAGGGAGGGAGGGAGGGAGGGACTAAAGGAAGGAAGGAAGGAAGGAAGGAAGGAAGGAAGGAAGGAAGGAAGGAAGGAAGAAAGGAAGGAAGGAAAGGAAAGGAAGATGGGGGAAAGACCTGTTTATACATGCAACATAGAAAATGGGAACAGCACCGATCGCCAAGAAACTGATCATTGCTTGCTCTGGGGATATTTTTGCAAAAGAATCTAAATTTTTATGATCTGGAACGCTGGCAACTAAGATTTGCTGGACCTCTGCATGTCTCCATTAGCCAGACTGTAGCGGCTGAGGCTTCTGGATGGGGCTCAGAGCCATTCTGGTTGGTTACCATGCCACACAGAATAAACCAAAGAGGTGGGGCTCCCAGGCAGACTTTCTGTCTCTGCAGAAGACAGCAACTGAACACACGGAACAAAATTTGTCAACTGTTGGTCAAAATTTGTCATCAGTTGAACCCTACAGCGAGCCTCCACACTGCCAGCTGTTTTAACTCCAATTCCCAGTGAGACAAAAGAGAAAATGGAAATTATTACGTTCTCTGTATTGTCCGTATAGTCCGGTTTTCTTGTGTTATAAAGGCAGGACGCAGCAAAATGTCCAAAATGACACTCAGTTCCCTCCAATCCCGGCCTCCCTTCCTTAACTAGATTTTATTAGTAAAGATGGTTGTGGGCCGCTAACATTTGCGTGACGAGACAGATTAGCTCTCTTGGGACTGAGAGATACAGGGTGCTTCCAACCCTGGGGCATTGCTGCAGAGGAGAACTTTGGCCACCTCTGAGATGATAGCCAAGAGAAAATCACAAGGTTATAGCATCCACCCTAGTCTAGTTGTTACCCGAATGATTTCATCTGATTGTTCAAGATTATTTTTGCTAACTGCCGGTCTGCGTACATGTTGGATCTACAAATGTAAAACAGTCAAGTAAAATGGACTGCAGGAAACAGCAGACTCTAGTGAAATCAGGGAATGCCACCCGAGATTTCACATGCAGTATTTGCTATCAGTGGGGAAGAAACGGGTCATGTGCGCCCTTGCAGATGCTGCGGAGTGTGCTGAGAGGTCCCTGATCCACTCCTGGAAGGCGTGTTTTGGATTTGCTGCCTCTTTAATTCTGCAATAGAGGAAAACCCCTAATGTGACTGAACAGATGAAAGGCTGATTGTTTTTGAGGAACAGTTTGGTTCTTGGCCATTATTTTCTCTTGCGAAACGAGAATTAAATTTGTGCCATTACTTTTTTCCCCTGGCCCAAAGAAAGCAGACTAGGCTTTGAACTGTGAAATTGTTACATGTATGTACCCAGAGAAGTGCTCCACAAAAGGAACGCATAGGCCATTGGCAATTAATTGTTGTTCCTATGTAATTCCCTCAACTCGCAGAAAAGATGTAAATAGATTCTAAGTAAAAGTCGTGCATTTCTTTTCTCTTCCAAGACCGAGTTTTAGATCAGACCATTTCAGTATTTCTGCATGTTTGAGAACAGCAGGAATGTATCCAGGAGTTGAAAGGCATTCAAGGTCAAAGCGTGCCGGTTTCGGCCAGTCTGAATGTCTCCAGCTTGTGCTTACTTTTATTGCTCGATGTAATGAGTCTCCTGTCTCAGCACTGACATTAGAAAATGACACAGATCTAGACAAATCTCAGAGAATTAGAGTCCCCAGATCTGAGCAGATTACTCTCCACAGGATGGATAACCTAATCTTAAATCTACATTTTTGTTATTTCTAACAAGATTGAAAAGGCAAGTCCTTAGAAAAGAAACACTGATTTTTAGTCTTCCATAGTAGAACACACACACTCACACACATGCACACACACGCACATACACATGCACACACACTTGCACATGCATACACACATACCCTATAATATGTGTATGCTGGTAATTATATTGTGTGTGTATATATGTATATGTGTGTATATATACATATATATATGGGGGTGGGTGTATATTTGTACATATTACTAATATATACAATTCTAGTCCATAATGTATAAAACATCATATGGATAACTCTGATCCTCAGACTAAAAAACACTAAACAATGTTCACATAAAAATATTAACTATTTTATCCCTTTTCTTAAGATTTTTGTCTTTTCCTTTCTCCCACACATTAGAGAATTTATATTTTTTCCACAGAACATTTCCACTTGAGACCACATCAGCTTTTATGGACATAGTTTTAGACAATTTTCCCTAAAACTTGAATGTAAGCAAAGCTGTCACTTAAGAAGAGAAGGCATTACTGACATAATCTGAAGACATAAAATTCTTCTGAAATTGGGAATTGTAATTCGGATTTTTTTTCTCATGATGGATAATACATTTTTAAAATGATTGAAAAAAATGACCGAAAAGATTTTATGTAAAGCTTTTATTGTTGCATCTCAGAGTGTTGCAAAGATGAGTTTTAACCTTTTATTCAAAATTAAAAAATAAGAAAGTACTAAAAGTGTGGGTGTGGGTGTTTTTTTTCAAAAAAAAAAAAAAATACCACATAGATGTGCAAAGAGGTTTTCAAGTTAGTCTCATTGGCAAAGAACAGGAGAAAAGTATGTAAAATAAAGGAAGAACATTTTTATTTCCTATGTGCAACCTCTTCATCTTATTGCCAAAGATATACAATTCTATACGGTCTAATTTTAACTCCTTAAATCTCTACTATTCTGTGACTGAAAAAGTTAGACTCTAAATCATAACACATTTCTTCCTTTCTTTCTCAGGATATCCCCATCTTTGGCTTACAGCATACCTCAGGATGTCTCAAAAAATCAGTGCACACAGGAAAATTACTGAACAAAAGTCAAGGGAATTGAAGCACACAATGAACCTTTCCCAGACTCATTCAGCCACCACTACAGACAATGGTTTTAAAACCTGCACTGATATTTGAGCAAGAGCCATTGGTATTCTGTTGAGGAAACTTTCTCCTGTGCCTATGAGTTCTAACATTTTTCCTACTTTCTCATCTAATAGTTTCAGTGTACCTGGTTTAATGTGGAGATCTTTGATCCACTTGCACTTGAGCTTTGTACAAGGAGATAAGAAAGGGTCTATTTTCATTCTTCTGCGTGCTGAGTGCCAGTTGGACCAATACCATTTGTTGAATAGGCTGTCCTTTTACCATTGAATGTTTACAGCTCCTTTGTCAAAAATCAAGTGACAAAATATATGTAAGAACTTATTTCTGAATCTTCTATTCTATTCCATTGACCCACGTGCCTATCTCTGTACCAGTACCATGCAGTTTTTAGCATAATTGCCTTGTAATATAGCTTGAGATCAGGGATAGTGATTCCTGCAGATGTTTTCTTGTTGTTGAAGACAGATTTCATTATTCTAGGTCTTTTGTTATTCCAGATTAAAATGCACATTGCTCTTCCCAACTCTTAAGTTTCTGTAAGGCTAAGCATACTGTCAAGAAAACAAAATGGCAGCCATGAGGTTGGAAAAAGATCTTTACCAACCCCACATCAGATAGAGGCCTAATATCCAAGGTATACAAAGAACTCAGGAAGCTAGACACCAGAGAATCAAACAACCCTGTTAAAAAATAGGGTACAGAGCTAAACAAAAAGTTCTCAATTGAGGAATATCAAATGGCTGAGAAGCATCTAAGGAAGTGCTTAACATCATTAGCCATCAGGAAAATGCAAATCAAAACAACCCTGAGATTCCACCTCACACCAACCAGAATGGCTAAGATGAAAAATTCAGATGACAGCATATGCTGGCGAGGATGCAGAGAAAGAGGAACACTTCTTCACTGTTGGTGGGGTTGTAAACTGGTACAACCACTCTGGAAATCAGTCTGGTGGTTCCTCAGAAAATTGAACATAGTACTACTGGAAGACCCAGCTATTCCACTTCTGGGCATATACCCCAGAAAAGCTCCAACATACAACAAAGACACATGCACCACAATGTTCATAGCAGCCCTATTTATAATATCCAGAAGCTGGAAAGAACCCAGATGTCCTTCAGTAGATAAATGGATACAAAAATTGTGGTACATTTACACAATGGTGTACTACTCAGCTATCAGAAACAATGACTTTATGAAATTCTTAAGAAAATGGTTGCATCTAGAGAATATCATCCTTAGTGAGATAACCCTGTCACAAAAGAACAGATATAATTTGCAGTCAATGATAATTGGATACAAACCCCAGGAAGCTCAACTCACAGACTATATGAAGTTCAATAAAAAACAAGCCCCCCAAAAAAAGAAAGAAAATGAAAACCCATTATGCTTAATCTTTACACACCAAGAAAACACTGACTAATTCCAAGTTACATCTTGTTTTACATGTACTTCATGCTCATTGTAACTAGTATGATTTTAATGCACACTATCCAATGTTTAAAATAATCAAGTACTGACAAAAATGTATTCTTATACTTTTATGCAAAAATGCTTAAAATCTGTACATTTATCTTAATTTTTTAAAATAAAGTTGTTCAATTAACAGAAAAAGAAAGAAACAAAAACACCTGCACTGATATGGAGAGAAATGTTCTCTAAGCCTCTTTCATCTCTTGCAGAAAACCTAGGGTTGTGGGGAAGAAAGGAGCATGTGGACAGCTAGGGAAAGGTATTCTCAGACCATGCCTTTAAATTTTTGATGCAGAAGAGAACATAATGCCAAAGTAGTGAACTACACGAAGAGGATAAAATGGTCTAAAGTATTTGTAGAATGGATAATCTCAAACTGCATGTGTCCACAGCATCTCTTTTTCCTTGTTATTTTGCCTCAAAATGTCATTGAGTCATGGTTGCTTTGGTAATGGGTCCAATTTTTCATTGTAGCTGAAGTTTTAAACAAATGAATATCTTATAATGGCATGGGTTTATTTTGTTTTTTTTTTTTTTTGTTTGTTTTTTTTTTTTTTACTTAAATACACATTAATATCATTAGTGTCTATATCTAATTGTAAATGGAAAACATCCCCTTCTGAGTTTACCTGGCATTGTGACTCCTGGTAAAAAGAGAACAAATGTGTCTTTTGTAACAGGTCAAAAGATGTTTCATAAGGGTAATTTTGGGCATGTTGATAATGGCTTCTATATTTTCTCTTCAGATTTTTTTCAGTTTTTTTTTCTTTTAGTAAACATTTTTTATTTACATTTCAAATGTTATCCCCTTTTCAGGTTTCTCTTTAGGAAACCCCTATCCAATCCCTGCTTCCCCTGTGTCTATGAGGGTGTTCCCTCATCCACCCAACCACTCCCATCTACTTCCCCACTTTACCATTTTCCTACATTAGGGCATCACACCTTTTGTTTTTCAAAACTTCTTTTTTTTTAAAATTGGATATATTCTAGTTATATTTCAAATGTTATCCTCTCTCTCGATTTCCCTTTCATAAACCCCTTATCTTATCCCCCCTTCCCACTACTTTTATGGGGGTGCACCCCCAACAACACACCCCCTCCTGCCTTCCTGCTCTGACATTCCCCTACAGTGGAGGAATCGAGTCTTAGCAGAATCAAGGGTTTCTCTTCCCACTGATGCCTAGCAAGGCCATTCTCTGCTACATAAGCAGTTGAAGCCATGGGTCCATCCATTTGGATAGTGGGTTAGTCCCTGGGAGTTCTTGCTGGTTGTTATTGTTGTACTTATGAGGTTGGAAACCCCTTCCGCTCCTTCAGTCCTTTTTCTAACTCCTCCATTGGGGACCCCATTCTCAGTCGATGGATGACTGTGAGCATCCACCTCTGTGTTTGTCGTGATCTTGCAGTGCCTCTCAGAAGACAGCTATGTCAGGCTTGGGTAAACATATATTTCTTAGCATCAGCAATATAGTCTCGGTTTGGTGGCTGTATTTGGGCTGGATTTCCAGGTGGGGCAGTCTCTGGATGGCCTTTGCTTCAGTCTCTGCTTCATACTTTGTGTTCATATTTCCACCTTTGGATAAATTGTTCCTCCATCTGAGAAGGACTGAAGCATCTGCACTTTGGTCTTCCTTCTTCTTGAGCTTCATGTAATCTCTGAATTGTACCTTGGGTATTCTGAGCTTTGGGGCTAATATTTATTTATCAGTGAGTGGATACCATGTGTGTTCTTTTGTGATTGGGTTACCTCACTCAGGATGATATTTTCTAATTTCATCCATTTGCTTAGGAATTTCATGTAGTCATTGTTTTTAATAGCTGAGTTGTATTCCACTGTGTAAATGTACTACACTTTTTATATTCATTACTCTATTGAAGGACATCTATGTTCTTTCCAGCTTCTGGCTATTATAACTAAGGCTACTATGAACATTGTAGAGCATATGTCTTTGTTATATATTGGAACATTTTTTAGTATATCCCAGGAGTGGTATAGCTGGGTCCATAGATGGTACAATGTCCAGTTTTCTGAGGAACCACCAGACTGATTTCCAGAGTGGTTGTACCAGCTTACAATCTCACCAACAATGGAGGAGTGTTCTTCTTTCTCCAAAACCTCACCAGCATCTGCTGTCACCTGAGCTTTTGATCTTAGCCATTCTGACTGGTGTGAGGGGAATTTCAGGGTTGTTTTGATTTGCATTCCCCTGATGACTAAGGATGTTGGATATTTCTTTAGGTGCTTCATGGTCTTTTTTTCCACTGGATGGTTTTAACTCCTTTGTCAAAGATCAAGTGACCCTGGGTGTGTGGGTTCATTTTGGGTCTTTAATTCTATTCCATTGTTCTACATGTCTGACTCTGTACCAATACCATACAGTTTTTATGACTATTGCTCTATAATACAGCTTGAGGTCTGGGATGGTGATTTTCCCAGAAGTTCTTATATTGTAGAGAATAATTTTCACTGTCCTGGATTTTTTGTTATTCCAAATGAATTTGCACATTGCTTTTTCTAATTCTATGAAGAATTGAGTTGGTATTTCGATGGGTATTGCATTGAATCTGTAGATTGCTTTTGGCAAGATGGTTATATTTTCTATATTATTTCTGCCAATCAGAAACACTGAAGATCTTTTCATGTTCTGAGATCTTCTTCAATTTCTTTCTTTCGAGACTTGAAATTCTTGTCATGAAGATCTTTCACTTGCTTGGTTGGAGTCACACCAAGGTATTTTATATTATTTATGACTATTGTGAAAGGTGGTCTTTCTCTAATTTCTTTCTCAGCCTGTTTCTTCTTTGAGTAGAGGAAGGCTACTGATTTGGTTGATTTAATTTGACATCTATGCACTTTCCTGAAATTGTTTATCAGCTGTAGGAGTTCTCTGATGGAATTTTTGGGGTCACTTAATTATACTGTCATATCATCTGCAAATAGTGATATTTTGACTTCTTACTTTCCAATTTCTATCTCTGTGACCTTTTGTTGTCTAACTGCTATGGCTAGGACTTCAAGTACTATAATGAACAGGTAGGGAGAGAGTGTGCATTCTTGTCTAGTCCCTGATTTTAGTGGGATTACCTCAAGTTTCTCTCCATTATTTTGATGTTGTCTACTTATTTGCTGTATATTGATTTTACTGTGTTCAGGTATGGGCCTTGGATTCCTGATTTTTCCAAGACTTTTACCTTGATGGGGTGTTGGGGGGGGACATTTAATAATTTTAATTACTCAATTTTTCTTTTGAGTGTGGTATATTTATTAGAAGTATGGTCCACTATATGGTGCATATAGAAAAGCATCCACACTATGCAGAAACATTTCAAGAATTTAGAGTTTAAATGAAGAATAATACCTAGTAGCTAGATGTTGAGAAAAGATGAAAAAAGGAAAGAAAAACAAAACAACAACAACAAACAAGCAAACAAACAAACAAACAAACAAAAAAAAAAACAGAAAACTGCAAACCAGAAAAGAACTTAGATTCTTTTAGCCACACAAAGTTGACTTATATTCTCTCTCACAGTCATAGACTTAGTGACTTCAGACCACTGAGATTTGTTCTGTAGTCTTCTGGTTTCTGTGGAAATCCTGTGAATTTATTGTCTGAGGAGAAATTAGCAAGAGAAAAACAGAGCTCAGTTAGCACATGTGGATGATGGGTAGAGAGTGAATGAGGAGGAAGGGAGGGTTATAACTGGGCTGAAACACAATTTCTCAGATCCCAGTACAGAGGGTTTTTTATAAACTACCATGTGGCTACTGAGAATTGAACTCAGGACCTGTGGAAGAGCAGCCAGTGCTCTTAACCGCTGAGCCATCTCTCTAGCTCCTCACAACGTCTCATCAGAGAACAACAGTCTCATCAGAGGATAATACCCCTTAGAAAATGAGAAATGGGGGGGGGGTTACTAATTTTTTTCAAGGTTTAATTTTATTTTTATTACTATATTAATTAACTATTTAACTTTCAAAAAATCAAACTGAGACGTGGAAGATTTGGGAAACAAAAAAATAAATTTACCTCATGAAAAACCTTCCGAGCATCCACTGTACAACTTCCTCCCAACACTTGTTTTAACTTGCTTTGCAGGTTGCTGTGGCAAAACACCTGACGAGAACCATGTGAGGGAGAAATGGTTTATTTTAGCTCACCATTCACACTGTACGGTATAGCCCAGGACGTGAGGTTAGTCAAGGCTGCAGGTGCAAGAAACAGCTTCCCACGTAACTTACAAAGTTAGAAGAAAAGACAGATTAATGCATTCTGCTATCCAACTCCTCTTCTCCATGCACACATCACAGGATGCCCATGAGGAGGCGGTGCCTTTCCTTTCCCATCTCAGTTACCACAGTTACCACATGCTCAGCTCCCAGCTGATCCCACATACTGTCACGTTAACAGTCATCGCTAAAATTCACGATGACCACAACTAGTAGGTAGCAGATTCCTAGGCAGGCCACGTTTCTCAAAAACTTCTACTTTAGTAAGATAATATTCTAAGAAGCCTTCTTCCAGAAACTGCCCTCCACTCAGAATTATCTATACACCCAGGAAGTATATTTTGGGCATTTAATCCTTTGCAAGCCTCCAAGGGAGAGCCTGCTTCTATGCTCTATAAGACTACTGAAAAAAATTCAGTTCCTCAAAAATAGGAGGATGAGATACTGTTTCCTTTGCTCTCAGAATCTATTACCACTGGCGTTCTTTGGTTCTTAGTCCTCTTCAATCTTTTACAAAGCAGTAATGAGGAAATGAATTTTTACACTGCATCTCTATGGCTTGAAGAAAATGCTTGCAAAAATCCCATTAGATAAACCAAACCTCTAGATAGTATCTTCCCTGTGGAGCATAATATACTCATAGGCTCTACTGATCAGGCACTGCACATTTTAAGAGATGTTTCTTTTAAACTAATAATGTTTTTATCTTATATATTTGATCGTAGATGGATAGGGAAGGCTATTTTAAAAATAGGGCCACGAGTGTTAGAATCTGGTAAAGATTTATTGTTGTAATGGGACAAAAGGACTAACTTTGAAAGATGAGTTATAAGAAAACAAACCACATACAAATAAGGAACATGATAGTTAAAGAAGGAAGAGTGTACCTGGAGCATCTCAGGTTGAGGAGAGGAGAGGGCAGGGAAAAGACCTATGTTGTAGCTTCAGTATGCAGTCACTGGCTAGAGGAAAATGGGACAATGTAGAAAAACGACAAGAGATGGCTTCTGGCTATTTCAGCTGTCCCTGAGACAGTGCTTGTTAAATAGTATGTCCTGCAGCTCCTCCTCGTTCAAGCCAGACCATCTATCTGCTATGCCACAGTGTAAAAGCACCCCTATTTTGTTTGGAAATACTGCTTGAGCAAAAGCAGATGCTCAGTCTTTGGGTGCTGCACGTGGGGTGAAGGACAATCTAGTTAGTCTAAGAAGACGGATTTATACTGTGCCCTTGTCCAGTGAGACTTTATACTCCAATCCCTTCTTTTACTCTCATCTTGGAAGATTGCACCACACAGGAGATATAGACAGAGAGACCACGCTTTATGTCCCACGTCTGGAGTGAAGGATAAAAAGAGTATATTGTGTCCCATAAAATTACCCTCTCCACTGGAAAAAAACAACCCATGTTTATACTCTTTTTTTCTTATACTCATTTATCAGAGATTTACTCCCAAATATTTTTATGCACTGAACATTTATTTTGCTTCTCAGTCTTTTGAAGAATAAGTTCCAACAATGTGTTCAATTTTACTAATAGATTTTCATTTACTACTGTTTTTTAGGTTAAATTGCTAAAACCTTGAGACACCTTCTCATTCTTCAGCTCTGGTTTTGATAGATGCCATTGCATATCTGTCTGTCTGTCTGTCTATGTGTATGTGTGTGTATACATGTATGTATGTATATATGTATGCATGTATATATGTATGTATGCATGTATATGTGTGAATGTATGTATATATCCAATGTAAAAACATTAGAAATTTGAAATTATTTTGAAGCCTCTTCTATTCTGAAAATCGTATTTCAGGTTTTTAAAACATCACTTAGCTCTATGAAAACATGCTTTGTGTTTTCTGGGATAGTTTAGATTCATTTTTTGTAACTTTACCCTAAAATATTCTGGCTTGGCTTTCTATTTTAATCTTCAGACTACATCCCCCCCAGTCTTATTCATTTCTATTAGTTTTCACACTTATCTTTACACTGGACTTCCTAAGGCATTGTTTTAAAACTTTTTTAGCTTTTTACTTATGTGTATGACATGTTTCTTCTGGGGCTCGAGAAAATCCGATGGCGGCACTTCTCGGGGAACTACAGGGGCAAGTGGTGTCAGCCACAAAACAAGGTGCTGGGACGAAAAGTACTTTTCATTACAAGTTAAAAAAATATGTCATCAACTTATTTGTGGCTTTATTAAATCTTCCTGGTATGTGTTGCTTGGACTATTCTATACATTGTTTTTTCTCTAATGTCCTCTATTCCTTCCCAAACCAAACTTATTGTCTTTTTTAATTTTAGGTATCTTTTATAATTGTGTAGGTGGGAGATTAGAGGGAGTAGCAGAGTTCTCATTTTATTTGGAAGGCCTCGGGAAATGGGGTGTTGTAAAGCTGTTAATTGTCGCTCTGGGCCCTTTGGGAAAGGGTTTCCAGCAGAAGCAGGCTCACAAAGGTGAACAGGCAAGACTGGTCAGTCCACTGATCATAGCAGTTCCCAGCTACTTCCTCTCAGTTGCGTGGGACAGAGGTGCTCAATGAGTCAGACAAAGGTCAGAGGGGACGCCTGTCTGGTATTTGTGGCCTCTAGCAAGGTCACTTTCAGAGTGTCTTCTGCTGCTTTGAGGTTCCTGCCCACCCTGAGCAGCTTCTATCTCCTGTTCTCATCAGTCTAAGGTAACCATAAAGTCATTGAAGAACCAGACAAGAGTTCATTTATCTTCTTTGTCTAATGGCTTCTGACAATATCCTTTGACTCAACACATGCACACACACATACACACACACACACACACACACACACCATAAATAATAATTATACGCTCTGTCTGGCAGATAACATACACTATTTCTGAGTCTGTCTTATTTTACATAACTCTCGTTGTCATTTTAATCCACCGACCTGCAAATGTCATGATTAAATTTTTCTTTATGTCAGAATAAAAACCCATTGGGTTGTATTGCTACATTTTCCTCTTCCTCTGTTGGTAGACTTCTAGCTTAGTTTGATTCTTTATTACAAGTGGTGCAGAAATAAAGATATATTTGAAAGTATCTTCACAGAAGCACTTGAGTCCTTTGGGTACCTGCCTGGCATGACCGGAGTGGGGCACAGGGCAGGGAAATCATTGTGGGGTTTCCCAGGGCGCTAAGGACAGAGCTCTTCTGTCTTGTCTCCTTTGGATTGATTGCTTCTTCTAGTCTCTTCCTCCCACCTGGGGCAGCACTAAATGCACAACAAAGGTATAAAAGCACCATGTTATTTATATAGTGACAACTGAGTTACTTCCAGATGACCCAGTTTGGTATTTCATTGCAAATTAAAATTTGAACATAAAAACTACACACACACACACACACACACACACACACACACACATACACATATTGAAAATAAAGCTGTGAAAATATAAATGAAAGTTAAAACAGTTCCCTTTCCATGTGGAGTTCTCACTGTGGTTTCTGGAACATTAAATCAACACATTTTTATTTATTTTTATACCACACCAACAGTAACTCTTTTTCAAATTTTTCTTGGTAGTAACTGTAGGAACCACATGATACACACTGTTCCATACGTTTTCCATATCTTTATTTCATAACTGTTTCTCATTTAGTTTGACAGTTTTCCTATAAGAGCATTTTAGATATTTACATATTCTCCTTGAACCCCTTCTCGTCCCTGTTGTTAGAGACACAATACAAGGGGATTGCCCAGATTTACTTTGTTTTATATACTAGTTAACATTTTTTTCCAAAAGTTCACTCAATAAAATCTTTAGCTCACAAACATTTTCAAGAGTGGAGATGTTTCTTTTTAATTTTTTTTCTTTTTTCTTTTTCTTCTTTTAGCAATTCCAAACAAACAGGTGACCAAATAAAATAAAAAAGTATACATTGTTTTCAGAAAAATAGAGTTTTCAGGAAAAAAAAATTTACAAAGCCTACCACTCAGACAAAACATGTCCACATTTCTATGTAGGCATAGCATACCCTCAATCTCATATATTCATATCTCAGAAATTTATATATCAAGAAAAGAGAGCAAAAGACTTTCAATTTAACTCAGGGCTAACAATAAGTGATTTTAGTTTGATGAAAAGTTTACTTTGCTAAGAATAATAAGTGATATATTGAAATCGCTACCAAAAAAAAAAATCAACATTTTGAAGGTTTTTTCATTATTTCATGACAAAAATTTTGCTAGCAACTCTACCTAGCTTGGAATTGGCTAAATCAGGGAGGACTCTGCCTTCTAGCCTAAAGAAGAGTGTTTTCTGCAAGAGGAGAAACAAATGCAAAGGCCTCAGGGAGTGTAGCTGAGGCTGTAACTGATAGAGCACCTGAGCAGGCAGTTCAAGGGCCTAAGATCAATTCCCAGTGCCACACACAGAAAAGAGAAACCCCCAGGGTAAAAGCTCCTAACTTTGGAGACATTAAGCATGGTAAGAAACAGAAGAGAAAGTCTAAGATAAAGTCGACGAAGCTATTCCGTACTCTGTAAAATGTTTGTTTCTCAAAGGACACTGTAAGATATCCAAGTGATTTAAAATGGAAAATGACATGCTTTCATTTGCATTTTAGTAAGCTCACCAATGCTTTGACATATGTACTAAAGGAGGACCACCTAGCAGAAGGTTTGCTGCAGGACTTGGTCTGGGTAAGAGAAATGGCAGCCATGGAGGGTTAAACCTAAATGAACTCAGAAGGAACCAGCTGCCTTCTCTCACAAGAAGGAACTTCCTGAAGTCAGTAGAGTAGAGTAGTAAATCGGAGCATTAAAGAAGGGGAATAACAGAAGTTACTGAACCGTTGCTAGGATCTTGAAACATACATAATAAAGGAGACACAATTATCAGTGACAAATGTAAGAAAGAAACAGAGGAGGTTCAGTGAGATCACAGGCATTGAGGGAGAGGTTGTGAGGGACAAAGAGGGCAGGGCACCCAAGTGAGACTGTACAGCGACTTTGACAGCCACCTTCATTATAACCACAATGAAATCAGACAGTTTAGTGAGCTAAAACCTTCTGTGAAAGATGACGGGACACTCGGATACTCTAAAGAAAAGGAAACTGTTCAGTGGTAACAACCAACCCACTCATCCTTACTAGACATTTAAACAATTTCTCTCTCCTTTATACATCAAGTGGAGAAGATATAAGAAAACTGACTGGGTTTTGCCCAGTTTAGGGTCATTGTTAGAAGACCTAATTCTTGGAGCCAGACATCCTGGGTTCACACATTAGCTGCCATTTATCAGCAAAAATGACCTCATAAGGAAGAGAGCCCAGTGTTTTATCTCATTTGTAAATTCAGGGTAAGAGGAGTGCCCTCAAGGGGTTGCTCTGAGTCTTATTTGAGATAATCTATGTAAAGCAACAGTGGCTGGCACAGTCTATGTACTATGTAAGTGACTGCCATTAATAATGTCACATTCTTCACTTGCGTATCAAAGGGCACATCCCAGAAAATAGTCCTCACATGCAGTGAAAGTTGACTGGGTAAAACTCCAGAGAACAATCACCCAGTGCCTTCACACAGCAATCCAATCTGGACATGTTTATCCTTTACTTATAACTAGCCTGTTGTAAAATGGCACATATACAAGATGATCTTCCTATTCAATTGACAGTAAACATTTTAGGACAATTGTACATTATTAAGTGTATCCTGTACAGTTTGTTTCAAAGAAGGAATTAGCTCCCGAGGTGTTGGTGGAAAAATTCTTTATTGAATATATTATTGAGTGAACAGGAGAGTTCAAGAGAACGTATGTACTTTACTTCACTTGACACAGACGCATGTGTTTTCCCAATGTGTGCTTGTAAATGAGTGTAGCATGTCTGACACATTCCACAGGAAGACACTAGTAACCTCGCCAAAGGGAGAGCAGATGTAGGGATAAATGAGCCTTTCTCTACCACCACACCGGCAAGAGTGCTGTTAGAACTAAAGCTGAAAACAATTAGCTCCATACCCTCCTTTATGACTTGTGTCTGCCAACTATATTCAGTTCATACATCCATAAGAACATAAATTTGCATTCCATTTTAAAAGTATAAAGTCCAATGTCAAGCAACACAACTTCTGTTCCAAATGGCTGCTTTAACTGAATAACAGAGAGGTATATACTTTGTGTCAAATTGTGTGTGCTTATATAAACTTTGAGAATGCATACACTAGAGTTTAAACACATTGTGCTATGGCTATGCTTAAAAACTAATGCTTTGAATTTAACCCTAGATTTATTAGAATTCAATTTCATGCAAAGTACCAGTCATCACAGTAAGCATTTTTATTTTTTGCTCTTTTTATGTATTTAACTTTATGTATTATTTTACAACTTCATATGTATAAATAATGTGATTTGACCACCTTCATCCCCATCATTTCTTATTCTGTCCATTTCTCCCATCCATCTCTTCTATAATCCTTCCTCAAGTTACTCTTACATTTTCATGGTGTGTGTGTGTGTGTGTGTTTGTGTGTGTATTTGTTTAAGGGTCTTGCATGATTATGGATGGGGGTTAATCTTGAGCGAGGACAGTTTACCAGGGACCATGGCACCTCATCCTTCCTGAGTGTCCAAACTGACTGCCAGCACGAGGGGAATGTATAAAGAATAGGAGGATCACCCTAGGCTTCTTCTGTGCCCACCAAGAGAAAGATGTCTGAAATCAGAAATGCAGTCAGTGGTGTAAACCGAGTTCATTAAGGGTTTGACCGAGTCTGTTTGTATTGACAAACTTATTTCTAATGGAGACCTCGAGATAGTAAGTAAACTTTGCTATGCATTTTGTTTATTCAGAATCTCTTGGGGGAAGAATCAGTATCTACACATTGTCCACATTGCACTTAAAAAGTTATTCTTCACTTTATAGAAATGCCCAAGTGAAAAGCCTGTCGGCCTTACTTCTTCAGTGCTTTCTAGTGGCTCTGCAGCTAAAATGCTCTTTTTATTTCAACCTAAATTTAGCATGAGGTGACCGGGCAGCTCGGGACACTGCAATAAAATAGTCATTTGTAGGACGTTAGTGTTTCCAAGATGTCTAAAGGCCATGATACACATGGAAAAGAAAATACAAAGGAGGAGTGACTGAGCTTCTGGGACTGGACATTGAAAATTACCTGCAAACCAAACCAAGGCTGTGCCCATTCTCTCTCTGTCTCTGTCTCTCTGTCTCTGTCTCTCTGTCTCTGTCTCTCTGTCTCTGTCTCTCTGTCTCTGTCTCTCTGTCTCTCTGTCTCTGTCTCTCTGTCTCTCTGTCTCTCTGTCTCTCTGTCTCTGTCTCTGTCTCTGTCTCTCTGTCTCTGTCTCTGTCTCTGTCTCTCTCTCTATCTCTCTATCTCTCTCTCTCTCTCTCTCTCTCTCTCTCTCTCTCTCTCTCTCTCTCTCTCTCTCTCCCTCCCTCCCTCCCTCCCTTCCTCCCTCCCTCTCTATTCCCTCCCTCTCCCTCTTACCCTGAATGCCTGTTAACGGAAAGGCACAGCTGAGCACTGGAAGAACAGGCCCGGTTTCTATGCCACGGGCTATAGCTAGTGTGTGAGCAGAGACTGTTTTCCAATCGCGAGCCAAAATATAAAATTAACTTAAAAATGACTTTCTGTTTCCGTTTGTTTGCTCACAAGTTACAAAGCACTGATAGATGTTTGAGGAAAATGAAATTAATCCGCTCAAAGTCGCTCAGCTGAAAAGAATAGCTGCGTTGTGAAGCTGATGTTTCTGAGAACCCTGTAACCTCAGCCCTCCATGCTGAGCCCCACCTTCCCTCTGAAGTCATGAAAAGAGGAAAGGGCTGGGTCGAGAAAGGCCCTGCCACACACAGGCTGCGGACCAAAGGGAGGTTATTTTCATGCTAGGTGTATTGAGAGTATTCCAAAGGCATACACTGGGATTCAAGCAAACCCTCTGTCTTTTTTTTTTTTCCTTACATCTCAAATGTTAGCCCCTTTCCCGTTTTCCCCTCTGGAATTCCCCCATCCTCTCTCCCCTCCCCCTGCCTCTATGAGAGTGTTGTTTTCATCCCACAGTGGGGCACTGTGGTCTGGAAAGCTGGAAAGAGCCAGAGACCCATCCCAGTAATGTGGAGAGTGAAGGTTCACCTTGGGACAGACACTCAAACTAGCACAACTGAAGAGACGTGGGCCACCCGAATACAATTGCCAAGGCGTGGATATGGAAAATTCTCTCCAAGGAGCTGTTCATGAAAAGGCCTCTTTCTGGGAAGTTACTATTAGAAAGCAAAATCAGAAGGAATCAAGATGAAAAAGGAAGTCAGTGCAGGAGGGCTAAGACCTCTATGCTTCTTGGCTCACAAAGTGAGGTGTTTGTTCTATCAAGTACCCCCAGCATGATGCGCCATCCTTAGCAGGAGCTCAGTGCACTGGAATCATTTCCTCTTGAACTGTCACTTCCGACTGAGAAACAGAAATCAAACTTTTCTCTTTATACATTACATTTGTGTTTTAAAATGTCCACATTGTCTCACTGGTTCGGATACTTACTTGGTCCCAGCTGATGTAACTCTAGTTGACTGGGTTATTTGGATGGGGAGCTCCAGATTTTAGACCTGGCTTATCTTACTTTCTAATTCCGGACCCAGCAGGAAGAACCACCTCATCATCCTACCGCCATGGCTTTTCTGCCAAACCTTGAGTTAAATTAAATTCTCCATCCCTTCAGTTGCTTCTATGGGGCATTTTGCTACAGCAACAAGAAGAAAATGGCCAATAGTCTCCCAAGTATCTTTTTATAGTGTCACAGAACCACTCTGTCACTTCTCAAGTTAAATACCAAAGGAACTCCCAGTTTCTCCGCGGAAATTTAAAAAACAAAACAAAAAAAAAAAATTCTGCTAATTACCAGTCCTGGAAGCGTATGGGCATTTAAGACAAGTTATATCTGGTCATAATCTAAAAGCATACCATGATGGGCAATGTAGGTCAGGACAGGCCTGGACAAATATGATTTTCTAAAATAGATTTAGCTTTTAGGATACCATTGAGAATGTCCAGCTTCATATTCCTTTCCATCTCCACCCTCATGTGGGGTTGAATTCTTTGCTGCACTCTGGTTGTGTCTCACAGCCCCTATTAGAACCAGAGTCTTGGGTGGACCAACCAGATCACACTACACTACTGTTTACCTTATTTGAGGGCATGGATGGGAAGGGGTATCTAGGACATTATAAATACAATGTATACTGAGCTATAATCATGGTCTCGTTTTTCACCTTTAATTTTGAGGCAAGATCTTATTTGTTTGACCAGGTGCCTGGAACTCATTTTCCTCCATCCTCGGCAAGCAAAGAATCCAACTAGAGAAACCAGGTCCTAGTTTTTCTCAGAGCATATTTTGTGGACTGAACTCAGCTCCCTGGCCTCCTCACGTTCAGTTTATTCAGTGCGTCTCTCCTTTAAGGAGAAGGCATTTCGGCGAATGTTTGATCTCTGTCTTCAAGTTGCTGACAATCTAGCTGGAAATGTATATTTACACCATGCAGAAGCAAGGCAAAAACTATTAAACAGTGCCATTAACTACTATCAGTTAACGGAGGCAAAGGAACACAGGGTTGCTTGAGATGACTTCCTGACAGAGAAGGGTCACATGTGGATGCCGAAGAACAAGGGCAAAGACAAGTGAAGAGAGAAGCAAAGGAACTCCTGGGGTGGCACAAGCAAAGGTCTGCTCTGAGACTGTGAAGAGGCCATGCAGCCTTGAGTTGGCCATCTGTGCCGTGCTAATAGTTCCACAGATAAGTATGAAAACCACAGCAAAGACCATGTTGATCTGATGAATATAAAAATGCAGACTATGATATGACTCGATTGCCTTCTGATTTCCACAGAACTGCATTGGGATTCCATGCATCAAACTAAGAGGTGTTTAAGAGAAAGAAATAGTTGATAATCTTATCCATTATGCTAGGTTCTCCTTGTCCTTATTTAACATAAAGAAAATTTTATGGTACCGGCTGTGATTCTTTACATTTCTTTCTTTCTAATGTGGCACCATTGTGGGTTGTATTAACTTAGGGAAAATGTATCCCAGTAACCACCACACACATTCAACATAGATGGCTATTATATATACAGTGTTCTAATGAACATTTGCTAGGTGCTCAGCTTTTTTTGTGGGGGGGGGGGGCTAAGAAGGTGGGTCTAGCGCAGAGTGGCCACGGAAAGAACAGATTATCATGAAGTAAAGACCATTGTCTTCATCATCAACTCTATAGGACACTGACTTATTAACCTGAAGATGTAATTGAATCATTTGCCTTATAAGGTTGCTAAGGAATCCACAAACACAAATGAGCATTGTATGGAACTCAGAGTAGAAAACAAACAGAAGGGGAAGAGAAAGGAAGTTTTATACAATGAGCTTCATGATGAACACAAAATATGACATCAGGAAAGGTAGTCTATAGAACTCTGTCTCTATAGATGAGAAACACAACCTCAGTACAATGTAGCTGGTGACTACATTTCTAACGAATGACAGACTCAAAACTTCATGAACACATTTAGGACACTTTGCAGTTACTCTAAATATAGGATTAGATTTTCCTACAAAAATGAATAATAGCCCAAAATATACTTATTTTCCTTTAAAATTAATATTTCCCCTTGTAGTAAAGCTAATTGCCTATAAAAATGTTGGGTAAAAACTGAAATTAGTGAAGAAAGCATGAATATGAGTTTGAAGTAGTCCGTGGGGAGCTAAGACCATCTGGCTGTATAACTCAGCACTCACTGGACAAGTGTTCTTTTAACTATACACTGCTCACTGGTTTCTTGCTTTTTTTTTAATATAACGACCACAAGAGAAATTAGAAGCCTTCTGCTCAAACTGCTAAGTTTGATCCCCAATACCGCATACTAGAAAATCAAATGTAACACTTATCTCTTGTGATTTGACAAGTTAGTCTTCACAGAACTCTAAGATGAGCTGCTTCTCAGTCAGCATCTGTGAACAAGTGTACCGGAGGATACATTCTGAATTTTCACATGATGGATGGTCTGACAAGATGACACTCTTCATTGCCACCAAATAAACGTATGCTCACCACGGAGCCTCCAAAAATGCTAGAACGGACTCATATCAAAATCAGTTCCTCCAACTTCAAAAGAAAGTCTCAGACAGCAAAATGTTTTTAGAAGTCCAAAAGGCTCACAGAAGCAAGTGTGACCCACATTTGGGGAGACAGTGAATGGGGACTCCATAGTACTTCATAAAGAAGCACCAGGCTGTGGGCTAAGTAGATAAGAATGGGAACAAAGGAGTTGGTAATACAATATGAAGAACTGGATGGAGAATGGACCAGGCAAACTTGGGATAGAGGACTCACTTCCCACCCTGCACAAGCTATTTCATCTGACAAGGCCTGACAGTAGTGATCAGTCAAACCCAATGATAGTTCCACAGCTCTGGATGGTTTTGAGTACAATGTATAACATATTCAGCAGGAATGGTGCTGAGAAAGCCCTCAGACATCTAGCTACTCTTGTGCTCTCAGCTACAGTCACGGGAATATTGACCCAACATGAAGAATTTCAAGCTAAGAAACTGATACTATTTTCTCAGTTATAAGGCCTACCATACTTACCCTTTAGAGTTAGAACTATATTAGCATGCTGTGGTAATAATTTTATTTCTTCTTTGTGGGTAGTCTACTTTTTCCTGGCCCAAATCCTATTTTAACCTTTTGATGGATATGGATGCAGTATTGTGAGGATACTTTTTACTCAGGCATCAGCCTTCCCCTCAGTAGGAAACAACATTACAGTTCTACCATTTCACCAGGAGTTGGGCAACATGCTGGAAAATGCTTTTCCCCACTTTCCACTCCTTGTCTAATCAATTTTTATTCTTGTCATAGCTCCGTGCAATAGAGTTGGAAGCAACTAAATAAAGTGAACTGTTTTCAATTGCGTTACTAAGTGACAGGTGAACTATTTCATGAACGAATGCTGCCACTCATATCCACATAATTTATGATCTAACATACCATTTGAGAGGAAGCTTGAGTGTCAGACTTTTGCATTTGAATGCCTGCTTTATCTCTCATCTGAAATAAACCCCATAAAGACTATAGTAGGGATCCAGATGAGGGTATTCAGGGTCCACTTTTCCAAGTAGCTGTAATACTGTAACGTGACGATGTTTCCTGCAACTGCTTCTTTCCCACTTTAACTCGGATTTCCTATGCCTTTTCCTGAACATGCCCTACCTACCTGTGTAACCCATACTTAACTTTCTGAGCATTTAAAAATTCTATTTCTTTCAATCCTATCTCTGTATTGTAATAACTGATATTTTTATTTGTTATTAAAGTAAATTTTAAAATGATATTTATTAGACTCATAGCTCTATATACTTAACATACATATTAGACCTAAATATATGTTAGACATATATAAAACACTGTGGAAGATATTGGTTGATATTAATGTTACTCATCTATGTCTCTATTTTGATGCTACTGGAATTTTCCAAAATAGTGGCTATTAATAACTATCATTACTCTGGTATGTGATCATATTGGTGTCATGTGTATGCATGTGCATTTCTGTGTTTACAGGTTGGAAAGGAAGAATGATGAAAGGAAAAGGTGGTAAGTCTTGCCATCAAAGATTTTTTTATGAAATTGTCAAATAAATGCCACCTGAGAGTAACAAATAGCAGACTTCAAGGTGGGCTACCTTTAAAGATAGGTTTTCCTTCTTGGCCATTTATTTAATTAGTGTTCCAGTTCCTTTTAGGGGCGAAGTGTGTAGTCAAGTGTATACACATTAAGCCTGACAATCATACAATCCTTGCCCTCTGGGACAATTCTCAGGGTGGAAGAACTTAAAGGCTACAAATCGATATATGAACTATAAATTCATAAATGAGATAAATATGTTAATAAGAAAGCAGTCAAGGTAAGTTCACTAGAGGAAGCACAGACTACAGAATAAAGGTAGTATGGAAACTGGTTGTAAGGTGTGTGTGTGTGTGTGTCTGTGTGTGTGTGTGTGTGTGTCTGTAGTATATTTTAATAAATGAGTTACATTCAAGGTTGTTTAGGAATACAAGGGGATTTCAGGAGCAGAAAGCCTCTCACTGATGTAATTCAGTAAAGTACAATACCTTATGATGCTTCAGAAATTATCAGTAATTTGTCTGCAGTTTATGAATAGACTAAGAGTCAACTATAGATATAGACAGAGAAATTATTTGTTTAGACTACAGCAATAAGTTTAAGTAAATAAAAACATTTTTAATACTGTGGTCAGTCTATTATTAGCTGATGAATAAGTTACATTGTAAAGACGAATCAGTCAACTCATTGAGGGAATTCAGAAATCCAAATAAGAACAGGAGTTAGTGAGTAGAGGTAGCCATATGCTGGTGACTTAGAAATGGAGCTCTTGGCAGAGAATAAAACTCTTATTTAATAGGTGACAATTGTTATGTGGAATAGTATTCCATGGCCACCTGATTTCTTAACTTATATGAAGCAAGAAATTTACACTCCTGTGTATATTCTCTCAATTTTAAATGCTGTGAGCTATTAGTGTGTGTGTGTGTGTGTGTGTGTGTGTGTGTGTGTGTGTGTGTGACCAACTGCACATGTATTCAAACATAGAAAATTACTGTGAACTGCATCTGGCCTTTGGTTTTATATTCCATATCTTATGATTTATTCCAATGCTGCACACCAATAAATCTCAGTAGACAGAATATTTTGGACCACTTTTTTCTATTATAATAATGTACTTTCAACTTTGTATTTTACAAGTAACAGAAATCCCTCTCTCTCTCTAAAGATGAAGGCCAGAGAATCTAAATTCAAGGTACCCGTGGGTTTAGTGTCGGTAAGTATGACTCTCTGTGTTGCAAAGATGACTTTATTGTTCTATAGACACCTCTAAGAACAGAGGCCACATCCTCACAGAGCTAAAGTGAAAAGAATCGAACTGCCTTTTAAACCTTTTCCAAAGCACAGTATTCCCACTCTGATGGCCCCGTTATTTTCTCAGGGTCCCACCTCAAAAACAGTTGCATATAATTTTGGAGGGATGGAAACAGTCAAAGTATAATGCAGACTATGTTTTACTCACACAGAATGAGATTTGATTTTGTATGTTACTCAAAGACCTCTATATAGGAAGACATTTCAGTCCTAGCAGGATGCTAGCAATGATACCCAGAAATAGTTAGGATAATCATCAAAAGATTAACTGTAATGAGAGCTTTCTCTCAGAGAAAGACTGTTCGATGATATCACACCATTTTTAGAATTATGAATTATATGCTGTTCATTATGGCCACTGAAATTCACCCTTGAAAGCCAAAGAAACAAAAGCCCTTTTCATTAATTTTAATTGTCAGTGGGTATTTCTCCAATAAAATAAAAGCATCCCAGTGTGTTATGTAGTTACCACTCCTGTGTGCTTAGATACAGACTACAGAGCTAAGGGTCAATTGCTCCATTATATCTCTCAGAAGCCAGATCCTGATCCCGAGAAGACCCCAGCCTTAGCTGAGATTTCCCAGCAAATGCATCATTTTGCTTTGTAAGTTAAAGTCAAACCTTCAAATTTCAGAGTAGACGACATAGACAAGTGGTCAGTGTTTAGTGTATCACACACACACACACACACACACACACACACACACACAAACGACTCCAACAATAAAAACATTATGAGTATTGTATTTTTGTGAACAAATTTATAGAGTATTATATAAGCAGAATTTATATGTAGGTGCCTCTGAGAAATAAAAATATAACTAAACTTTTCCTTACCTTTTTGTACTTTTTCATTGCAACCATTTATTGTACTTTAGGAAATATATACACTTCAGGTATGCCTTATGTGGGATGTTCACAATGAATACCTGTGAACTTCTTTTCCTTTCTGATTTCCTCACAATAGTGGAAATTGAATTTAGAGCTTCAGACAAACTCTGTGAGCACTCTGCCATTGAGCTTTAGCTTCAGCCATTGATACGCTAACACTTGTAGCCTGGAAAATAAGATGGGAACAGGAAGAACTGAATTGTACAATGAATCCTGATGTAAGGCATGGAAATACAAAATGGCTACTTTCAAGGATGAAGGTAAAAAAAAATTCAAATACCCTGTAGCTTTTCTCCTTGAATGAGAGTGAAGGTAGATATGTATCTAATTCTATTGAAAACTTAATGTTCTATATTTGCTATTCCCTTGCAGATACTCTATATACAGAATAGCTGTAATACACACACACACATGCACACACACACACACAATTTTATCTTCGGGTAAGCAAGTAAAGACTATACAGACATTCAAAGAAGAAAACCTCTTTTGATGTGAAACTTTGGAAACCAAAACAATGCAGGTAATATAGAGAAGAATGTGCATCTGTGACATCGTTGTGATATATGTGACAGGTTAGATGTTTAACTTGAACTACACAAGTGTGAGCATATTATACCGAAATAAATGAATGAATTCAGAGGAGCAGAAAATAATGTTCAAATCAATGTTATGATCGAATTACGAGATTATGTTGGTTTACAATGATATCAATGCTAACAACAATGCCTACAGTAAAAATACGGGAGAATGCATAAATAAAAATACATCTCACTCATCAAATATGTAAAATTAGGTTGTCTAGAAATAGAAAAATTACTGGTTCTTTTGGACAGCATGAATATTTGTTATTAATACTTAGTGTTCCTTGGAGAAGGTGGACAGCTCATTATGGCTACAGAGAATCTCAGTAAGAAATTTGAAGGATTGAGAAAAATGCTTAATTTCCTTAGAACTAAAACCAATGGGCAGGGTGCTCCCACTAACTAAATGTGTCCTTAGCATGCAAAGCAAGAGATAAATAATGTTAAGTATGCTACCACTTGAGTGTTCCTACTGCAATTAATGTAACTCTCTAGAGAGAAAAAAGTATCAGGAAGCCCCCTGGTACCTAAAATTGGGCATTAAATTGGGCCAGATCTTAACAACTGCCTGAACTATGCTGTTTAAGGCACAACATCTGAGACATCAGAGTAATAAAAAGGCAAATTTGATACTCTGGGGCTTGCTACTCCAGCTACCTAAATGAAGTAAGGGACTAATTTAAATAACAGGAGAGTCTGGCTTATTAAGAAAATACTTGTTGGACTAAAAAACGTCATGTGTGCTTTAGTCAGCAAGTCCTTTACTTTCTCAAGTGTCTCTAGAAAAAGGAAAAGTATGCTGACTATTTTTCTTCTTTCTCTTCCTCCTCATATTTGTGACTTCAACCCAAAAAGTACCACTTTGCCCTGTAATTAATGTTTCATTCCATTTTGCAACTCACCAATGATTATTTTTAAGTTATATTATTATTTTTATGTATTCACTTTACATCTTCCTCACTGCCTCCCTCCTGGTCATTCCTCCCCTCATTCGCCCCCATAATCCCCTCTCCTTCTCCTTTGAAGGGGTGGGGTCCCCCTGGAGTTCCCCTCCCTCATCTTGGCAATTCAAGCCTCCATGAGGCTAGACACTTCTCCCACTGAGGCCAGACAAACCAGCCCACTGAGAAGAACATATTCCACGTCCAGGCCACAGCTTTTGGGACAGTCATCTTGGTGACAAGGGAGTTAAGAGCAAGCTAGACTAGGTGATCTTTCAAGATCACTGAGTGTCCAGAATATTTATTGTAGACTGCCAAGGCAGCCATTAGTCTCCCTGCCCCCACTACAGATACATTGTTTGCATTCTAAACATACTAGAACATGAGAAACAAAACTGGGAGGAGAGATATTTATGAAGAAAAAAAAATATTTTTCAAAAATCTACTAGTGAATCAAGAACAAGGTTCTAGGTCTGGATGAAGAATGGATATTCTCAGATGCTTTGATGGTTCAAGCAGGATCACAAGATGAATGAAAAAGCATCCAATACTAGAAGAGTGTGGATTATATTGGTGTGTAGCTAGTCCTTTCATTCTTACTTGATCCCAAAGAGTTAAAAAGATAATCAAAGAAGAAGCTAGGTGTTCTGGTATAGCCTTTCCCTCAGCACTTGCTAGGCAGAGGCAGGTGATCTCTGTAAACTGTAACCTGCACAGTGAGACCCTGTCTGAGAGAAAGTAAGGCTGCAGAGAAGAAGGGATGAAGGAAGACAGAAGGACCACAAACGCAGCAGGTTCTTGGCCTACAAACCAGTTTTTATTCAGAGGTCACACGGGATTAACTGAATTATCCTGTAAAGTAGAGGATCTTGATTTATTCAGACAGAAGATGTATGGGTTAGACATTTCTTCCCATCAATTTTTTTTAAATTTCAAGATGTTGTCAGGATAAAAGCATTTAACTCAACAGAGTGCATGAAGTTTCTGCTTCGATGTGCTCCTTGTTACACAGACACAGGGGAATAAAATGTATAAAGGAAGAGAGAAAGGGACAAAAAAGATCAAAAGCAAAATAAAACAGGAAATATATTCAATATCTTCCTGAAATATATCCTAAAACGGTCACTTGGTCATCCAAGAACAGGAAATAGCTGCTTACCTCATCTACTCAGAGCAAGGGAAACATCCCCACACCATACACACTCATACACCCCACCAACAACACACACGTTACATATACCGCACAGGTACACATACATAGTATACACATACACATACCACACCATACATAAGCTACATACATATACATACATATACAACACCATAACACATACCCACACATACTATACCACACCATACATACCACACACCACATCACACACACACACACACACACACACACACACACATGTTTGCCCACCCATGCACAGGCACAGCCACAGAGAGACACATACAGACAAAAGTTCCAGGTGAGCTGAGTCAGGCACTAATACTTGCAGGAAAGGAGCCATTTGTGGCCAACACCCTAGCCTGCAAAATATTTACCAGCTTGTTTCTACAGGTTATTTCTGTGGTTACCGTTTCTAGGGAGCAGCAGACTTCATTCAGAAGGCAGTGAACACAGCCACTGTGTGGGCTCACATATCAACTCAAGAGACCTGAACCATCAGAATGTACTGTTCTTCATTATAACTGTGGGAAGAAGTTTTGAGGCATACATGATTATAAGGCCTAATTTTAAACAGAATTCTAAGGAAAATAGCCCTACACATGAGCCTCAGACAGAAGGCAGACATCTCAAATCTGTTAAGATTTCACACCCAGGGACAAATGGCTGAAGCGCCTACTTAATGTATCAAAATGGACCTGGTTATAGTAGGAAGCTTTTCTACTCCGAATTTTGTTTCCAGAATAATAACCCTGAAACCTAATT
Organism: Micromys minutus; assembly: GCF_963924665.1. Classification (NCBI taxonomy): domain Eukaryota; kingdom Metazoa; phylum Chordata; class Mammalia; order Rodentia; family Muridae; genus Micromys; species Micromys minutus. Next base: position 11,756,494 of record NC_137980.1, read on the forward strand.
ATTTATAAATAAATGCCTAGGCCATAAGCTTTGGCTCATCCCTGGACTAACTCATCATTTATATAACTTATAGATTTTATTCTATGTGTGCCACGTGACACACACGTGCCTCAGATTCACACATCCAGCTTCCTCAGAATTCAGGAAAAATCTATCATTCTTCAGTTTTTCCCCAAATCCTAACTCTCTCTGCCAGATGTTTGTTTCCTGACTTATCTCATTGGTCATTCATCTCCTTATTGGCAGGTGAATGCTTTTACATAATGCATAAAAGATTGTCCTTACACCTGGCCACTAGGTTCTCCCAATGTCCTATAGCTCCTGCTTATTACAGAGTATGGCTGGCATGTCCCACCCCCTCCTATCCTTAACCTCCCTAGGCCTTCCCCCAGCTGCCCTTTCCTATATAATCCAACCATACCATGCTTTCTTTTCCACCTCTTGGCTACAACACATGCCCATGCTCCTTACCTCCTACCCTGTCCTCACTGAGCTACAATAATGTCCACTCTGAACTCTCCCAGATGTCCCTGCCTCTGACTATGCTGTCCTGCATAGCTACCATAAATGTTATCTTCAATCATGCATATCATACATTCATATCCTTCCATTTAAAAAAATATTTTTTCATTCATATGGTGCTGAAACTTAGGGGCCATCACGCTCTTTTCTTTTTAAAACCATGCTGTTGTGTAATTTACTCATAATGTGAGCAATTAGGCAATCAGGAATAAGCATGTCTATAAAAGCATGTGTGTGTGTGTACATGCAGGAACACGCACACACGCGCACACACACACACACACACACACACACACACACATACTGTTCCATTAAGTAGCTCCAAGGAAATAGAACACCTGCAATGAAAAGCACATTAAAAGTGAAAAACAGTAAAGTCTTAGAAAGCAAAGCTGAAGGAGTCTAGCAGTCAACACTTTAAGGATGGAACAATAGGACAAAGGATGCAGCTCACTTGTGAGAAGCTTGAATAGTATACATTGCACCTTATACAGAAAGACCGAGGCTCTGTTTCCAGGACTGCCTCAACCAAGGGCATTGGTAAATGCCTACAGGTTTCTAGGGCCTTGAAGGCAGGACAACAGAAGGACATAGTCATCCCTGGTTCAAGGCCAGCTTAGAAAGCATGAGACTCTGTAAAAATAAGCAAAGAATATAAATATAGAAACTGAAGTTCATACTTAAAACAAAAATTTATTAATTGTACCAAAAAACCAATTTAAACAGAAATGACTTTTGAGAAAAGATGTAATGAAAGCACAAGAATTTCACAGAAAAACCCAAAACAAGAAAAAGATAAAACTTTCAGAATGTTTAACCTACAAATTGAAACTCGGGAGCAGATAATTTGCTATTGGAAATAGCAAGTAAGCATCAAAAGAAAGATACAATAGAGCCTTCCCTGTTGGCTGTAAAAGCCAAATGAAAAATTCAACTAAAACCAGTAAGTATACAGGACACAGAAATTGTTAGAAATAAAAAATTAGTCATGGTTCCAGATATAAAACAATTTTAAATGAAACTGGTGACAAATACCAACACACAACTGAATAATATATTATATAAATGAACTGAAAAGTTAGATATAAAGTGTTGTAAATTACTTCTCATTATCTCAGGAGTATAGAACTCAATAACAGATAAACACTGTCCAATATGACACAAACAACTGGGTGAAAAGCAAATTCATATGATCATTAAACACAGATACAGAAGGAAAGCACTTTATATGACTTGAGTGTGGTCATGAAAGTATGTTTAGAAAATAAATATCACGTTAATTTCCATTGAGTTATAAAGCTAACCCAGTAAATGTAGTAGAAACCAAGTTCTGAATGCTGGTGGCTTCGGTGATTAATGGGATTTCTCATTAACGGACTGCACTTGATGTAAGGATGTGAGGTCAAAACACAGATTATGAAAGTGTGAGCATACCAATTATAACCAAATAGAAAATGTAATTGAAAATGCCTACCCAGTTAACAAAAAGCAGCAACACTAATATTATCCTGGCTCTCGCAATAAACCTGAGGAAACAATGAAGTCTTAAGTTATTAAAGCACACAGAAACAGCCTAGAGTAAATCAGTATGTATTTACAGACAAACAGTTCAAATTACAGAGATGTCAAGTTTTCCAATTTTTAATTTTATATGCACAAATATTAGAGTTTTGTGAGGAACATATGAAACCTTATTTCTTCAAGCAGACTTACCCAGCAGGCCCATATTAATCAAATTTCATCCAAAATCTTACATTTATTTCAATAGTTTATGTCAAGTATGGTTACTTCTATTTACTGCTAACTGGCTGCCCATTCTTGGTTTTCTGCCCCTTGGCATTTTGGATTTCTGATCCCTAGCGACTAGGCTAACTACCCCAAACTCTCTTCTCCCACAGCTTTGGAAGAACCCCTCATGCCCAGATTCATGTGGCTGTATAACCTTCCCAGGAGAGTTGAAGTAGGACCATATTCACCAGATCACTCCAAACTTAGCTCAGCTGCCTTTTTCTTAATATTCAGATACTTTCTGATGACACATTTAATGCATAAACGCTTCAGCTCTGCTAACATATGTCTCATAACGGGTGTGCCAGTACCCATAATGTTTTTCCTCGCCCCTGGAAATAGGATTTTTCAAGCCAAAATAATGACTCACTGAGGTGCCATTTCTAGAGACCTAGTCATTTCTACCTAGAAGACTGGTCGATTTCAGGAAGTAATGAATAAGTTATCCAAAGGGAAGTTAAACCATAAAATAAATTGAAGTCTTGCCAGATTTGATGAGTTTAAAACATTTTTTAACAAAAGAAAAATAACCTTGAGTAATTTTTAATGTGTGAAATTGCATTTCTTTTAGAATTAAAAAGCAATGGGAAAAACACAGCTTTTAAAAACTCATTTTATTAAAAGAAACCTGAATAATTACAATAACTTAATACAGGTATTTTTTAAAAATGTATTTTACAAATGAATCTGTGAATTTAACTGTCAAACACATTAATTTAGAAAAAACTTAAGCAGGTCAAATGATTTGGTCATTCTGACTTATTTTTTGGCACTATCTTATTCAATGTGGCAAAAAAAGAAAGTGAATATTGAAAACACCTTCTGTAAGGAAAGTTTTTTTAAGGAAACAAACTAAGAACACAGTAACAGTCAATTCCATGTTCCAGATACCCTGGAGTTAAGATGGTGATGATGGTGGTGGTGGTGGTGGTGAGGATGAGGATCCTGCTGCTGCTACTGCTGCTGCTGCTGCTGCTGCTGCTGCTGATGATGATGATGATGATGATGATGATGATGATGATGATGATGATGATGATGATAAGAAAATGGGCTAAAAAAGCAGCCAGCTTCATAACTCAGATGGAAACCAAGAGTGAGTTAGGTGGAACAAGTTTTTACTAGTCATTTTATTGGGGTGAGATATTTATAGGCATATTTGGGGGATTTAAGTGTGTGTGTGTGTGTGTGTGTGTGTGTGTGTGTTTGTGTGTGTGTGTGTGTGTGTGTGTGTGTGTGTGTGCCTTTGAAAGAGAGGGGGTGAGAGGGAGAGGGAGAGAGAGAGAGTTGATACTGAGTATCATTTCAGAGCCTAACCTAAGCAAGTTTATTATTTACTCTGTAGCCCCGGTTGAGCTCAAACTCATGGCTATCCTTCCTCTCTCCTCACCTCAGCCTTCTAAGTGCCCAGTGGAACAAAGTTGAGTCACCAGGCACAGGCTCAGGAGAGGGTTCTACTGTCTTTGTCAACCCCTGATCCAACAGGTATATTCAGAACAGTGCTTGGTTTTATAAGAACAGCAACCTCCATTTCATTTCTAGTTTAAAAGTTACCCATGTCTTTGATGTGTGGTAACTGTAACTCAAAGATTTTAATTTTCAGTGTACAATGCTATAATTTCTATCAGTATGTCAACTCTATAAGCAATAAACTCCTAAAGCATTTAAAATAGTGCTTTTTACCATTATTTTTAAGTTACAATCATTGTCTTCTTCCTTCTTATGAATTCATTGTTTTATTTACTTTAATCATGAGCTTTTAAATAACAGCTTTGGCAGGCATAAGTGTAAGCTTATCTTTTATTTATATGATGTAATTGTCATCTTAGAGGTGTATTGAAGAATAAACTTACCATTTCTAGATCTTTCTGAACTCTCAGTAACTAGTTCAACTCAGCTGTTCTGGCCTGAACTCTTCTCTAAGCTGACTTAGTCAATCTGGCTTTTCTCTCAGCCTCTGACTGAATTACTCTTCTCAGCCTCAAACTAACTCTGGCAATGCATTGTAATTTTCGGTCTTCTTCTCGTTCTCTGGCTTGTTCTCTCCTTATTATGTCTCTGTGAAATTATTCAGGGATAAACTTCTCTGGTAAAACCTCTTCCTCCCTTCTCCCTTTTGCTGTTCTTAGGTGATCTCTATTTCTGGTCCTGTTCTTATGAGAGTTGGTCTTACCCTATTTCTGACTAATTCTGTCGAATCTTATTCTGATTCATCACTTTGTCTGCCCCTCAGTTAGACGTCACTTTATAACATGGCTAATAAATTAAGCTTCATTGTTTGGGATTAAAGGTTTACTCTAAGAGCCTATCTGCACTCCACCTGGATCACACTAACCTAGAAGGTCTCCTTGCTGGGGCAGCCATGTTTCTGGAATAAAATTCCTCTACATATCACATATTATATAACTAATATTCTGCCTGCTATTTTCGAATAGCATGTGTGTGTATGTGTGTCTGTGTGTGTGTGTGTGTGTGTGTGTGAAAGATGAATCTGAATACAACTATCTGAGTCCTTACAACAATATCACATACTTAATCTCTTCCATTGAAAAATGATTGGATTATAGCAAATGTGATGATTATCAAGTCAAAAGGGTAACAAAGTAACAAAACTCAGATGGAACTTTGTTTCTGGGTCTTACTCCATAAGTTTCTCTGCATAAGAGTAACATGTGAATCTGTAGAATGCATGGTGTGCTGCTCTCTCAGAGTGAATGGATCCCATCCAACTCACTGGAGGCCTAAGAAGAACTTAAAGATGATCATTTCTCTTTTTCCAAGTGCACAGCAATATTACGCTCCCTTCAGACCCCAGGAAAACTTCCTCTTGCTCTTTTTCGTTGCATTGCCTTGGATTCAAACCTGTGTCTAAGCTTGCTAACTAAAAACCTTGGATTTTGAATCCCTATAACCATAAACCTGTCCATATTCAAAGCAAAAAGAGATGAGATTGTTAGTTAGACAAGGTTGCTCTATGGTCTTCCCTTTGGAATTATTGTATCTGCCAGATAGTATCTTTTGTGATCCCCAGGGAAGCAGAAACGTCCATTTTTCATTTGGTCAACTAGGACAGATGAAGGATATACAATCAGGTATCCTACTAGAATTAGAGGACATAACACTGGAGGGCTAAGAAGGCAAATATTCTTATTACAAATAATATAAGATACAATAGAAGAACTTTGAAAGAAAAGCATACCTCTTTCTAAACAGTGTAAATTGTCCTGAAGCTGTTCAGATTTTAATGCTAATTTCACTTCCCCAAGAAGGGCTGCCTAGTCTTATACTCAGGACTAAATCAGAACCTTCCAATTTTAATTAGTAAAATAAAGGCAAGAGCAAGTGATTGGGCAGGGGAAGAGAGGTAGAGACAGGATCAGAGGCAGAAGACAGGGAGGACCGAGTTCTAAGATGGACCTCAAGAAGAATGAATTGGATCCAGGTGGGATTAACTGGCGTTAAGTAGCTATGAACATTTAAGGATTTTATAGGTCTTATATTTCACATAGAAGGCCAGTTTGTATCTTTGTCTATTTGATGTAATCTTATTATGTAGAGAGTTTGTGGATTGAGAATTTGATATATAAACCTATATGAAAAGCTATCAGGCATTAGAGTGGTGTTGGTGTTAGGGATTTGGGGTAAAGAAACACCCTAGGATGGAGACAGTAACCAAGACAGAGTAAAACCTCAAGGGAAGGGATTCGTGCAGATGGAGTGAAACCGTGGGGGAAGCTCAAATGGAAAGATAGAATCTATGAGTAGCTCCGTACTAGAAGTGGACCCATGGAGTGAGACTGCGGGGCTAATAAAGAAATTAGCCATTCTTATATCTTTTTAATATTTACTGCAACAACACACTTCTCCATAGATACCATATTTCTATGTATTTTTGTTATATGAAATATTTAGTGATTAGAAGGGACTAAAGAGAGGTGTGAAAGAATACAAAAGTAGAGGGATGTTGAGCATGAAATATTTCTATTTTATAAAGAATAGAAATTTAATAGCCTACATATGACTGGAAAGCAGAGGATGACTAGTAGAGAGTAAAGGGGGAAATGGGTAGAGGAGGAAGACAAGAAATAAAAATAAGAGGATGAATAAGAACCAAGTTGAATGATAGGTGTGTGAAGATGTCATATCTATTATTTTCTAAATAAACGGTTTCTTTCAAGCATTGAGTGCCTCTATTCTGAACATTTTCTCAAGGATATTTATAAAGAAGAAAATATGGTCTGTTTCACAGAATAAGGTGAGGTTTGCTCACATCCTTGGAGGATGCTAGTGGTGAAAGACCATCACTTATTTTCTATAGATCTGCTTTTCTATTCAGCTCCCTTTCTTAGACTTTAGGGCTGAACTAGATAGAAAGTCACTGGAAGGTTTTCAGCAAACGTGATATAGTTTGATTTGTGGCTTTAATAGAATCAGTTTCTGAGTCGAAAGTACCTCAAAGGAGACTAAGCCAGAAGGAAAATGTCATAAAATTAAAGGATTGGTCAGAGGAGAATAATATAGCTAGAGGTGTCTCCAAGAGTGACAGTGATACAGTGAGACAGAGAGTGAGACAGACAGTGAGACAGACAGTGAGACAGTGAGACAGTGAGACAGTGAGACAGTGAGACAGTGAGACAGTGAGACAGTGAGACAGTGAGACAGGAATAGAATTCCCTATATAAAAGCATTTTTTAATTTAAAACCATAACTACTGTGCTGATTTTCTAAGCAACATTCTTTTTTAATTCACTAAATTATAATTATAAAACTCAAATTAAGCTATTAAAATTTTTTCTTGTTTAGAGATGTGCTTGTCCTACATGAAAAATGAAAAATAATTTGATTTCAATTATGCTTATTTAAAATTATTTAATTGGCAACTTATAACCAGTACTTCAGTTTTACTCTTTTCTGATAAATCATGAAGCAAATAAAATTTATACTAATTATGCTGATTGGTTTTTTTAGTTGTTGTTGCTGTTTTGTTCTCTGTTCATTGTCAGTACATTAGTACATGGGCTGTCCTATTTAAACAAAGCCTTTATCTGTCACTTAGTAAAGTAAAATCAGGAAAACGTGGCTTTGGTATCTCAAGCATTACTTTCAAGAATCTTTCCTTTCTAAATTAATCTCAAGCATATATGGATAAAATTTAACACATCTTAAAAAAGAAATTTAGGGGCTGGATAGACGGCTCCATGCTTAATAGCAGTTACTGCTTTTCTAGAGGACCAGGATCAATTCCTAGCACACACATAGTGGTAACAATGGTCTGTAACTCCAGTTCCAGAGGATATGGCACCCAATGTGGGCAAAATATCAATGCACATAAAAATCAAAATAAATCTTTAAAAGAAGAATACTACCTGCTTTACTAATATGACTTGTGTCATATATTAATGAATCTTATGTAAACTCAAAGCACATGGAAGCTGGGAGACCTCTCATGGTAAATGTTGAGTAATATTTTAGAAGAATTCTATCAATATATCACAACTTTATTGTCATTCATCCCTGTTTGGTGTTATAAGGAGGGATATGTTTGTTGTGTTATCATCATTCTGGTCCACTTGCCACAAGAGTTGAAATACTACCAATGAAAAGAGTCCATTTTCAACAACCAGAAAATGCCATAAATACTGAAAAATTAACCTTGGAGAATAACAGCTTCCAGCAATACATCTCTGTTTTCACTCTCCATAATCCATTTATGCATTCATCCATTTATGTATATGTCTACACATTTATCCATCATGTAAATTATAAGTATTTGATGCTCTATGCTGGAAAACAAAGTGAGGTATAAAAGTACAGTAAGTATAAATAATAATCTCTAAAGAAAACAATCTATGTGCCAAGAAAGAGTTTGTTTATATGGTAAAAATTCTACAAGAATAGGAAAAATAAAAGACTACTTTGGTAATTGCAAAGTGACTATTTAATGACATAGTTAAATATATCATTAAATATATATAAACATAGTTATACCTTATTTACTTATTTAGAAAAGGATCAGAGATCATAGAAGAAAGATTATCTTCATTGTTTTCAGCACACCAACATATCTCATGTCTGACCCACGATGTTTATGTAAGCACATATCCTACTTTATGATAGTCCATAGTTTGTCACAATTATCATGTCTGATCCATGATATTTATGTAAGCACATATCATATTTTACGATAGTTCATAGTTTGTCACAATTTTTGTCAAAAATTTTAAGTAACACAATAAGTAAATGCAGTATATTTACTTGTTACATAAACTATATTCAAGATGAGAAATTATTTAGTGCCCAGTCCTATTCCTTTATGGGCATGGAAGAGTACAGTTATAGAAAATCCAATAATGGGCCCTTCCACACACAAGTATTCTTTAAAAAAACATCTTGCAGTTATAGTCAAGGAAGGTATGCTTATTAAAAAGATTTGCATTAGTAAAGACATGCTGAATATGTTATACTGGTTCACTAGGATGGTTGAAAAGTCACTCTATTTGTAGGACCCAGAATGTAAAGTATAATCTTGTTTTAAAGATTATCCTTAGAGAAAAGATACAGCAGAGTCCCGTATTCACACAGAGAAGTAAATAGGAAAACCCTCAGAGGCCACAGTGCTGTAGGCCAAGCGTATTATGATATTGCTCAAGCTGAAAGTAGGTCATGGTCTTTTTGACCTTCTTGGTATGAAGCTATTTTTTAAGAACATAGAATGGAAGAGTGACAGGGTCATTGGGGGTTACAGCAAGATTCCAAAGGACATATTGAGCAGACAAGCAATATATAGCTGACTTCGATAATTAGTTGGCACCCCAATAAAAGACAATATATAAAGCATTTCCTGTGAAAATTAGATTGCTGTGATGATCTCAGGATATTAGAAATATCAGAAACATAAAATGAAGTATAATCTGATCAAATCCATTGCTAAAAATAAGAGAAACTGCAAATAGAAAACCAGAGGGACAGTGATACCCAACATTGCTTGAGCTCATATCCTGACAGTATATTTTCCAGTGGCCAGGAATAAACCCACAGGATTTAATGCTTTCTCACTAAGTTTTATTTTTGCTTTGATACCATTCTTTCTTTCTATGTCTTCATTATCCCACTTTATAATAAAAATTTAGTTATTGTCATTGTTTATTGGATGTAATTAATTTTGTAAATAAAACTGCTAAATGTTTTCAATGAGTCCCTGAGATAAACTGAATTCACATCTTGGGATGATGTTGGAACTATTAATATTACAAGGACTCATGGAGAGAGGATAATTATTATGTTCATTGGGAGATGATCATAAGCCTTTTGAGAATCAATGGGGCTTGATATTGAAGTAATATACTTGAGTTTCAAGTTGACAAGGAGTAGACTATTATGTTCAATCTTCATTCTCAATGTGGTTAGTTTTGTGTTACTGAGGAGATGGGAAGTCACATCTCTCAGTCTGTGTGGGAACTTCAGGAGAAAATTAATTGAGGAAGGAAGGTAAGACAACCCTGAAGATAAACAGCTTCATACACAACTCTGTGCCTCGACATAACTGGACAGATGCAGGAAAACAGCAGCTGAGACTTGCATCTTCTTTGCTTCCTTCTACTATGACTGACTTCACTGGTAGATTGAACCCTCTGACACCATGAACCAAAATAAATCTTTATTCTCTTAGGAAGTCTGTTGGTATTTTTGAGGGTTTGGTTGGTTGGTTTTTGTTTTCTGTTTTATCAAATTCATAAGAAAAGTAACATAATAGTAACAGAAATGAAAAATGTGCTAGCAATGAATAATTGGCTAGAAAATGCCCCAGATTGGTTTTTGGAAAATATTGAACAAAAATGCTCAATAATTATTGTGACTGGTGGTTACATGGGCATATGTAATGACCCAAAGTCAGTCAATACTTCAGGTATTACTTTAATTAGGTCTTAATAGTAAACAGTAGAAAAGCATGTATTGCTTCTGCTCAAAGCTCTTTGTGGTATCAGTAGGTTCTAGAATATACATTACTTCACCCACACTACCATTACCAGAGAGTTTGTTTCAATATCTAAACAATGTTGATATCTGTGACACATTTGATCTCATAATTTTGGAGATGTATTAGTGGCTCCAATTCAGTAGCTATCCTAAACTATGACAGTTACCAAAAAATAAATAAATAAATAAATAAAGTTCTTAATACTTACTGAATAGCTGACTTCAATACTTTTGAAATGCATGCAGATTAATCATTGTGTATAAATTTTAAGTTGATTGGAAAGAGAAGTCTTAAAAGGTGAGGAGGACTTTAGGAGATACATCTGTCTTCTAAAACCTTCCCTATTTATCAGTCAGCCAGTTTTTGGAGTTATTCTGAACTCTCTGATACATACTGTGACTTGCATGTCTTCCCTATAACAACATACTGGGCATCTTGCACTAAACATTCAAATGTTTAAAAACAAGTAGACGGAAAAACGATAGAGACAATTATATCCTAAATATGCCTCAAATGCCAAGTAGGAACATTGGAAACTCATTGGAAGACAAAATGTAAAGGGAGATTCTTTTCTCCCAAAAGGTGTTAACAGTATGATGGAACCTTGAGGTTTATGGGTCCATTAGAATTTTGGAAATTCTATTGCTGACATACTCTAGTTACTGCCATAAAGTTTTCTCTTCTTGAGATACTTACATTTGTTGCAGACAAAAATCTTGGTTTAGTGCCCTGGCCCGCGGGGTCTTCAACGTAGATCTGAGGAGAGAACTAGCAAATGGGGGACAAGAGACACAAAAAAGGAGAGCGAGTCAAAAGTGCTGATCATGTTTTCATTTATTATGTGCCCAAACCTTTTCTTTTAAAGGAAAAGAGGGAGAATGGGGAGGAGGACAACCCAGGGGTAACAGAATGTTCTGCCAAGTAGGATCTGCTGCCTGAATGACCATTCTACTCGGGTAACTACCTGACCACAGTGAAATCACCTTATTTCTGATAAAAGGCCGCTATCATGGGAAACAGAAACGTAGGCCTAGATCTATGTAAAATGGCATTACTCAGGCTAAGGGAATTTCTTAATTCTGTCAGCTCCTAGCAATTTAGAACCCCTTGTTGTAATGAGGGCCAATGAGAAACCACATCAAATATGAGATTTAATATAGACGCATTCAAGAAGATCAATAAAATTTACTTGAATGTCTCCAAAAATCTTAAAATCCTTTTCAAAAATATCATGACCTAACCCCCCATTGATTCAGGGGAGCAGGAACCCTGCCTTAGGGTCTCGGTTTCCACCCAGCGGGCCTTTCCATGCAGAACAGGCGCTAAGGCCATCTGCCACCAGGAACAGAGGAGATCCAAGGACACAGGCCTGGTGAGACTGGACTGCGAGTAGCCAGGCCCAGAGAGGTCTGGGTCAAGCGCCCAAAAAGCACCGCCTTCAGATTGGTTCAAGGGAGCAGGAACTCTGCATTAGAGACTTGATCTCCAACCAGAAGGCCTGTGCATGCAGAAGAGGTGCTCAGGCCATCTGCCACCAGGAACAACGGAGATCTAGAAACAGAAGCCAGGTACACAGGAGAGACAAGAACCAATCACTAAAAAGAAGACCACGTATAATCACAGACAGCAAGATGGCAAGGTGAAAACGAAAAAAGTTAACCCAGATAAACCAAGACAACCTGACAACACCAGAACCCAGCACTCCCATCACAGCAAACAGCGGAATGCCAAACACTCCAGAAAAAGAAGACTCAGACCTGAAATTATACCTCAAGATGATGATAGAGATCCTTAAAAAAGAACGAGAGGAAAAGCATAAAGAATTAAAAGCTTTTAAAAAAGAAACAACAACAAAAAAAAAAAAAAAAAAACACTCAAAAAAATCAAAGAACTAGAGGAAAACAAAACCAAAGAGATGAAGGAATTGAAGAAGGAATTGAAAATGGAAATGGAAACAACAAATAAATCACTAAAAGAAACAACCCTAGAGGTAGAAAACCTAAAAAAGAAATCAGAGTCATAGATGCAAGCATCTCCAACAGACTACAAGAGATGGAAGAGAGAATCTCGGGGGCTGAAGACAACATTTAAAATATAGACAAAACAGTTAGAGAAGATGCAAAAGCCAAAAAGCTCCTAACCGAAAATGTCCAGGAGATAAAGGACAATAGCAATAGAAGAGGGAGAAGAGTATCAACTAAGAGGCACAGTAAATATCTTCAACAAAATCGTAGAAGAAAATTTCCCTACCCTTAAGAATGAGATGACCATGAGCATAAAACAAACCTACAGAACTCCAAATAGACTAGACCAGAAAAGAAATTCTTCCTGAGACATAATAGTCAAAACAGCAAGTGCCCAAAGCAAAGAAAGAATACTAAAAGCAGTAAGGGAAAAAAGTCAGGTAACATATAAGGCAGACCAATCAGAATCACACCCAATTACTCAACAGAGACTATGAAAGCTAAAAGACCCTGGACAGACATCATGCAGACCCTAAGAGAGCACAAGTGTCACCCCAAGCTGCTATACACAGCAAAACTCTCATTCACTATAGATGGAGAGACCAAGATATTCCAAGACAAACCTAAATTTACATAATATCTGACAACAAACCCAGTACTACAACTAATTATAGGTGGAAAACCCAATACATGGAGGAAAACTACATCCTAGGAAAAACCAAAAAATACTTAAGAAAGAAAACCAAAAAAAGACACACAGGAACAATTCTACCTCTAAAAAGCAAAAATAGCAGAAAACAGCAACCACTATTCCTTAATATCTGTTAACATTAATGGGCTCAATTCTCCAATAAAAAGATATAAGCTATCAGACTGGGAACATAAACAGAATCCACCATTTTACTTCATACAGGGAACTCATCTCAGAGACAAAGACACTATCTCAGAGTAAAAGGTTGGGAAAAAAACTTCCAAGAAAACGGCCCCAAGAAGCAAGCTGGAGTGGCTATTCTAATATCAATAAAGAAGATTTTTAACCAAAAGTTACCAAAAAAGATAAGGAAGGACACTTTTTACTCATTACAGGGAAAATTAGTCAGGAGGAACTCTCAATCCTTAACATATATGCCCCAAATACAAGAGTACCCATATTCATAAAAGGAACGCCACTAAAGCTCAAAAATACATTGTACCCCACACAATAATAGTGGGAGATATCAACACCCCACTCTCATCAACGGACAGATCATGGAAACAAAAACTGAACAAGGACACAGTAAAACTAGCAGAGGTTATGAACCAATTGTAATTAATAGACATCTACAGAACATATTATTCTAAAACAAATCATTCACAAAACAAGCCTCAATAGATATAAGAAGTTTGAAATACTACCATGCATCCTATCAGATCAACACAGATTAAGGCTCTTTTTTAATAACAACAAAGACAACAAAAAGCCCATAAACACATGGAAACTAAACAATGCTCTATTAAACAATAGCATAATCAAAGAACAAAGAAAGAAAGAAATTCAGGATTTTCTAGAATTTAATGAAAATTAAAACACAACATACCCAAACCTATGGGATGCAATAAAAGCAGTACTGAGAGAGGAAAACTCATAGCTCTGAGTGCTCCCAAAAAGAAACTGGAGAGAGCTTACACTAGCAACTTGATAGTGCATTTGAAAGCTCTAGAACAAGAGGAATCAGATACACCCAAGAGGAGTAGATCACAAGAAATAAACAAATTCAGAACAGAAATTGACCAAACAGAAATAAAAACAACCATTCAAAGAATCAAGAAAACCAAGTACTGGTTCTATGAGAAAATTAACAAGATTGATAAACCCTTAGCCAGACTAACTAGAGGGAAAAAAGAGAGTATCCAAATTAACAAAATCAGAAACGAAAGTAAGGAAATTCAAGAAATCATCAGATCCTACTACAAAACCTATATTCAACAAAGCTGGAAAATCTGGAGGAAATGGATGAATTTTTAGACAGACACCATATACCAAAGTAAAACCAGGACCAGGTAAACCATCTAAATAATCCCATAACACCTAAAGTAATAGAAGCAGTCATCAAAAGCCTCCGAACCTAAAAAAAAAAAAAAAAAAAAAAAAAAAAAAAAAAAAAAAAAAAAGCCCAGGTCCAGATGGGTTCAGTGCAGAATTTTATCAGACATTTATTGACAACCTAATAAAATACTCTCCAAAGTATCCCATAAAATAGAGTCAGATAGAATACTACATAACTCATTTTTCAAGGCCACAATAACCCTCGGTTTTAAACCACATAAAGACCCTACAAAGAAAGGAAACATCAGCCCAATCTCACTTATGAACATTGATGCAAAAACTCAACAAAATCCTTGAAAACTGAATCCAAGAACACATCAAAACAATCATTCACCATGATCAAGAAGGCTTCGTCCCTGGGATTCAGGGATGGTTTAATATACTTAAATGCATCAATGTAATCCACCATATAAACAAACTCAAAGAAAAAGACCACATGGTCATCTCACTAGATGTTGAGAAAGCATTTGACAAAATTCAACAACCCTTTATGTTAAAAGTCTTGGAAAGAACAGGAATCCAAGGTCCATAGCTAAATATAATAAAAGCAATATACAGCAAACCAATAGCCAACATCAAACTTAATGGTGGGAAACTTGAAGCAATCTCACTAAAATCAGGGACTCTACAAGGCTGCCCACTCTCCCCCTACCTATTCAACATAGTACTGGAAGTCCTGGCCAGAGCAATTAGACAGCAAAAGGAAATCAAAGGGATAAAAATTGAAAAGGAAGATGTTAAAAACATCACTGTTTGCAGATGACATGATAGTGTATGTAAGTGACCCCAAACATTGCACCGGAAAACTTCTACAGCTGATAGACAAGTTCAGCAAAGTGGCTGGATATAAAGTTAAATCAAACAAATAAGTAGCTTCTACTCAAAGGACAAACATGCTGAGAAAGAAATTAGGGAAAAGATACCCTTACATTAGTCACAAACAATATGAAATACTTTGGTGTGACTCTAACTAAGCAAGTGAAGGACCTATATTTAAAGAACTTCAAATCCCTAAGGAAGAAAATCGAGGAATATCTCAGAAAATGGAAAGATCTCCCATGCTCATGGATTGGAAGGATCTCAATATTGTAAAAATGGCCATCTTACCAAAAGCAATTTACACATTCAATGCAATCCCCATCAAAATTCCAACCCAATTCTTCATAGAGTTGGAAAGAGCAATGTGCAATTTCATCTGGAATAACAAAAGATCTAGAATAGCAAAATCCATCCTCAACAACAGGGAAACATCTGTGGGATTCACTATCCCTGACCTCAAGCTATATTACAAGGCAGTTGTGCTAAAAACTGTATGATACTGGTACAGAGATAGGTACATGGATCAATGAAATAGAATAGAAGATCCAGAAATGAGCCCTCATGTATATGGTCACCTGATTTTTGACAGGGAAGCTGTAAACATTCAATGGAAAAAGGACAGCCTCTTCAACAAATGCTGTTGGTCCAACTGGCACTCGGCATGCAGAAGAATAAAAATAGACTCTTTCTTATCTCTTTGTACAAAGCTTAAGTGCAAGTGGATCAAAGATCTCCACATTAAACCAGGTACACTAAAATTATTAGAAGAGAAAGTAGGGAAAACTTTAGAACACATAGGTATAGGAGAAAATTTCCTGAACAGAACACCAATGGCTCCAGCTCCAAGGTCAAATATCAACAAATGGGACTTAATGAGATTGCAAATTTTCTGTAAGGATAAGGACACTGTCAAGAATGGATACAAATATTGTGGTATATTTACACAATGGAGTACTACTCAGCTATCAGAGACAATGACTTTATGAAATTCTTAAGAAAATGGATGCATCTAGAGAATATCATCCTGAGTGAGGTAACCCAGTCACAAAAGAACAGACATAATATGCAGTCACTGATCATTAGATACAAACCCTAGAAAGCTCTGAACACCCCAGAAACAACTCACAGACTATATGAAGTTGAAGAAAAAACAAAGGCCAAATAAAAGAAAGAAAATGGAAAACGATCATAATTAATCCTTACACACCAAGAAATTTTTTACTAATTTCAGGTTACATCTTGTTTTACATGTACTTTATGCTCATTGTAACTAGTAAGATTTTAATGCACACTATCAAACCTTTTAAAAAATCAAGTACTGACAAAAATGTATTTTTATACTTTTATTCAAAAATGCTTAAAATCTGTACATTTATCTTTGTTTTTTTTAAATAAAGTTGTTCAATTTTTAAAAATGTATTATGACTTAAGAATAAGAAACACAATCTCTGCTAGTTTTGCATATCCTCTGAAACTCGATGGTATGTGCTTGATTTTCCTACAAACACAAAATGAAGTATTTTTATAAATTGAGTGATTTCTATAGTGTGTCTATTTCTGAGATTCTGTATTTTCAACCCCCTTTTTGATTTGATACACATAAAAATGAACAGGTACACAGTTATAACTTGGCCTTTGTATCATGAAAGCAGAGATGGTGAGCATAAATAGCATTTTTCTGAAAGGGTAGATTCCCAGCGTGATAAGAAAGATGAAAACTTTTGTCACATTTTTTTTTTAAATGCCAGTCCTCAGTGAATTTGTGTCCTGAGACTGAAAAAAAAATGAAGGTCAGAAATAATCCAGCTGACCTTTATGACAGAGAAGCAATACTTCACATGAATGGATACTTAGATTTCCAGATAGGTAGCATTTATGCCCCCTGGGGAAAATCAATTTAATGTTGGAACATTTACATTTTATTGAAATGTATATTCTCCTGGGATATTCATAGAACACTGGACTCACAACATGCCTCATACAGGCTTTGCTTCTCTGCAATCTGTTCTAACTACTATACCATGTGCCTCAGGGATTTTGCTTACATATTCAAGAATGTTACTTAACCTTAAGATAAATAAAACATTTTGAAAGAGAGTATAGAGGCTGCATTCTAAAGCTCAGCTCCTACTTTGTCCTTGGGTGCAACTCAACCCACAGAAAGATTATTCACACCCATTCCCAGGTCCCACTACACCCCAACCACCAGGTATGTAGGCACCCCAAATGGCGCCTTTGTGGATCAGGAGCGCCTGCAATGGAGGAACACTGTCTTCAGTCATTCTGCAACCACAAGGCAAAAAAAGTTCACCATGAGTCCAAGTTTTAGGTGCTAGTACCTCTTCTATATGAGTGTGAGAACTAGAAAAAAATGGAATGATATTTAAAGAATGGTCATGTTTAAAAGTTGTAACTTCTATTAGTGTATAAATTATACAAAATAATAATGTTCAATGTGATATTTACATAGATGTAAAAGTATGGTTTTATCATATTAACCTCCAGCACCCTCTCTTGTTTCTATTATAACCTGGGTTTCTCTCAAACATCTCATGAATTTTCACATCCTTTGTTAAAACATAATTCTAAATATGAAAAAAACAATATACTTGTACTTTCTGAGTCTAAGTTCAATTAACTTGAAATCACAAGTTGCACCATTTCTCTAAGTCATCACATCATTTTACAAATGGAGTGGAATGCATTTATCACTCTCTAACATTCACTGGTGGTCTCCTAAGTTGTTTAGTAGCATAGCAATAGTGATGAGTGTCATGTTAAACAAAGATGGGTAGGTATATCTCTGTGGAATGCTGACCTTGATTCTTTTAGGTGTAGACCTACAAAAGGGAAATACAGCCGAAATGGTATACAATTCCAAATTCTCAACTTTACCTTATTAGTCATAAGTTAATATTCCAGCACATACCTGTAGAAACTGGGACAGAATACATTTTCCATCAACTCTGTCAATAATTGATCAGATAAGCTTTCCCAATGCTGATCCAACCTTTAAAAGTATACTTATAGGTTATATTGGTCACAAATTTTATAAGTACATAATAAAAACTTTATAACTGTTTTTATTTAAACATATGGCTTAAATGGAATGCACTGTAGAAATAAAATTATTGGATAGTATTTCCAACTCTAAGTGAGAAGTGCTGTCAGGTATGAGCTAACAAGAATGAAGATGAACCATTGTTTGCTAAGTTCCTAACTATGCATTGCTGACATTTGGAACTAGATAATTTTTGAGAGCTCCCTTGTATATATTTAGTACTCTTAGGAGAACCTCTAGGCATTTTGTTTTTTCAGTATATGTTATTGAAAATTTTTCCATACGCCATATTCTGATCCCTTATCCTGACTCTTACTGTATCCTCCCTGCCTACTGAGCTTCATCTCTTCTTTCTCTCTCTCTTTTGACAAGGGAACAGACATGCAGATAAAGCAAACGAGGAACTAGAAACACACACACACACACAATTAAAAATACAAAATCAGAATCTATAAAATACAAGCAAATTAACAACGAGACAAAAAATGCCCAAGAAGGGCCATATAAGTTGAAAAATCCACAAAAAATACTATTGAATTCATGTTCTGCTAGTTATCTACTGCTGGGCATGAGGCCTACCCTTAAGTGTATTTAATATACCTGGTGAGACGCCATTGGAGAAAACTACTTTTACAATGACTTTATGAAATTCCTAGTCAAATGGACGGAACTAGGAACTATAATCATGAGTGAGGTAACCCAGACACAAAAGAACATACATGGTATGCACTCACCATGGGAAGAAAATACAAGGCCTAATAGAGGAGCAGGGATTGAAAAACATAGATCATTCAGAGGCTGCCTCACCTTGGGATCCACCCCATATGCAGCCACCAAACCCAAGCACAATTGCTGATACCAAGTAGTGCTTACTGGCAGGAACCTGATATAGATGCCTCCTCAGGAGCAATGCCAGAGTCATATAGATACAGCTGAGCATGCTTGCAGCTAACCATCGGACTGAACATGGGGACCCCAATGGAGGTGCTAGAGAAAGGACTGAAAGAGCTGAAAGGGTTTGCAAACTCATGGGAAGAATAGCTTTATCAACCAACCAAACCCTCTACAACTCCCATGTACTAAAACACCAACCATTGAGCACACATGGAGGGACCCATGGCTCCAGCTGCATATGTAGCACAGCACAGCCTTGTCTGGCATCAATGTGAGAAGAGGCCTTTGGTCCAGTGAGGGTGCATTTCCCCAGTAGGGGAATGCCAAGGCACTGAGGTGGAGGGTGGTTGGGAGAGGGAGCACCTTCATGGAGACAAGTGGAGGGGGAGGGGGAATGGGAGCAGGTGGGGAGCGTATAACACTTAAAATGTAAATACAGAGGTATCTAAGAAAAACTAAAAAGGAAGAATGTACACATAATAAGCAATCATCCGGCTACTATTTTGCTAGATATGGGTAAAGTTGTTCATTATTTTGTTTGTTCACAGATGCCTCTATATTGTTCATTTTTTGCCACTAATAATCTGTGCTTTAAAAAGACATGTTCTTAGCTTCTCATTTAATTTATGAGGGAAAAATGAACTCTTCAGACATTTTATATGGAAAAACTGATTTTCCAATACATTTTAGGAAAAACCTAAATATTTGCTAGCAATAGCATAAAACTTACAAAATCCAACTACTATTATTCCCTATTGATGGAATTTACTATTTCTTTTCCTTTCTGAAACAAATGAAACTAAGTAGCTCACATGACTGCATGCTGGGTGCATTCCCGTATCTACCAGAGTCTGGTTTACGGCACTACAGTTCCCTTGGCACTGTGGCTGCTCCTCTGTTTCTGGCTTCTGATTAACACATGAAGTCTCAGAAAGTATTTTTCAATACCCTGCCTTCCTTTTTCTTGTGGGAGCTAATGAAATCCAGAGAAAAGTCACATACGTGTACTGGAGCAAAGACCAAAGATGCTCTCTAATTGGACTTAAAACCCCCTCACCAGGAGAAAAATCCTGCCTAGTACGGAAAACCTAGCCAATTCTCAAAGGATCTTGGGGGGAAAAAAATCTACAACCACGACTTTATTAAACTAGCACAATCCCTAATTACATTTAAAATATTTCCTCTCATCACCACAGGTAAGGGCATTCATCAACCCTAAGCGAGGAAATGTGTTATTTTGCAATAGATGGATAAAATCACACCGTTTCTCACTCGATTCTTTGGTTAGAATCATCTTGGGAGAGTCTCATCATTTTTCCCATAGAGAGAATTCAAGTAATGCCCAGACACTGCAGAAACAATCTTAACAACAAGCCTACTACTTTTTTTAGTTTAAAGAAGTGGGAGAGGGGGATAACTTTTCTATGAGTTTTAGGCCTTCCTATCTGACTAGCGAGAAAAGAACATCATCTTCCAGTCTGCACTCCGGAGACAGCACGTATGACAGCATGCGGAAAATACACATCACCTGTGCTCGTTAAC
The DNA here is from genome assembly GCF_963924665.1 of Micromys minutus. Classification (NCBI taxonomy): domain Eukaryota; kingdom Metazoa; phylum Chordata; class Mammalia; order Rodentia; family Muridae; genus Micromys; species Micromys minutus. The sequence continues at coordinate 11,777,145 of NC_137980.1, forward strand.
GGCAGAACTTCTGGGTCCACACGAACACAGCACAGGTGGGTTTGTTTCTGCACATAAACTCCAGGACAACGCAGCTGTCTGTGGTCACTTCCATCTTGCTGTTTCTTCCGTGCAAGCTTGTTATCCAGATGAACATAAAGCCTGGAGTCTACAGGAGCACGTGGTAAGTGAGGCAGAAAGAGGTGCTGGATGCTTTACTGAAAATAAAAAAGGAAGGCAATCGCCTAACAAAGGTTGGTGAAAACTGACAGCGGTTGAGATCGCTCAAGATCAGAATCAGTTCTTTAGAAACCGGGTGGGGAAGCAGACAGGGAGGGGAGGAAGGGAATGTGACCAGGGATCGAGTGGGGGAAGCAGGGCTGAAGCCCCGAGGGCCCCAGAAAGAGTGGAAACAGGCAACCTCAGGAGGTAGGAGGTAGAGGACCCTCCAGAATGTACCATACATAGACCTGGGAGGTGAGAGACCCTCAGGACTCAATATGGGGATCCTAGATGAAATGTCTTACTGTGGAGAGAGGGAACTTGTATAATCTTCCTCCAGTAGAAAGACAGGAAATTAAGTGGGGCTATGGGGTTACCATCCCACAGTCAAAACTCTGACCCAGAATAGTTCCTGTCTGAAAGAACTGCAGGGACAAAAATGGAGAAGAGCCTCCGGAAAAGGAGATCCAAAAACAGACCCGAAGTGGGATCCAGCTCGGGGGAGGCCTCAAGGCCTGACACTATTACTGAGGCTATGAAGCACTCACATAAAGGGACCTGTCATCACTGTTCTCCGAAGGACCCAACAGGCAGCTCAATGGGTCAGATGCAGATATTTGCACCCAACCAGTGGACAGAAGCTGCTGAACCCTGTGGTTGGATTAGGGAAAAGCAGAAGAGGCTAAGGAGGAAGGTAACCCTATGGAAAGACCAGCAATCTCAACTAACTCGGACCCCTGAAATTTTTCAGACACTGAGCCACCAACCAGGCAGCACACACCAGCTGATATTAGGCCCCCAACACAGATACAGAGAGGACCGCTGGGTCTGAGTTCAGTCAGAAAAGATGCACCTAACCCTCAAGGGACTTGAGACCCCAGGAAGTAGGAATGTCTGGTGGGGTGCAGGTAGGGGTGTGGGGGACAGTGCTCCTGGAGACAGGGGTCGGGGGAGGGAGTATGGGATGTGAAAAAATTTGAGGATGGACCAAAAGAGGGATAAAGTCTGGACTGTAAAAACTGATTAAAGAATAAATAAAAAACAAGTAAGAAAAAAAAATAAAAATGTAAGATTCAGGTGACAAAAAAGAAACAGTGCTAATTTGTAACATAAGAACGGAATTGTGCCTGGTACACAACTCAAAACTGAGTAAGAAACAAAAGCGACTGTTGAAATACTTTAAAACTGACCTTCTATATCAAATACCAATTAATCTACCATTAATTTAGCCATGTTTACTTTGATGTTGTCTGGACCCACCAATGGTGCTCTTAAGGGTAGCTTTGCAAGATAAAACCTACATCTAAATAGACATGGATTTGCTATAAACATTTTCAATGTTCTTGCCATTTCTACTTGGCAGAGTAAACATATTTTAAGTTTATATGGAAAAAAAGATACTGTTTCTTGTTCACTTTTGGCTGAGTACTAGCATCTAGCTTTAAGAGGGAAGGAGATATTTATAGTGCTGTGGTCTGGGGTCTCAGATTCCACGGGCCCTGCTAATATTCTAGTACTAGCCCTGTGAGCTGGGAACATCCAAGCCACTCCTGCTACAAAAAAAGTAGTTATTAAGGGACCGCTTTTCAACCCTTTATTTACCCTGCTGTGTTGTTGTGACTTTTCTGGCCTCTGTTCCTGTTTACAGACCCTAAGGACACAGCTAACATTCAGATTACCATGGGCTCTCACACACTCCGTCAGCCTGTTCAACATTCTGTGGTTTCATTTTTGGAAATGTTAGTTAAAAACAAGTAGAAGACGTTTGTAAAACTCCTCTGCAGTACTTTAATGCCCCATGTTTAACCAAGCGTCAATTACAACTTTACCTCTGAAACATCTTCAATGTTCTCCAGTATTTGTACCTATAATATTAAATAACACAATTATTTTCCTCAAGCCTCAGCTTGGCTTCCTTGTCTCCCAGCATGGCCACTTTTGGTCCTACTTATACTTGCCAGTTCTTGATGTATACATCTCCAAAAATATTTTATGATTATCTAAGGACATAACAGTCTCTAAGGACATTACAACCTCATCCTGCCCGTTTTCCAGGCTCCTAAGATGATTACTTCTGCTCAGATTCTCAAGCAGATCTAGTTTTACCACCTAAATCATCTTTGATGTCTCCTTAATGTCAACAAGAAACCAGGACACTTTAGTTACTCAAGAAAGACTCACTTTGAATGTTTTCCCCCTGCTTAGGATTTACTTGCTGCACATTTCTGCTACCAAAACATCACTCATATTAGATGTAAAATCATCTCAAAGTCTAGTTTGTCATCCTAATAGATAAAGTGTCTAGCAGTTGGGGGAAGATGCTGTAGAATTTCCTCTATACTCCCTTATGGCATCAACGTTATACATAGCACTTATTACAATCTGCTGTATTCACACACACACACACACACACACACACACACACACACACACACACACACACACCATCAAATATATGAGTGCAGCCCTGTAATTTACTCTTCTTCCTCCTTTTGTATAAATTAAATGTAGTGAGTTTCAAATGAACTAACAAAATGTAGGATCCTGGGCTTACAGAATGATACAAGTACCCGATTATATTTTATTCAGTCACTTAAGATACATATATATGTTTATACATATACATATATGTGTGTGTATGTATATTTATATTTACATAGGTATGTATATAAACATATATGTGTTGCATATGTAATGTATGTATATATTTATGCATGTGTATATGAACATGTATGCACAGACTTATATAGATATACATGTGATATATAAATAATATATATTCATATATTATGCATACATATCACTTGGATTATGATGTTTGTATATGTAAACATAGCTTTCCATGTCAAAATAATCTTCCTACTATTAGAAAAAAATATATATATATAGTACATTACTGTTTTTCTTAGAAAAATGTCAAATACAAGTTCTTATAATATTAATATACATAAGTAAAGTTAAATCTCTATGAGCTTATTTAAGCATTATCACTGCTTTAAAATTGTGTACATAGATACAGGTTTTTATCTTCTAGGATGTACTCTGATACAAAATAACCATACAGCTGACATCTTTGTATAAATGGTATTGAATAAACTCTGTAAAATTGTATCTGTGAACTTTAAAACACACTAGATAACAGTAAATTTATAATGACAGTAACTATGCAAATGGCCAGTGAACTTATAAGTTTCATTAGTACATGAATACATTACTTAGTATTTGTCTAATTGAACATATTATATTCTTAAAGATACTAATGGATACATACAAACTTGAAGGCAGTTAGTTGGAGATTGCTAGATATAATGAAGTCAGAGCTTTGAGTTATAGACATAGATACTACTAATTAAACTATATCTACATGCAGGATTATCTTAAAACTATGGGTTTTTCTTAATATAATAAAATGGAAAAATCACATGATTAAAGCTAAAACTTAGAGAATTTTTCATCTAGTCCAAGCAAGTCAATACATATTGGTTTTAGAGCAGTGGACATCATTAAGGAAAGGTTGTGGTCTTCGAACATGAAAAATGCATAAAGTGATCTTCAGCTTTTTCACTCTGATGAGTTTCCTGAAGTGCTATGAAAAGAAGGTTCAGAAGAGTTGGATTTTATGAGTTAGAGAGATGGAAATAGCAGTCTACAGCACCAAAGGACAAATCTATAGATCTCAGGACAAAGCGTCGGAAGAATGCTGTGCTGAGACGGAGAGTAGTGGTCATAGAAATTGAATTTTCAGTGGAATTCAGACCAGTACTAATATGTAAGGAATTTTCCCTAGATCAGGAAAAAGTAAAGGACATTCCCTCAACTTTCTGCAAGACAGGCGATAGCACACATTCCTACAGCCAGACGGAAGCACTGCATAATTGTCAAGCAGGAATTAGTACACCCAGGATAGTCTTCACTTGTTACTGAACAACAATTAATAATAAAATGCAACTCTGGTTCTACATGGTATGTCTTAAAAGCAGTAACTAGAAATATCTATCCAAAACTAAATATATTTATAAGCACAAATTTAGCAGAAGTGACATGAAACTTACACTTTTGGCCTGATTAGTAGACGCTTCAGATTACTGGAAAAATTCAAGAAGTAGAAACCAATGATTTCATCTGATTTTGGTAGAGATGTTTTCCTTCAAGGAATAGAAAATGAATGTTAGAACTGTATCCCACACATACACATTTTACTCTTGAAAGATAACAATAACTATGTGAAACTAAATGAAAAACACAGCAGGTAGAAGACTGATTATTTTAGTTGCAAAGCAACCAAGTCAAAAGTAATAATAGAGATCTAAAAGGAAGAAGTTGATAAAAAAAAAAAAAAACTTAAAGAGAGAAGACTGAGCATCCATCACTCAACTATGACATGTGCCCAGCTGCTCCTAACTTATGGTCCAACAGTGGGGACCACTCCCACTCCCATGACTAACTAGCCAATAGACATTATCCCCCAAACAGGAAGACAGACAGACAGATAGATAAAGCAAGTTATAATACAAATAGTGAATCTTTTGAAAAATTCAAAAATTGACTAACACCTAGGTAAACCAATGAGAAAATTAAGGAAAAATTTAGCAAGATCAAATCCCACACAGGTAACGTCAAAAGACGTTCTGTCAAAAATAATAACACTGTGATTTTATCAATGGACATGTGCCAAGTCATGTATTAGCTTGAAATAAATGAACATTTAGTTTTTAAGGAACAAAAACTAAACAAGTGAAAGAAAAAATAATAATAAAATATCCAGTTATAAAATATACTCAGTCTCCCAGTACAAACTCTAGGCCTAGGCTATTTGCTTTGCAGAAATCTACCAATAAGACAACCATCTCTATCTCTTAGTGTCAGAGGAAACAGACTGGAAATAAACTCATAAAAATATGGAGAAGTGGTTTGCAATAGTTAAATGGGTACAAAGATGGAGAAGAATAAACTTTTCATGAAATAATGGCTAGAAAATTTGAACATCCTGCACAAAAATAGGAACTTTGGTCCTTAATTTGTACTATGATGAAAATTAACTCGTGAAATGTACGAATAAATGAAACACCTAAAATGACAAAAAATTTGAAGAGATACAGAAAAATAATCTATATAATCTTTATTTAGATAATAATTTCTTGGACACTAAATATTACTCCACTATAACATTTATGAAATGTGCTCTAAGACAATTCATAAGGTCTTCTTTCTAGATGATATTTTTAAGCTGATATAAAGACAATCCATGGGCTATAAAAAATATTTTTCAAAACATATCTCTATTTGAAAAAAACACATTAAAAGTACATAAGAGCGCAGAAAGGCAATGTAAATAAAACAAACAGTTCATTAAAAACAACAAAAGAGAAATAAAATGTGAAGATGTCTTCAGTAACTTAAAGCTAATAAGGAAATATCTAGGAAGTCAATCATTAGAGAGTAAATGAAAACCCAAGTAAGACTTTGTGCTGCTCATTGGTCACCTTGCACAGCATGTGTGAGGCACCAGGTTTGAGCCGCTGCACTGAAAAAGAATTAACTAACATAAACCCTTGGTTAAATTTGGAAAAAATAATCAAATCAAGCAAAAGCCTAATGATATCCACCCAATAGAGTGGCTATAATTAAGTGTTGGCCAGGATATACAACCACTGTTGTACACACAATTCTGAGGGTGTGGGAGAGTAGATCATTGTAGAAGATTGCCTCACATCATCTTCATACAAAGTCTTAAATATTTGCTACCCATGTTAAATGAAACATATGTCTGTACACAGGCATGTACATAAATGTTCGAAGACGCTATATTCAGAATAGCTTACAACTGGGAATAACTCAACTGTTCTTCCCAAAATAGCTTGCGCCAAGTGGAACAGCAAAACAAAAGAGCACATACAGTGTGACTCCATTTATATCAAACTCTAGAAAGTGTAAACCTATTTGCAGTACAGAAGGCAGATTTCTGCTTATCTTAAAATGGCTTGAAGAAGGGAGCATGCCAAGAGACTTGGGGCAGTTTCTGGGCATGACAAATATATTCACTATTTTCACTATTGTAAGAGTGGCTCAACCCCAAACATACAGAACTTTTTAAAATGTATATTTTAAACGGGTATAGTTTATTACATATCTACTTTAGCCAGAATGAAGTTGTTAACTATATTTTCTGCTATAATGCACATATATTAAAGATACAATGCACAATGCAGACATTGTTTGCAAAGCATATTTTAAAAATGTTAAGGTTAACTAAAAGATACACAAAAGAAAAGTATGTGCTGACAGAGATTAAACTGACATTAGCTTCTACAGCTAACTACTGACTACAGCAAAGGGGCTAGAAACCTAAGATTTCATTGGTCCTGGGTTTGTGGGAAAACCTACACAATTATTCTGCTAAATGGTCATATAAATTAGATGAATCCAAATGAAATATCCATAGATCAGTCATGTGTTAAGCCCTCATAGAAGAATCTTCTTGCAATATATAAGAAGTAATACAGAGATCTGCAATTAGATAATGAGCAGAGAGTGAGAAACTTTGGTTCATGTATCCTTAAATGAGAAGCCTTCATCAACCCCCCCTTTTGTTAACTTTATTTTAAAAAGCAAAGATAAAAGAGAAAAAAATTTAAACATTTTTGCATAAATGTATACAAATACAATTGTGTCAGTGCTTGGGTTTTTTCTTTCTTTTTTTAAGGTTTGATACTCTGCATTGAGGTCTTACTAATTACAATGAGCAAAAAGTACATGTAAAACAGGATGTAACCCAGAATTAGTCAAGGTTTCCTTGGTGTGTAAGGATTTAGCATGACTTTTTTTGTTTTTTTTTCTTTTTGTTTGTTTTCTTTTTTTCTTGAACTTCATACAGTCTGTGAGTTGTTTCTCGGGCAGTCCGAGCCTGTGGGGTTAGCATCCCACTATCAGTGACTGCATATTATGTCTGTTCTTTTGTGACTGGGTTATCTCACTCAGGATGATATTCTCTAGATGCATCTATTTTCTTAAGAATTTGGTTAAGTCATTGTTTCTGATGGCTGAGTAGTACTCCATTATGTAAATGTACCACAATTTTTGTATCCATTCATCTTCTGAAGGACATCTGGGTTCTTTCCAGCTTCTCGCTATTATAAATATAGCTGCTATGAATATTGTGGTGCATATATCTTTGTTGTATATTGGAGTGACTCTGGGGTATATGCCCAGAAGTGGAATAGCTAGATCTTCAGGTAGTACTATGTCCAATTTTCTGAGGAATCGCCAGACCAGACTGATTTCCAGAGTGGTTGTATCAGTTTACAACCCCACCAACAGTGGAGAAGTGTTCCTCTTTCTCTGCAACCTTGCCAGCATCTGCTGTCATCTGAGTTTTGGATCTTGGCCAATCTGACTGGTGTGAGGTGGAATCTCAGGGTTGTTTTGATTTGCATTTCCCTGGTGGCTGAGGATGTTGAGCACTTCCTTAGATGTTTCTCAGCCATTCTATATTCCTCAATTGAGAACGTTTTGTTTACTTCTGTACCCCATTTTTTAATAGGGCTGTTTAATTCTCTGGTGTCTAGCTTTGTGAGTTCTTTGTATACCTTGGATATTAGGCCTCTATCTGATATGGAGTTGGTAAAGATCTTTTCCCATTCTGTTGGCTGCCGTTTTGTTTTCTTGACAATGTCTTTAGCCTTACAGAAACTTTGCAATCTCATTTAGTCCCATTTGTTAATCTTTGACCTTAGAGCTTGAGCCATTGGTGTTTTTTTCAGAAAATTTTCTCCTGTACCTATGTGTTCTAAGGTTTTCGCTACTTTCTCATCTAATAGTTTCAGTGTATCTGGTTTAATGTGGAGATCTTTGATCCACTTACACTTGAGCTTTGTACAAGGAGATAAGAAAGGGTCTATCATCAAACCCTGTTGTTCAAGGTTCCGTGATCTATGTGGAAGAGGAAACAAAAGTATTATTAGGGCCAGAGGTTGTAGGTAACTCCAAAGAAACAGCATCTTCCAGACACAATAAGGATGTGCCTTAGTCAGGGTTTCTATTCCTGCAAAACCATCATTACCAAGAAGCAAGTTGGGGAGAAAAAGGCTTATGCATCTTACACTTCCACATTGCTGTTTATCACCAAAGGAAGTCAGGACTGGAACTCAAGCATATCAGGAAGCAGGAGCCATGGGGGGATGTTACTAACTGGCTTGTATCCCCTGACTTGCTCAGCTTGCTTTCTTATAGAACCCAAGTCTACCAGCCCAGGAATGGCACCACCCACAATGGGCTGGGCCTTCTCCCCTTGATCACTAGTTGAGAAAATGCCTTACAGCTGGATCTCATAGAGGTATTTCCTCAACTGATGCTCCTTTCTCTGCTATAACTCCAGCTGTGTCAAGTTGACACAAAACCAGCCAGTATAGGATGATACACCTATAAACTCATAGACCATGATTCTATGCACAAATCAGGTTCTAAGGAGACAAAAGCCCAGCATGGAGAAGGGGAGGTAAACACAAAGTCTCAGCCCTAACCAAGATGCTCTTGACGATTAACACTTTCTGGGAGAGAGAAAAACAATGTTTTGTCCAATGGAATGTCACTAGGTATATCATTCTTTCTTCAGGTTCCCCATGCACATGACTGTTTTGTCAAAGCAAAACAGATTTCATAATTTGGTTTTGCTTTTATTGTTGAGTGTGTGTGTGTGTATGTGTGTGTGTGTGTGTGTGTGTGTGTGTGTGTTTTATGTTTAGTTTTAGTATTTTTGTCTTATTGGCATTAGCTTGGGTTTTTGTTTTGGTTTTGACTGTTATGTTTATTATATATTGATTTAAGCGATAAAGAACCTGAAGTTGGTAGGGAGATAGAGAGCATTTTCGAGGACCTAAGGAAGAAGAAGGATTATGATCAAAATAGAGTGTATGTGAAAAAAATTCAAAAATAATAACATCTTGAAAACACTAATCGAAACTAATAATATATGTAAAATATGTCTTGTGATGGAAGAAAGAACTTAAGCAAGTGAGTGCTTGCTGGTAGCCACAATCATATTTACCTGATAAGAGCAGAAATGCAAAAACAAAGTCTCAAGGATCTAAGATGGAGAGCAATGAGTTGGAAGCTGAAAGCCTAATCTTTCCTTACTTGTGTAGCTATAAGAGAAGACAAAATCGTGAGTTGCTTCCCGGATTTCTTATATGTCTCCAAATACAAAGGAAATGATGGGTTATGAAGTTAGAGGCAATTCTTCTACACAATCCTCACTCATTACTGCTTGTGCGTTTTGCAAATGAAGCACACAGCACTTCATCCTCTAGGTGCACACGAGTCTCACAAGGCATCCCACAGACACCAGGATGAGAATCCATACTATCCAAGCAACAAGGGCTGACAACTAATGGTACCTGTCATATGTCACAAACTTGGAGAGTTCCCTACATGAGCTGGTCTCATAACCTGTCAGTTTCTGACATGTCTGCCAACAGTCCCCCTTTGTCATCCATCTCCTAGACTGCTCAGAGCAGCTCCTCTGCACCTCCGGGTTGAACCTCACTAGAGTTCTTTACCACCTGGTACTTCTCTGCTGAAGCTGAAGGACATGTGACATGGAGAAAACAACCTGTTTGCCTCGAGCTTTAAAATAATTCAGTGGAAGAGAGAGTATTTCAACAGTCACCTACTACAGCCTCTCTTCGCTGCTGTCCGTGAGAGGTTTTGACAGAATGTCACTTGGCTCAAAGTCTTACTCTTTTAAAGTATTCCTTCAAAAATCATTTTAAGTAAATAATTAGAGGAGAATGTAGATGACAAAAAACAAAGAAGAAATAATGACCTGTTAGTCTGTGCATGAGAAGGGCTGTTAATTTTCTTTGTATTTAAAGGAATGCTGTCACTTTAAGTCTATACTTAAGACTCCAGTTTAAAGCAGCCTGTTGCTAAGGATAGCTAAGGAATTCTGAGGGGGAAACGTTTATAAGTAAATCTCTTTTCTTGGATTGAATAAGTCAAATAGCAGTTGGCAGAGGTCATGAAGGAGAAAAGACACAAATGATAAAATTTCATTTTGATTGGATACTGTCCTTCTCAGTTCAGATGTCGTTCCAGTCACTGGTGAGAATGGAAATCTTAGACCATGTTAAGAAGCCCCTGGGAAATCTATTTGAATAGGAGTCTAATGAGGCTTCAGGGATATAACTGGACCCATATTCATTTCTGGGGCTCAGCACAGACAGCTATGGAAGAAGGGGTAGGAAGGCAGGTGTGTACTGGAAGAAAAAGGCACAGTGTGGTGAGAACAGCATTTCAAAACCAAGAGTAGCATTTTCAGTCCCATTAGCTGAGGGAAAAAAAACCACCAAAAGAGCACATATTTGCTCTGTGCTATCAGGAGGAGTTTATGTTTCAAACAAAAGTCGAATGTCTTAGTGGTAGGTAGTTAATGCCTTTAGACATCCACTAAAGTTCTTCGTGGACATTCTGCATACATTTGAAGAGTCTATCTTAGAATGCTATGCTATTTAGCAGGTAAACTGCTTTCTTTAGAGCTGTGGACCCGTGGAACAGTGTAGAGCAAAAACCACTGGTACTTGATATTCCCAAAGAAACTATTTAAAAGTTATCAACGGGAGTCCTCAGATCAATATGTGGCTCCCTAAATGCTTTGTTCTCCTTCTCCCTTTCCATGTCGTGTGTGTCTGTGTGTGTGTGTCTGTGTGTCTGTGTGTCTGTGTGTCTGTGTGTGTGTGTGTGTGTGTGTGTGTGTGAGAGAGAGAGAGAGAGAGAGAGAGAGAGAGAGAGAGAGAGAGAGAGAGAGAGATTTACCCTCTCCCCCTTACTCACTCCTAGCTTCTCTTAATCTCTCTCCTTTCTCCTCCTAATCCTTCCTTGTACTTCTTAGAAATATTTCACAGGCAAACCATCTGTTCTCAGCATTTGTTCCAGAGATTAGCTTTCAAGGAACCCCAACTAAGAAGCTCACTGAAGCCCATTTCTCACCAGATCTAAGTAGCTGTGCTTTCAATTCTTCTCACAGACTTTGATACAAAAAAGAGAGAACTTACCACCAGTCTGCCAGAAAGCCTCAAATCTTCAACATCAAATTTTGAAAGTGGTGATACACACAGAAACCAGAAACACTTACCTAAGAGAATAATATGAATATCCAATATATAGGAAAAAATATTATACCAAGAAATTATGAAGCTTCACATAATGAAATTGATACAAAAACCATAGACAGGATTTGGTTATAAAAATCAAATAATTAATATGAAACATATAAATGGCTTTTGTTATTTTATAAATAATAAAAATATAAAGTAAGTAGATTTTAAAATAGATGGGAGGCTATAACCAATTAATTTGCCGAGGAAAACGTTAGGAAACATGGCAGGCAGATCTTTTCCTCCATGGTTCTCCTGGATTTACACTCCTCTCAGGATATTAGCTGTGCTGTTTAACAGGCTCTGGCACACACTATAGATAGTGTTTCCTGTAATGGCTTTATTATGTTCTTCTCTTAGGAGGACGACAGGCTTCTAATCTAAAATCTAGATGAGATATATAAAGCACAGTCAGCTCTACTTCTGTCTCAGATTTACAGCATATCATCAGACAACAGAGATGATTTCCTGCATTTGAGAACAGTACTAATACTGTGTGCATTTTGGCAACTCTGTGATATGGTTATAGCTTTCTAAACCTTATAAACTAACCTGCTTCATTGTTGTCAATGCTCTTTAGCATCAAACTCCCACAATCACCAAACATTTTATAGATTTGTACTTGAAGTTTGGAAGATTTACAAATTTGTAAATCTACTTATGGAAACATTTTATCTTCTTTTGATTCATTTGTCTTCATTATTTTGTTAGTATCAATATTGGTACCATCACTGACCTGTTTGAGGAGATAGATGGAAATCTTGTATCATACTTACCCCAAATGTCACTGGACAAAGGCAGTTCTTTTGGATAATTTGCTTTGAATATAGAATGTATGGTGATGTCCTATCCGCCAGAAGAGACAGATCTCTTCCGGTGTTTCTGTGAAAGGTAAGAAGCTTTTCTGTGCTTTATGTGTTTTTGTAATGTTCATAGCAGCTTTATTTATAATATTCAGAAACTGGAGATAACCTAGATAGTCCACAACTAAAGAATGGATAAAAAAATGTGGTACTTCTACACAATGGAATATTATTCATTGATTAAAATCAAAGGCATCATCTGCTACATAAGTGCACGGGGTAAGAAGAGGCTTAGTTACAGCCCCTGTATGCTTTTAGGTAGTTCAGTCTCTGAGAACACCAATGGTCCAGGTTAATTGACTCTATGGATCTTCATGTGGGATTTCTATCCCTTCTGGGGCCCTTATCTGTCCCAGAACTCTTCCATAAGAGTCCTCAAGATACATCCTGTTAGCCTGTGAGTCTCCTCTAAGGCCCGGGTTTATACAGTCCAGTATAGACTTCTTCCTAATGTCCCTTAGTGGTGAGGTACAGTGTGTTAAAATTCTACAGTGAAACAGTTCCCTGTTCACTCTTTCCTGAATTTTTAATATTCTTGGTTGAATGTGCTTCCTACATTTTATTTGATGATTCTCTGGGTATGGAAGTGATATTTTTTGTTGTGGAAATTCAATATTGTCAATATTTTTAAATCATCCATATATTATGATTTGGGCATTTTACTTTCTTACCCATAATTTGCACATCGCTGTCACACACTTGACATTTGTCTGGCGTTGTTCCCATTATGCCTTTGCTTTCTAGCATCTGATGTTGTTTGCTTAATAAACAGCTCTGGTAGATCCACACGGTCCTTTGGACAGATTTGCAGATTTGAATAGTGAGCCATAATAGGCCTACCTTTTCTGAGTATTACAGGGAAAATCTCCCAATTTTTGGAGACATTGTGCTGCAAAGGGCAGGACTTCGCCTGCGGAACACCAGAACTCCTCTGTTTGCTAAGGACAGAGGTCACAACCACTGGGATTGTGAGCAATCATTTAATAATGCGTCTGTCTTAGACAAGTTGTTCTAGAACTCTGTCTCCCCATTCTACCCTCTCTGCAGTGCATGACATTGAAGGTGGTGGCAATGTATGACATTCAGGACAGGTTCTAAGATCAAGCAGGTTAATGAGCATAGACTGCTAAGAACAATTCTTGCCCATTACAGTTGCTCACAGAATGAGAAGCAGTACTATCCTTGGTACTTATGTCCTGAATTTTTTCCATAATCTCTAAAGCCTTCATTGAATATTTAAGGTTATACTAATTTTAAGGTCATCTACAGCAGGTTAGAGTTCAGTTGTCAATAGCAACATGAAATCACAAAATCATGCTTACCATTTGTTTGATTAAGTCTCAAACTGCAAAGTATAACAATATTTTTTGAAATCCAATCATCATCATCATCATTATTATTATTATTATTATTATTATTATTATTATTATATTTGCCATAACAAATATTTATAAATAATACATTTATACCATAAATATTAAGAAATTAAAAGATACCTGGAAATAAACCATTGC